>NC_137456.1:165022014-165629514 GCF_964235325.1 Thermobia domestica
GCAACATACTTGCTCTAACGGTGTTGCAGTGCTCTTATCCCAAGAGAGAAAAAAAAAATCCTTAGGTTGTGACCACAGACTCCTCCACGGCTGTCATGACGTCATTATTGCAAGCAAAATGTCGTCCTGCTAGAGCCTTTTCTAGATTAGGGAACAAGTGTAAGTCTGAGTGATCCAGATCTGGAGAATAGGGTGAATAATGAACGAATTCAAAGCCGCATTCGTGAATAGTAGCCATGGCAACTGCTGATGTGTGGTCGGGAGCATTATCATGATGGTAGAGAAAGCCTCTGGACATCATTTGTGGCCTTTTTTTCTTGAATTTGTAATCGAAGTTTTTTTTTCAAAAGGTCACTTTAGTATTGTCCTGTGATGGTATGACCCCTTAGCAGGTAATCAATGAATATCACACCTTGGGAATCCCAATAAACAGAGGCCATATTTTTGCCAGCGCAGGGGATCGACTTTGTCTTCTTTGGGGTAAAGTAGGAGGAGCTCCATTGTTTGGATTGTTTTTTTGTTCCTGCTGGTAATGGTGTACCCAACACTCGTCCATAGTTTTGAATCGACAAAAGAACATCACTACATCACGTTCTAACAGTTTCAAATTGTCCACGGGTACCCAGTGCGTTTTTGTTCGGGAGTCAGAAGACGTGGGACCCATCGAGCTGAATTTTTTGATAAACCAATCTCATTCTTCAGAATATGATCTGCTCGCTTCTGTGATGTGCCCACCCTGTCTGCTATCTGTCGAGTTGACAATCGGTGATTTTCCATGATCATATCAAGTAGTAGGCCAATGTTTTTCGTGGTGGTAGCACCTGATGGCCTCCCAGATCTTGGCTCATCTTCAACACTCTGCTTACCACACTTGAACTCCTGCAACCATCTTTTGATGGTGGCATGTGAAGGGGAAAATTCACCTACTGTATTGACCATATCCTGGTGGATCTCAGACACCGACATTCCTTTTAATTGCAGATACTTGATGACTGATCTGTACTTGATTTTTTTCCATTTTCCCAACTTCTGCCATCTCACTCACTTCAAGTGCCAGTAAAAGACAAAAGAAATTACTTAGAACAAAGAGCTTGGTGCACATTAATATTAAGGGTTGTACTATTCTAATACATAAAATTATTCTATTGTAGATTCTCATTTTCTGTTAGGCTCAAAACTTTTCAGTCACCCCTCGTATATATAATTGATGAAAGGGCAGAGAAACACTTTAAATCATATAGGACCTATATAATATAACATATAATAAAATATGACCAATTTGAACAGTATACAGCTTATGCATATCCCTACACGTTAATTACCTAAATACATGCAAAGTAAGAAAAAAAAAAGAAATACTGAACTTACCTTTTCAACGAACTTAAAAAGTTCGTTACTGAATTTTCTATGTCTGTGTGTCTGCCTGCCTGTTATTTGCGATTTTTTTTTTTTTTTTCAATTTTGAACCCTGCATTCGATAGAGCATCAAAAAGTATCAGAGAAAGTGATCAAATTTTTCGCGTCACTCTTAGGGTCTACCGTTCCCAAGATATTGGCCAAAAAATGGCAGATATCCAGAGATTTAAGGACCCATATCTCGGGAACCGTAAGTCATAGAGAGATCATATTGATGTTGATCAACATCTAAAAGGATGGTAAACATTATGGTACTAAATAGTAACCGGTGGCCACTGTCCTACTGGCCACTGGTTTGGTCAATGGACAGTTCGCTAGTGGCCACCCATTTATTATTGGTACCAAAATGTTTACCATACTCTTAAGTATTGATTAACATCAATATCATCTCTATATGACTTACCGTTCCTGTTATATTGGCCAAATATGGCCAATTTCTAGATATTTAAAAAGCTCGGGAACCATAAGTTGTAGAGAGATGATATTGATGTTGATTAATACCTAAGAGGATGGTAAATATTTTGGTACCAAATAGTAACTGGTGGCTACTGTCCAACTGGCCACTGGTATGGCCAATAGCCAGTTCGCTAGTGGCTACCCATTATTCTACTATCGGTACGAAAATGTTTCACATTCTGTTAGGGATTGATTAACACCAATATCATGTGTATATGACTTACCGTTCCCGTGATATTGGCCAAAAGATAGTTCCGATTTCGGGAGATTTAAGGAGCCATCTCGGGAACCGTAAATCATACAGAGATCATATTGGTGTTCATCAATACCTAAGAGGATGGTGAAGATTTTGTACCAAATAGTAGCCGGTGGCCAGTGAATAACTGTCTACTGGCCAACTGCCCACCGTTCCCAGGTATTGACCAAAAAATTCAAATTTCTAGATATTTAAGCAGCCATATCTCGAGAACTGTAAGTTATAAAGAAATTATATTTTGCTTTTTTTTTTTTTTTTTTTTTTGTGAGAAAGAGAAGGTGCGGATAAAAAGATTTACATCTAGGAACAATGACAGTTATCCTTCCCGCTCCATCTCTCCATTCTTTTTAAGTTCGTTCTGGCTATGCACTTGGAGCATTCTCAACTGGTTTTGTTCTAGAAACAGTACCGTTTGTTGTCATAGCTTCAGCTGCGGCCACTCCCAGGTCTACTGCTACCGCTATTCACATTTTTAAATGCGTATTTCTGGTTATTTGTTGTAGCCTCGAGAAGTCAATTTTTACCAGTTGCAGTGAGCTTTGACTTTCTGTTGTCAGGCACATTACTACCTGCCTGCTGCGGTTATGAGGCTTCCTCTTATTTTAAATGTTTTATATAATAATGCTAAGGAAAAATTAAATATTTCAGTTTAACGTCCCAGAATTATGCCCTTTAGGCTAAGGAAGACAACTAAAGTTTGTTTTTTAAGAGGTAAATTAGACTTTCAGTTAAGTAGATACAGCATCATCTCTAATTATTCTAGGATCATGGTTCATACCTCATTCTTTTTAGAATAGAATAGCCTTTCAAAAGGCACCATTCTCATTCCTCTATTATGTCACTGAGGCGGGGAATTTTGAGAGAATTGGGCATTTTCTTAATTTTTTTTTTCAAATTTTGAGTCCTTCAAGACCCCTCACAGATCTCAAAATCAACTGAAAAAATACTAAAGAACGTACTAAATGTGTGTACAAAATCTCAAACTTCTATCTTGAATAGTAAGAGCAGGAAAAATTACCAATGAGCTAAGAACATCCCCACAATGCTCCAGATGACCCCAAAAGATCCGTATGTACTTACTTAGTCGGTCCTCTTCTACCTTTAGGTGTAGAGGTTTTACATAGAGCTTTCCATTTGGGACGATTTTTGGCAAGAATTTTTGCTTCATTTATCCCAAATCCTCTTTCCTTCAGAATTTTTCCTATCATTTCTTCTCATGTTTTCCTGGGTCTTCCTTTCCGTCTCCTTCCATCTTGTTTAATCTGCCACACCTTTTTCGGTATCCTCTCTTCTTCCATACGGTAAACGTGTTCGAACCATCGTAGTTGTGTCGATTTGTATTTGGTGTTTTAAAGGCTCTATTTTTAGTCCCGTTCTGATAGTTTGATTTCTCACCCTGTCTCTCTTTGTTTTTCCTTCTATTTCTCTTAAATATTTCATTTCACTTGCCTGTAACTTACTGTGATGTTTGGTTATCAGTGGCCATGACTCACATCTGTATGTTAATGTTGGTATATATATGCACATTGTTTTATATACAGTTAACTTTGTTGACTTCGATATCTATTTTTTATTTATAAAGTTTCTGTTTAGGGCATGGTATAGTCTTCCTGTTGCTTAAATTCTATTGTTTATTTCTTCGTCTATTTTTCCATTATTTCTAATTAGGGCTCCTAAATATTTAAAATGTGTCATTTGTTCTAAGTCTTCACCTGCCTGCCAACTTTATTGCATGGTTTTGTGTTTCTCTATTTATTACCATAATTTTTGTTTTGTTTACACTGATTTTCATACTCCTTTTTTCAAGTTAATTCTTCCATATATTTACGTTGCGTTGTAAATCCCTTTCCGTTTTAGCTACTAGGACCAAATCGTCTGCAAATGCCAATTCTGATATCTGTATCTGTTTCGTGCGCCAATTTCCTACAGTAAGGGATTTTGTCTTTTCCTTTGTTGCTTTCATAATATCATCCATTAGAATTATAAACAGCAGAGGGCTTAGTATACAGCTTTGACTTACTCCTGTTCTTGTACAGAACTCATCGCTTCTGGTGTTGCATGTTCGTACATAATTTTTGCAATTCATGTAGAAACTTTGTATTGCATATATTAAGTTTTATTTAACCTTTCTTTTCCGAAGAACTTCCCACCGTGCATTCCAAGGTACTCTGTCCAAAACTTTTTCCAGATCGATGAAACACAAATGTACCGTTTTATTGTATTCAATAGCCTTCTCCGATATTTGCCTCAAAGTAAATATTGCATCTTGGGTGTTGCGATTTGACCTGAAGCCACACTGGTTTTCTTCTAGTTGATGTTCGACTTCTTGTCTCAGTCTGTTTTCCAAGATTCTTGCATATATTTTTCCTGGTACACTCAGTAGTGATATATCTCTGTGGTTATTACATAGTCTGTTGTCTCCTTTCTTGTAAATAGGAACGATAACAGCAATTTCTCCAATCCGTGGAGTTTTTTTTTTTTTTTTTGTATTTCCAAGCTAGTCGGATTGTATGTAATAGTGGTTGATTTCCTTCTTCTTCCATGTATTTGATCATTTCTGGCGTTATCATGTCATGTCCTGCTGCTTTTCCAATTTTTAACTTCTTTATTGACTCGTTGTAGTTCTTGTTCCGTAATCATATCTTCATCGTTTTGTGGTTAAAAATTTGAATTCTGTGTTTCTGGGTCTTCCTCGCTTCGTGGGTCTAAATTATTTCCTTCTAATAATTCGGTGAAATATTCCTTCCATCTGTTCACAATATCTAATTCTTTTGTTAGTAGTTTTCCGTCTTTATCTTTGAGAAATTTTATTGAGCATTCTTTGTCCTTACTCAGACTCTTCAGTATTTTGTAAAACAATTTTCTGTTTCTTTGCTGCTGGTTTCCATAATGTTGCCAAATTCTTCCCATGATTTTTTCTTTGCTGCCTGTATTTTTTCTTTCGTTGTTGTCTTTGGAGTTTGTATTGTTTATAATAATCTTTTTTTGTCGTCACGTATTTTTGCCGTGCCTCTTTCTTCTTTAGTACTTGTTCTTTGACTTCTGTGTTCCACCATGGAGTTCTTATTTAAAAAAATCCTGAGACATCCCCATTTATCATAGGGTCCTGTTTTGTACCTCGTTCTCTTCAAAATAGAATGTCTTTGCAAACTGTACGATTCACATGAGCCTATCGTGTTCCTAAGGAGGGAAATTTTGAGGGAAATGGGGATTTTTAGTAAAAATCCCTTTTTCTAAGTTTTGACTTCTCTGGGCTCTCCTCTGTTAACGCACAGATTTCAAAATCAACTGAAAATACTAAAGGATATACTGAATGTGTGTATAGAATTTTAGGCTTCTATCTTGAAAAGTAAGGGCGCGGAAATATTTACCAATGTGTTAAGAATATCAGCACAATACCCAAGATTTTCGCATAAACAGGATCTTAGGTAAAAATTTTCTGAGACATTTCTATTTTTCTAGGATCATGGTTCGGATTCCATTCTCTTCAGAATGGAACAGCCTTTCAAACGGTGCCATTTACATGTTTTCATCATGTATCTGAGGCGGAAAATCGCGAAACAAGTGATTTTTTTAATTAAAAAATATCCTTTTTTAAAATCTTTTTGCCCCTCTGGACCCCTATGTTAACGCAGAGATATCAAACAAATCTAAAAAATACTAAGTGGTGCACTGAATGTGTGTGCAAAATTTCAATCATCTAGATGCAAAAGTAAGCCCTCAAAAATAATAAAAATAGGTCTAATAAAAATTACTTTTTAAAAAGTTATGACGTCATCGCCTCCTATGTCTCGACGCAGAAAAGAGTGAAACCATACATAACATGTTCTGCAATGCCTCGAGTCTTGAAAAAACAGAAAATAACAAGAATTTTAGGATCCTAAAAATGGATCAAAAGACTGTGATTTTGGACAAGAATTTTAGGAATGATCCAAAAAATGCACAAAAAAAAAAAAAGATTGCGACCTTGGTCAATAATTAGTTTTTGGATCAGAGGCCAAAGAAGTTTGGAACGGCCCCTAAATTGAGTTTGCATATTTTTTACGCAATAAGCACATGATACTGAGTAAATTGTTAGTTTTGGTTTGGCTACAGTATATGTAGTTCTCAAAATATGGAGCGTACAAGAAAATATTTGAGTGAATGAAATATATTGATTTTTTTTTTGATCAGAGGATACAAAATTTTTGAACGGTCCCTAAATCGAGTTTTCGTTTTTTTTTTTTTTTTTAAGAATAAGCTCATCATAGGGTCTACTGAGTTAAGTGATAGTTTGGGTTTGGCTACACTATATGTAGCTCTCGAGATATGAGGTGTACAAGAAAATGTTTGACTGAATGAAAAATATTGGATTTTTTAGATCAGAGGCCACAAAATTTTTGAACGGCCTCTAAATCGAGTTTTCGTATTTTTTACGGAATAAGCACATCATACTGAGTTAAGTGATAGTTTGGGTTTGGCTACACTATATGTAGTTCTCGAGATATAAGGCCTACAAGAAAATTTTTGCCTGAAATATATTGGATCCTTCGATCCAAAAACGAAGTAAAAATTGAATAATGAAGATACTACACTATCGTATAAAAATATACGACAAAATTTAAAAAGATTAAGGCAAGGGAATAATTATGGAAAAATTGGTGGAATGAGAATGGGAGGAAGTGGGAGCATCTCGAGAGAAAACCCACGAATACCATATTGTTCACCATAAACTTATGTGGTCGGTGATCGAACCAGGCACCCCACACACGACAGGTAAGCGCTCTCCTATTGATCCATAATGTGAAAACTAACTTTCAAAATTAATGATAATATTTACGTCTTTATCAATAAATATGACATTTGGGACATTTTAAAGTCCCGACAGAGCCACTTCGGGACTTGGGATATTTTCTCCAAACTTGGGACTGTTTCAACAAAATCGGAACGAGTGGCAATCCAACTTTAAATTCTAGTTTATTCTTATAGGCTACCGATTAGATAGTGCACGGCGGAAGTGGTAAGGAGTGAATGTTTTTAGTTTCTAACACGCTACCATTTTCTTCAATTAGCTTCCTAACTACCTTGTAATGCAAAATCAATATTGAAATTGTTAAATTGTTTTCCTACTGGAAGTCAAACCCAGGATGGTTACTAAAGGTACGTCTACTAAACAGAAAATGTCCTTAAATGTCTAGTAAATATACATTGTATTTTTTAAGAAAGAAAAAGTTTCGAGAATTCAAATAGAAAAAAGAGTTAGCAACACTTGGTCGTGTTCAAGTGCAAGTAATGGGGGGTTAAAGGTTAAATGGAATCTCAGGGCTCTCGGAAGCTGTGAGTTCTCTGGATTTATTGAGTTCAAGTGGAGAGTCTCCACTTTGTAGCATTGCTCGGAAAAGCCTTTTGCAACCCTCAAGGGAGGGAAACGAAAGGCATGGGAGATTCAGGCTACTTTGTGGGATAGAAAATACGAGTTCTGAACCGGCGCTTCTCTAAAGAAGATGAAGAAGAAGAGCTCTTCGTCTAGGGTTGAAAGTTATTTTAATCTGAGAAATGCCACAGAAGCTTGAAAATGTTTTAAAAGGAACGGCTGAATATTTGCATGGTGTCTAACTTACCATACATAACTATTCGCTTTCTTCCTTACCTTTTCGTATCTAAGATCAGTAGTAGTGTAATATTTTAGTGTTTTTCAAGATGTGAGCAATATTATAATTATGTAAGGAATGTCCGGACAAACATAATTTTAATTTCCAAACTGTGGACTTAAAAAGATCTGAAACCGAAATACTTCCTACAGAAGTTAAACAATGAATGAAATAATGGTTTCTACAGCACTGCAAATATATTTTTTAAATATACGTATTTAAAAATATAATTAGTAGTTTGTCAAGAAATATCCTTCAAATATTCTCTAATGGCAGATTTGGATTATTACAGAAATATTACAGATATGTTCGAACGCAGCTTCAAACAGATATCCCATAATTTCTTTGAACCTATTTTTTCCCCGTTGTATTTCTGAAGATAGTTAGACCCCAGATGACTTTTTACATCAAATTCAAATCAAGGTGAGCAGCATTGTAAATTACTCATGCATAAAGCAAATTAATGGAAGTATCTAATTCTTGAAGAGAAACAGATTTAGAATTGTTTTTCGTTCTATTACACGCTTCTGTTTCCATACATAACTTCATATGCTGCAATATAGATTCACCACAAATTACCCTCCAAACTATGCATACATTAGTACAATCACAATTACCTTTGACGAATGAGGCAGGACATAGAAATCGAGGAAGATCGCTGTTGAAATCTTCCTGCTTGTCTAGCACCAAGATCACTGACACCCTAGTCAGTACTTTCATCGGAATGTAGATAGTGTGGACAATCTTCTAAAAATGTGGACAGTTTCTCTGTTGCCTTATTCCTTAAAGTGAAATACTCGTAGATTAAAGAGCGGAAACTGGCCGTTTCAACGTAATCTTCATCACAAAAACTTTCAATGACGAGCTATCTTCCTGCGATACAACATTTTCATAGAAGACATCTTCAGATATCGAACCATCATCATCACATTCTTTTTCTTGTAAAATAGTTGATATTTTGTACACGTGAAAGTCTTTTTGTCCACTCATGACTAAAGTTACACATAAGATCTTGTTGCACATAAAAGGAAAGAAGCCAGGATGATCACGGAAGCCGAAGTTGACGGGGTTCCAGCAAAAACCACAGTTTGATAACTAACGCGTTATTGCAAAACTTCTAGTAGCGGAGTATAATACCGAATTACATTTTGAAGTAAAAAATATAATTTCTCAAACAGAAAATTCTACTTTTACAAAATGTTACGACAAAATAATTAGAGAACATAATAATGTTGAGGAAAATGTGGACAAACTAATCTATTTACTGCAGGAAGTGGTCAAATTGATTGCTCATGTTCTTCAACTTCAAGGTACAACGTCGTATTGCTCAAAAACAATTGCCAGCACAGAAATAAAACTTTACAGAAAGCATCATATTGATAATTGATGAGAAGTAATATATATATATATATATATATATATATATATATATATATATATATATATATATATATATATATATATATATATATATATATATATATATATATATATATCGGGTGTTGCAAAATAAGTGTTACAACTCTTGGGAGGTGACTCCTGCCACTGAGACAAGAAAAAAAGTTCTCTTGAACTTTCGGCTATCGGACATAGTTTCAGACCTACAAGGTGCCGAAAGCGTGGGAAAATGACTTTCGGAAGCCAATAGTTCGGAAACTATCCAACGTAAAGAGGGCGGGTAAAAAATTCACTGAAGAAGTGATACCTGCTGTATTGAATTTTGCATGTTTCACAATCCTACCATGCAAGCGCAAGGGATTCCCCAAAGGAACGTAGGGAGTCCCGGATAATCTGCCAAATGAAAATTGGTCTAAATGGATATGAATTGATAGGGTTTCTACCAGGTAACAATAATTCGTTTGTATTAAGTCGATATCTGGAACAAATACAAAATGGCGGACACCTTCATGCCCGTTGTGTGTGGTTGCATAATCGCCAGGTACGGATGCTGGCCAACAGTGACATTCTGAATATTAAGTATAGCGAATTTGTACTCAAATGTTCTAGAAAGACTTCTGGAGTGTCGGTAGAGCACAACAGATGAAGCAGGGTGATTCACATGTGTGGAAACACTTAACGAAAAATGTCCAGAAATGCACTCATACTCAGTAAACGTGAGTTCAAAGCGTCGGAAATGTAAGGATTAGCGTCAAGAACATGAAAGCCATTGCCAATTCACCAATAATATTTCATCAATCGGATGCAATGTGATCTGCACGGTTGCATTCCAATAAGGATGCAACAACTGAGGCCAAGTTGAAATTGTGCACGGGGACTCACTAAGAAACTGGGTAAACTAAATGAATGTCAGTAGTGGGATCGCATGATCGATATTGAAATGTGGCCAATGTGTGTATTGATATCGACATGTAGCTAATGGACAAATGTCAACATGTCCCAGTGCTGCTGGGACACCGTCCCACTTGCGAAACACAAGAATTTACGTTCCCTAATCACATTTGAGCAAGTGGAATAGTCAAAATGACCACTCCGGTCTTTCTAGTGTTAAAGTTGATAGGAGAAAATTTATGAAAACACAAATGTGATTAATATACTATCTCGTATGAGATAGTTGAAAAGAAAATACCAGAAGTCGTATCCGATACAAGTTGTAGTACTTCGGAAAGCCAGAAACCAACATGTCTTCAGCCTTGAAAACATTCATTTGACATAGAAAACCAAATGAAATGTGTACCAAATAAGTTAAGCAAATTGAGTCAATTTTATTAATGTAAATATACAATACCAGAGATATTCATTGTATATGAACTCTATGTTCCAGAAACTCTATGAAAACTGTCTACTACCTATGAACAATATAAAATATAATATCACTTAATGTTTCATTGTAGAAGGGTTGACACTACCATTTAAAGTTTGCGTTATTTTAGTTACGCGTAAACTATTAACATTTCCCTTAATTTGAATGTGCTTAGTGATAACGCTTGTACGTTTCTAAACTAATATTAGAAGAAAAATAAATAGAGCTATTGGGAGATTTAAAATATTTCCGATGAGGGAACATAACAGGTGGTAATGGAGTGCTTTGAAGTTAAAAAGAGTCTAACACACTAACGCACTTTTCCCCATACCTTACTTATGTTTATAATTTCTTTGCATAAATCTGTCAGATTTATTTCATTTTATACAAGAATTACGCTCAAGTACTGAAGCTTTACATACAGCGAAGTATACATCGGTGAAATTGTAGACGGCCAGTAGGCATTGCGTAAATGTACTCGTAATAAAAAATGGTGATCCATGATTCCTAATTTAATTTTAGGGATGCTAAAATGATATATGAGAATCAAGGGACCCCGAAAGCAACTGTAACGGAACAGAAATTTCTATTATGACTAAAGATAAGGTCAAAATTGTGCTTCAAAAATGCTGGATAGTCATTAGGCAGAATAGGAAACCACCACATGAAAAATGTTAACATTGTTTTCTTTTTACATTATAGGGCTTATTTACAATTTTAAGCTTTGGAAGGGGTTTCAGAGGTGAAATAAGCCTAAAATAACAAAAAGTAGACTTGATTTTCTTGTGTATGTTCAAAACTATTTATGAGATTAAAATATGAAGAAGGAAGCAGTAATCATTCACTGTATATGCAAAATAAAATACAATCCAATTTATACGCAAAATAAAGTATAATTATTCAATGTTGCTACTAAAATTCATTTCTCACTTCCAAGTTTTATTTCAGCTGTGTAATTAAGAAACATATTAAATGAATCTCCCTTTGCGCCTACTTTGAGATGTTCCTACAATTTGAATGAAGCGCATTTCATTCATACGTTACCATCCGCATCATTTCCTGTCGCCAGAAACACTAACGTTATGGCGACAGTGTAAAGAGGAGGACTTCTCATCTTAAGAAGATGGGTAATATTCAGATCCCTTCTCGATATAAATGTAATAGTATCTTGATATGTATATCATGTGGTTCTGATATTCCAATTTTTATTTATTATTTTTTTTATTCTGCACAATTTTTCCAAGAGAGGAGGAATGTCTTAATTTAGTTGCTTTCCTTTTATCTTCTTTCCTCGACAGAACTCAAGATAAAGATCTTATTGATTCTGAAAAACGAAATCTGATGACTGAATGGCGAAGCACGTAAGATAAGCATTTTTAGTCAGCGTCTATGCTTAATTAACTACCGTTGGAGGTTCTCCAGTTAGAGACAATATAGGTTTATCTGAAACACGTGTCTGATCGATAACTATAAAAATTTAAACAAAATTTGTCATTGCATTATGAATAATGCTTCTAGCACAACGTATGCACAGTACCTTGTTTGTATTCTATTTTGCTCTTGGCCTAAATGCTGCAATTAGCTCCAATCCTACATTCAAAATGATGCACTGGCACACAATACTGAACAATCGTAACACTATAAAAAAAATACTACATAAATGAGTGGACGACACAGGGTTTCAATTGTAATTTAGTTATTAATGTTTAATGCATTTTACAAAACTACGTTCTTTATTGAAAGTTAACCATCCATTTTATGTTTACAAGGAAAAGACTTGCTAATCTTATTACCTTACCACAGCAATACTTTTTTTTTCTTTCGAACTAGTCCGTTTTTCTTCTTTTTCATGCGTTATTATTGCAGGAGTGTTGTGACTTACCTTACGTTGCAATTACACCCGTTCTCCACTATCAGTTGAAGAGTGTGCGAAACAAGAAAACGTCGTTCTGGCCAAACACATTTAAATGTTTTTATTATTATTATTATTATTATTATTATTATTATTATTATTATTATTATTATTATTATTATTATTATTATTATTATTATTATTATTATTATTATTATTATTATTATTATTATTAAAACAGCAACAATCTTAGTAAAACAATACAAAAGGAAACATTTTCGTACAACGAAACAGAGAATAAAACTCCAGTAAATAACCCAGACTGTGTGAAAGATTATATTTACTTAAGTGTTTGTAAAGAAAAGTATTTAATATACTGCAAACGAGCATCTGATCAGGAAATGAGGATACTGGTTTGAACAAGTAAGGGAGCAGATAACCCAACATTTAATAAACGAAATGGAAAGGTATCCTGCTAAAAATAAATAAATAAATAAATAAATAAAATACAGTTTCTGTGCAAAGAAAAAAGTTTTAATTAAAATTATAAACGTGTTACAGATATTCTAACTAAACATTTGGATTCATCAGACTGATACAGACAAGACAAGATACTATTGACGAAACTGTAAAGCATTTATAATTTTATTTATAACTTTTTGCTTTGCTCAGAAACTGTAATGCTTTTTCTAGTTTCAAAGCATACAGTTTGCTATTATGCACAAGGGAGTCTCACCTAATGAATCATACTTGACTTTCGCATATCAAAGAATACTCTCACCTCAACCGAATTTATTTAATACATTATATATTATTAAAGCTTTGGGCTGACTACCGCAAACCACCAGACCATGAATCAAGTCTTGTCCTAACCCCGTTTTGTGGTCAAGTAGCTAAAGTGCTCGTTTTCTATACACGTGATCCCTAATTCATTCCCCAATGTGATTTTGCGTTGGATACAAATTCCATTAATGCTCTGACTGAACTCTCTGTTCTGTAACCTCGATACTGAAAAAGTAATAATAATAATAATAATAATAATAATAATAATAATAATAATAATAATAATAATAATAATAATAATAATAATAATAATAATAATAATAATAATAATAATAAACTGAAATTCAAATCAACCCATTAATCTTGCCACAATTGCTTTCACTGTCACCACATTTGCGAGTCTCAATTTCTTAGCCTATACATCTTAATCTTTGGACCTAAAACTCACTAAAACAAACAATAAAGATATTGGGCAAGCTCATAATTTTATTTTCTGCCAACCCAGCAATAAATATAGAATACTGGTAGTTCTTGCTAAGGAGGTAAATTTAACTTTGCGAATGAAAATCTTTTCCCCAGAATTATACTTGACGGGTATGTACAAGACTGACTCAAAAGATGTGTGTCACTTAACGCGTGTTGTCGAACCACAAAATAAACATTCAACTTATTTTGGATCTGAACCACCGCTCTGGAAAATTTGCTGAACACGCCGCGGAAAAGAGAAAAAGAACACAAAGACATGTCTGTAACTAATAGTAATATAAGAAACAGATAATATTCTATATGCTGTTGGTAATACTGACACAAAGAATATATTCATTCGGAAGTTTGGAAAGAAGACACGGACGTCTACAGAGGATGGAAGTTCCTTTTAAATACTTTGCAAGAAAAAGTTCTGCAAGCAAAGAGTGGCATCTGCTTTCCATTATTTCCTGGTAACTCCACAAAGGAACATCTGTGGTCCCCTGGTGGTCGTTCGCTTCGTTTTGCTACTCGCAAACTTATCCAAGATAAGAAGCCTTCTTTGTTTACAACCAACAAATAGTTCCTTAAATCTCCGCGTCCGCGCGTGGCTGAATACATATAAATATATATATTCGCGAAAGAGAGAGAAAAAGCGTTATATTTATACACGCACATTCCTATGCCCCAAACATCAATCATCTGCGATGTCAGTGAAGGTTTTTATGCGTGATATACTGACATGAAAACAAGTTTATCAAGGCACAATCTTTATACATAATTTCCAAGGCAACAGCTATGTTACACAACATTCAACACATTAAAGAATATATACCGTGTAGAAGTACAGTTATATTCAAAACAATTTGATATTCACATTTCTCTTTCAGAAATTGCTGTTACTAGTTAAGATTGTAACAAACGAGGGCGTAAATGATTGGTGTGGGAAGAAAAAGGTAGTAGTGTCACAGAATATTTTGATCCTAGCATATTTTGGGATCTGCAATAAATAAAAGAACATCCGAAAAAGAGGCAGGACAATATAGACCTTCTGACGGCCTTAACCGCAAATTATCTTTGCCTTGCGGTGAAAGAAGAAGGACAAGTTGCCACGCGACGTAGTGACAAACAGCTAATAAACCGACCTATGAATAAAGAATAAAAAAGAAAGAAGATTTTGAGCGTTTTCCCAAATTATTTTTTTCTCTTTCCAGCAATTGTGAATGAACATCTAACTCATTAACTTAATTTCCAAATATGCAGTCTGGGTAGGAAAAAGAGGCAAAATATTATCGGAAAATCATGTTTTAGATTTCTACGGAATAAATCTTATTTAAGCCGAAATTTGGAACATTTATATGTGTCATTTCCTTATAACCAGTGACGTATGAAGATAGGGGTTCGTGATTTAAACCTCCTTCTTAATCAAGATATTATAGAAAATAAATGTCTACTAGATATATAAATGAAAAGAAATGCTTTGTTTTGTCACTGCGTGTAATGATTTATATCGGGCTATGCATATTAACAAGAAACAACCACCTTCGAAATACGTATCCTAAAGGAGATGCAAGAGAATCAAATCTTCTTGGCAAGATTATTGTATCTTACGAGTTCCCAAAGTAAAGAACATGAAAGTCGGTATATGAATTTCCCATTAAAAGTAATCTAACAACCATTGGAGCTTTTTTGGAAATTCTGAGCCCAAAGTAGCAAATTCATATAATATCCGAATTTCAAACTATTTATTCAGAAAATACTCAGTCACTGTTTATAAGGAAATGACACATATAAATGTACCGAATTTCGGCTTAAATAAGCATTATTCCGTAGAAATCTAAAATATGATTTTCCGATAATATTTTGCCTTTTTTTCCACCCAGACTGCATATTTGGAAATTAAGAGCCTGCCTTACTAAAAATAATACAAAATTTATCATTTTTCTTTTGCTTGATTATTCATCAGTGAAAGGATTGATTGATTGATTGATTTTGAGTTTTACGTCCCGTTCAGCAGCGAGGCTATATGAGACGTGGACCTACTGATTAACGTGGAATCCGAACCACATGAGCTCCCGCCGGTCATCAGTGAAAGGAGATAATGAAATGAAAGTCATCACAATCATAGATAATGCTATTCTACAACAGAAAATATAAACCTGAAGACTGTTCAGTGTTGCCATCCATAGAAATTACAGTGTTGCCAGAAAACCAATTTCCCTAAAATCTAAGTTAAGACAGTGAATGGAGGAATGAACTCAACAGCATTTGATCACGTATCGTATTGTTTTGGTTTCTTGTGAACTACTTTTTAATTAACATTATTATTTAGTTTTAATAATTGTATGTTAAAACTATTTTGTTTATTACAAACTAAATACAACTATTATTTAAAAAGTAGTTCATAGGAAACCAAAACAATATGATACGTAACCAAATGCAGATGAGTTTGTTCCTTTACTCGTTGCCTTAACTTAGATTTTAGGGAAATTGTCTTTCTGGCAACACTGTAATTTCTATGGTTGGCAACACTGAACATTCTTTAGGTTCATATTTTCTGTTGTAGAATAGTATTGTCTGTGATTGTGGTGACTTGCATTTCATTATCTTCTTTCATTGATGAATAAACTAGCAAGAGAAAAATGGTATATTTTGTATTATTTTTAGTAAGGCAGGCTCTTAAGTTAATGAGTTAGATGTTCATCCACAATTGCTGGAAAGAGAAAAAAATAATTTGGGGAAACAGTCTCAAAATCTTCTTTTTTTATTCTTTATTCATAGGTCGGTTTATTAGCTGTTTGTTACTACGTCGCATGGTAACTTGTCCTTCTTCTTTTACCGCAAGGCAAAGATAATTTGCGGTTAAGGCCGTCAGAAGGTCTATATTGTGCTGCCTCTTTTTCG
This sequence comes from Thermobia domestica, assembly GCF_964235325.1. NCBI lineage: Eukaryota > Metazoa > Arthropoda > Insecta > Zygentoma > Lepismatidae > Thermobia > Thermobia domestica. Next base: position 165,038,538 of record NC_137456.1, read on the forward strand.
GATGTTCTTTTATTCATTGCAGGACCCAAAATATGCTAGGACAATAATGAAGTATTTGTTATTGAAAGGATCGGCATATTCTGAGCGGTTTGTTTATTACCTGTTCGTCATTGTGTCACGTGGCAAGTTGTCCTTCTTCTTCTGAGGTAAAGATAATTAGCGGTTATGACCGCTGTCACTTTTATTGCCCTGCCTCTTTTTCGGGTGTTCTTTCATTTATTGCAGGTCCCAAAATATGCTAGGATCAAAATATCCTGTGACACTACTACCTTTTTCTTCCCACACCAATCATTTACGCCCTCGTTTGTTACAATCTTACAGTTATATTCAAAACAATTTGATACCCACATTTCTCTTTTAGAAATTGTTGTTACTAGTTAAGATTGTAGCAAACGAGGGCGTAAATGATTGGTGTGGGAAGAAAAAGGTAGTAGTGTCACAGAATATTTTGATCCTAGCATATTTTGGGACCTGCAATAAATAAAAGAAGTGGTGGTAAATTTTTACTATTTCCAGTTATAATAGAGAGATTAGAGTAGATATGGAATTTATTCTTGATATGTTTAAATGATAGCGGAAACCACTTCACGCTATCTATTACCGTTTTTACTCTATAGCGATCAACGTCGAAAACAGAAGTAGTTGATCTCTATCACATCCGGTACTTACAGAATATAGACGTACAGAAACCAACTCTTAAAACGCTAAACCGATTCCAAAGAACCACTGTTTTGTGTAGATCAATATTGAAACCGCATATTTCTTTCTGAATTTCTATTACTTCCAGTTATAGTAAACCGGTAAGAATGGAAGCGAAATGTATTCTTCGGGCAATTAATAGATAGCAAGAAATTGGTTCTCGTAATCTATTTCCCAGTAGTTCTTGAGTTGTTTTGCCTCCCTGCCTCTCTCAATCTGTACTGAATTTCTTTCAAATTATAGAAAGTGAACCGTATAGTATCTGGTAAATAGTATTAAATTAATTAATATTTGTTTTCAAGATTTTTCCTACAATTAAGTATTCCACAATTGTAAGATATCTTAAACTTGTACATCCAGATTTCTGCCATATGCAGATACTATCTGACACACTTTTTATATTTCATCCTCATTGTCCTGATTTCTATTAGTTAAATAAATAAATGGCTAATTCTACTTGTGACTTACACGACAACAGACGCCAGACGGCAGTAAATATTATCTATTGGAAGAGTTATAACATATTTTCATGAGCAAGTTTTAGGTTATAAATAAGGGACGACAACTCCTTCATTCATTTTTATTTGCAGCATTTAAATACGTAAACTACATGGCTGAAACAAGTCTCTAAATATATACGTGACTTACACAACAATAGAAGACATCGTGTTTTGAATAACGGTTAACTATATGAAAATTCTGTTCTTCTATTGTTACAAGGAAACTAAAACTGTTTACACATGTTAAGTAGATACCAAGCTACAAGACCAAAAGAAAATTATTATATTTTCTATATTTATTTTAAAATATATGCCACAAATATAAAGTGACGTACGCGACATAAAGTTGTGACTTACACGACAAGTCGAACATCATGTATTCGTTTAATTACACTTTAAAAATCTATTGGAGGATAGAGTGGCACTAATGATTTAGAGAGATAAAAGGAAGTTAACAGGCAAAACAGGAAGTTAACAGTTCTTTCATTCGAACAAAATTTGTCGGATTCTCATTTGTGTCTGTGATCGATACTTAGTTCACTCGATTTCTGCTTGACGTCTGTTAATGCAACATAAGCCTAATCTTTCTGTTGCGGCCAATAAAATTCTTTACTTTGATGGTAATGGCGAAGAAATGTTACATACAGTTCTTTTAATTCTTTTTTCCACATTCAACAACATATTTAATAGTTCTTTATCCGGCGAAGGGCACCAATACCCAGTCTCCAGTGGAATATTTTCATTCACTTAGTCGAAGCGTTTATTCCCTTCAAATGTGCCAATAAACTGTTCTGGAATTAAATCAAACTCCTTCGTGGCGAAGTATCTTAGATGAGGGTACATTCAATCGTATACGCTGAAACACAATCAAAGAAGTGGTAGTTTCGCTTTCTTTGAATATTACACATTTCCTTCTTATGAGGTTTTCATTATCACATCAGCTCAAAAATTCTGGAACACTACAGTATATTACATTAATGTTCAGACATAACTTGCCTGCGCTCTCAATAAATTCTGAAGCAGATTGAGGATCAATTTGTCTGACTTGCCATAGACCGTGGCCGAAAAATATCAAGACATTTCAACTTTCTGCAATGTTATTGAACAAAGCGAATAATGTTGTGCACCATCATCCGACAGACAGTGCCGGTCTGGCTAGGTCGGCTGCTCGGCGATCACCGAGGGCCCGAGAGCCTTTGGGAGAGCCCTGACGCATAGGAAAATAAACATTTAAAACTTAAAAAATAACTTAATTATCATATGTTTAGAATACAAAAACAGAATTAATACTGATAATTTTAAAACACAACAACATAGTTTAATGTAATGCTTGAAAACCAATTAAAAACAACCAATACCAGATTTACATATAACAAGCTATAGTTTAAGGCGCCACTCTTGTAGGTGCCCCCAAAATATGAAAAAAGTAAGTTGGATGTAATGACATTTTTTCCTATCTAACTTTAACTTTTCAGTTCACAGTTCATACGGTATCTTCTCTAATAACATTACCTAGATACAGTACCGAAAACTATTTATCTGTTATACTATTTCCCTTCGGACTTTATAGTTGCCGCACTTTCCTTTGTGACAGTTTTCATAGATTTATTGTTCCTTTCTTTTCGTATTTTTCACAGGTTTTCCTAAAATTCTCCAACATTTAACATTGTATTAATTCCCGACAAAAACGAGTGAAATAGTTTACTAAACATTTTTTTAAAATTCCAAGATATTGTCCTATGTGTGTTCTCTGCATGTATAAATTCCTTACAACAGTCATTTAATCACGAGAAAAAAGATTGAAGCGTTAGCTTAGTCTATTATTGGATGTTTAAAGTGGGGTGAGGTCAGCGTTAGCTTCTCACCCTCGTTTCAATGTTAAGCCTCACCCTTTTTTGCTTCTTATTTTGGCAACAGTGGACAATGAATCATCTCAAGTCAGGTGCATGTGGATGCAAACCAGCGAACAGTGATTGTTTGTAGATGAAGAGGAGTCAGAGGTCACGCGATAGTATCTCGGAAGCACAAATCAGAAGTGGTGTATAGCAAAATATGTTCGTGTACGTTCAGGCTTGTTTTGTAAACGAAACTGTCACGATTCGTGTTTCGTGACTCGTGATTCGTGTTTCGTGATTTGAGTGCAGATTTTAGTGACAAGTCTGAAGAACTAGAAGAGAAAGAAGTGTGTAAATTTGTGAGAATTACAAGTAATGATGGTTATGGTGATTCAGATGAAAGTGTGACATCTGAAGATAAAAAGAAAAAGTCTGAAACTCAATGTGGTACTAAAAGGAAATGTTTCAGATGTCTCTCATGTGCATTTCCCATTCTCTATGAACTATCGTCACAGTCTGTATTATTTAGTAATTTATATACTGTGTTTAAATATATAATGACCATTCCATCCACTCAGGAGACTTGTGAACGAGTTTTTTTCGAAATTGAAAATTGTAAAAAACAGACTCAGATATTCTTTAAGCGAGAACTTAATGTTGATGAATGTTGAGAGAGACTTGTTTATAAGTTTAGACAAAAATAAAGTTATTGATGAAATTGCGGTGACAAGCGAAGTTTTGAAAAGAAAATTAATGTATTGGTATGTTCCTGATACTTTGTAATTCCTGTGTGCGTCTGAGTCACATTCAATTTTACAATTATGTGCTTTATGATATTGTAATCATTTATTAGTAGTAATCAATAATTTGCCTGTTTGTATTAATATAAATCTAGAATAAGCTTCACTTTGTTAGTGCATACCAATATTTTCGTCTTTTTACAGTTATGTGGTCATATAAATGTTTAATACACGTTAAATATTTGTCGTTAGTTCTCATAGAATAAAAAAATGTTTATAACTATACGGGTTTCGCATAATTTTGCCATATCAACACATTCCTCTTTATTTCACTCATAGCCTCATTACATCATATAGTACAATGCTGAACTGACGCCGAAACCTATATCATTGTTTATATCTACGTTATATTGCTTAAGTATGTTTTACCTTGTCATTTATCGTAACATAGATAAATTTAAAATACTTCAGAAACTTTTTTTTCATAAACAAACCTTTAATCATTGTTGTAAGTACCGAAGATACGCCGTGAAAAGTTTCTCGATCAGGGGGCCCACAACCAACTTTAGCCGAGGGCCCGTGATTGCTCCAGACCGGCACTGCCGACAGATAATGCACATTGTTAACCGGAAATCACGGATGACGCTCTTCAAAATCTTCCAAATGTGTGGGATTGAAACAAGCAACTGCAAACATACATGTATCTTGGTGCATACAATCAGATATAATTACGTACGAATCATGTTCTGTGGTTTCATTTTCTCCAACAAAATGTATTATTACAGTTTACATAGTACAACTGTGTGATATCCAGTGAGCGGTTTGCATCTCTTCTTGGTACATAAAACAGCAGTGGCGGCTTATGAAATAAAAGGTAGGGTGAGCCAGCTCTCAAGACAAATACTTTATGCTACTACTACTACTACTACTATTACTACTACTACTACTACTACTACTACTACTACTACTACTACTACTTCTACTACTACTATTACTACTACTACTAAAATATTATTATTGTTATTATTTTATTATTAAGTGAATTGCTTAAAAAAGTCGAAATTGCAGTCAGAAAAACTTATCATACGAACACATTAAGTATATTCATACGGCAACAACATAACATAAAATATTTTCTGTAATAAATGGTACTCACCTAATTAATCTGTACATATACTCGGCTCTTCTGTGCTTTGAGAATTTCTTGATCACTTTTGTTTTAAATTCCTTTATTGTGGTAATATAGACTTCGCGTTTAGAGGGAGCTCCTTCGTGGCTAAGCAGTTAGTGTACGCGCCTTTGGCGTGGGAGACTCAGGTTCGATTCCTGGCGGGAGCCAATGTGGTTCGGATTCCACGTTAATTAGTAGGTCGCGTCCCATATAGCTTCGCTGCTGAAAGGGATGTTAAACTCAAAATCAACTCAACTCAACTCTTTGTGTGCAGACAACATTGTTAGTGCATTGAGTCTCTCTTGACTCCTAGAATTCTTTAGACCAATCTTCATCCTTGTTAATGTACTGAAACAACGTTCTGATTCTGCTGTGGCTACATGTGTTATCAAAACTAGGTCCATCAGTTTTGACACCTCAGAAAATGTATCTGTTAAGTCATTGCCAAACAGAAAAAGTAATAAATCACTGGGCCAACGATTCTTGCCCATGTCATCTACATTCAAGCTGTGTTTTGACGTTGTTCGCCACACTAGTCAATGCAATACAACACTAAGTCCACACTTAATCAGCTCAGGTCCTTTCTGCCTTTACTTTGTACTGACCCGTGAATAGTGAGCCCATAAGCGTAAGTAGTACATGGAAAAACTGATTTGAAGGGGTCAGAACTACTGTTTTTGGTTCAAAGGCAAATTATAGCAACAATACTAGCAGGATAACTAAAGATACATACATTTTTCTACGTTAATACAAAAACGATGGGAGGACCGGGCCGCCTCTGATTACACTTTACATAGTACAATTGTGTGATATCCAGTGAGCGGTTTGCAGCTCTTTTTGGTATATAAAACAGTAATTTTCACTAAAATCCATTTGATGCAATACCATTCTTTTCAACTTCTCTATCTATTTCAGCTTCTGAACCAGGCATAGGGCCTATCTGAAAATGCAATAGAAAGATAAGTTTTACATATCTGACATGTCCTAATTTCATAACCTTAATGTAAAGTTCGTTGTGACTTACAAATTTTCGTTTAAATAAGCATGTTTCCTACCAAGGAAGCGTGACAGAGTAGTAGCGTGCTAGATTTTGGCTCGGTAGGTTGCGGGTTTAAAACAAATAGCTGACAACCCTGACTGAGGTGTTCCTCATTTACACCAGGTAAATGCCGATATGATATCCTTTCAATAGCTCTGAACGCATCTTTTCCCACATGCCCACCTCCGTCCTATACCGGCCTGAGCCTTAGATGCCTAAAGGCAATAAATACAAATTTACAAGCATGTTTCCAAAACAACGAAAGTACGAGAAAACCAATAATAGTCTTAAGAGTAGCTGAAGCTAGAAACTTCGGAACCACATATGTCGGCATTGTTCCAAAGACAGTAGACACTTTCTCTCACGTTTTTTAAAACTCCTTACTAGATCACATTGATTCATATTGTTTAACTTTTCATTCATTTGTTACATTTATATTTCAGTCAAGTACATTTTACACCCGGTACTTCATAATATTGCTTTTATCCTCCTTATCTTTCATTCTCTTACACTAAATATGGCACCTAATACATTCATTGAGTTATTAATCCATTGTTTATACGTTTTACTTCAGTTAGCTACTATTGGTAATGAGGCAACATTGCAACAGAATGTGACTTACACTACATATTATATTTTGTATTTAAAAGAGTTATATATATTATTACGGGACTTTCTACACGGCCTTTGATCACCTTGTCCAAATGAAGAAAATTTAAAATTACAGCTTTTTTTGTTTAATTATGTATATTTTTTGTTTAATTATGTATATAAATATATAATCTTGTTTATGTTTTCTTGTGACTTACACGCAGTGTAGCCAATTTGGGGAAAAAGTCGCTAAATCTAGGGGATTCGCCTTCTAGGATAGCGACAAAAAATAATTTTTCCGATTAGCGACTTTTTTGGTGATTTTGAAATGACGATTTGGCGACTTACTTACAAATCTAGCGACTTTTGTGCTGCGAACAACTTGTCCTAAAATAAGTACTATTAACTCGAATCAGTTCAGTTATATGTTTATTTTCCTTTTGCTTATTTGAATCAGTGTAGATGTTGACGAGCTGGGAAACACTTATCTCTATATTCCCGCTTTGATTGCTGTTATCTCTTACCTTCTAACGGGGACTAACTCCAGCTTTTAATGTCCTTTGGTTTACAGAGCTTCCGTTTAGAGGTACATATCATACTTACCGATAGCAGATTATCTGTAGAAGCGTGAATAGTAGTGAAGATTTTTTCTAGGGCTTTAGTTTCGTTCGCTTCTCTGAACTCACCTTTGATTTCGTTGGAGCAAAATGATCATAAAGTTAAAAATATATAGGGGAGAGGGGGAACATTGGTACTATTTCTACTTACCCGAGATTTTAGAACATATCGTCAGCTTGAGAAACATTTTTTTTTTCTACTTAAACTGTGATTCTTTAGCTACATTTACAATGTACAATATTGTTCCTACTAATGTCCTACCTGGAGTAAATTACATTTTACGAAAGGTCTGCAATCTGTACCAATCTTCCCTATATGGGGGCAGATTGATACTGTCTTGGGGCAGATTGGTACGAGCAATGTGAAATATCACACAAACTTTCTGATAATAGAGATAACACAATTTTTTGTTTTATTTTTCCATGAAATATTTTGAAATATAATATTCTATTAAACTTCCACAAACTCAAGTAGGTTTAAGTACCTACAGCTGCCAAAATGCAAAATAAAAATATGTTTCATAAAAAGAATTTGAAGATTTGTCAGAATTTTTAGTAATTCAACAGATCTAGTTCAACCTGTTATATAAAAATAAAAAATAAAATAATAAGTCCAATCCTTGCTTGTGTTCTCATCAAAATTTAAAAGTTCCGCAAGCTATTTACAAAGATAAAAACGTACTATAAATAAGATTCTGTCTCTATAAGGAGAAATATAAGTAAATAATCCAAGGGCTACCTACAGTTTACAAAATTTTGAAATCTTTCATACTTCAACTACTAACTGGGAAAGATGTTGTAATTTTGGTTCGAGCGTCCCCTTGTCTCCAAAGAAGGCGGAGCTTTGTTATTATAAAGGTAACCAAGAAAGTTCTGTCGCTTTTTCACCCACAACCTTTGAACATCTATATGTCGCCTAAGACGTACCGACGTACCTGCAAGATCAAAAATAGTCCCACCAGCATCGACGACCTTCTGCCAACACTCTGGAAGGCCATGGATTCCATTGCGGTAGAACAGGTGGTAATCGGATGCAATCCGGTGGTAATGTCCGGGGAGTATGGCGGATGCAGTAGTGTTTCCCATAAAAAGCATAGAATGGTGTCCCGGGTCATCCTAGCCACGTGGGTCTTAGCATTGTCCTGTAGCAGGAGGACCCCTTTGCGATTCAGATGTGCTGGCTCTAGAGTTTTGAGTTGTTCTTGAATACAAACCAACTGCTCACAGTACACAGTTGCATTCATGCTCTGACAAACTGGTAGAAGTTCCCGATGCACGATGCCACGAGCATTCCACCAAACACACAGGAGGACCTTCTTTCGGTGCAGTGCTGGTTTTGGCTGTTTTTGAATCGGTTCATGGGATGCTAGTGATGACGGCGCCGTGGAGCTAAGTACAGGACCCACTTCCCATCATATGTCAACAACCTTCCCAAACTTTCTTCTTCCTCAGACAAGACAGCAAAGAAACACAGGTATCTGCTCGCGTTGCATTCTGGCTCGGATTCAATCCGGATGTGGAAGCCCAACTTGTAGTGTTTCTCAAGTTGATGGAGGTGCTGTCGAACGGTTTCTTCCCTCACACTGAATTGTAGTCTCAGCTCCTCACATGTCTGGCCACTGTTCGCCTTAATTGTTGCCTGAAGATCTTCATTTTGTACATGTGTTGGTCTTCTTGCACGTGGTGCGTCTTCCAGTAATTTGCCACCGTTTTTAAACTTGTTAAATCGCCGTTGCATTGTCCGCGTAGCCACGACACTCTCACAAAAGGCCTGGTATATCTTCTCCCTTGCTACAGCGGCGTTTGAACCCAGTTTGAACTCGTACACCATACTCCCACTTAGGGCTCTCTGTGAAGGTTCCATGTTTACGTTGTCCTTACGCAAATTCACTGTGTAACTGAACTGCCACCACCAGGTAGTATATTGGGTATATCCACACCAACAACTGACCTTCGATTTATCTCCATTCGCATTCAAGTCACGATGTGAGGGCCAATTGAGCAAGACCTCCATAAAAAGTGACAGAACTTTCTTGATTACTTAATAATATTAAAGTTTCAAGAACTTCGCCGATTAACTTTCAAATAGGTTGCTGAAAGTCGAATAAATATGACGCTTACTACACGTTGGCTTTTAGCGTCCATGTACAAATATATATTTGAGATTGATTTTGTTGGACATGTACCTATTAAAATTACTCACATGTTATGACCTGGGGAAAAGAATCTTCACAATTTTGCTATCAAGGCTCCTAAATGGTTAAACAATTTTCCATTCGAAAGTTTGTGTACCTATCGGTTATAGGCCCTACCTATAGTTCCCTAATGCCGGAAGTATAATAATAGGAAAGTTTTCCATATTATTTTGGTTAATTTATTTTTATGCTTTGATTACGGAAATAAAGCGATCACACATGAGATAGCCTATATTATTAGTAACTTTTTCTACTTGATGTTAATCACAACGAGAACTGTGATACATGGGAAATGCACAAAAAGTAGTCTACCCTTATAATTACAAACGGAAGGGGTAGATTGGTACAGAGCAGTCGGGTCCGTACCGATTCACCTCACATGCATGTGTACCAATGTGCCCCAACCGAACTTCATGATCATTAATTCCTATAACAGAAAAATTACTCCACGCAGGGCAATTGAACATAAATGAAATTATTTGTAAAGAATTACACTTTCATGCAACATACACAACTTTTAAAAAATCCAGTGCTTATTACAAATATAAGCTTACAAAGACATAAGTGAAAACTTACTTTTGCTCTAAGAAATCAAGTTTTTTTTTTTTCTGCAGGGAAAAGAACGCTGCGTCTAACCATTAACTGTGTCTCACGATGTTCGTTTGTCACCTATGTTACCACCACCAAACTGTAGTCCATTTACCTCTTCACGGTAGGCAAAATTCTACGAATAATTTTTAGCGACTTTTTGTATCAACTTGTTGGCAACACTGCTTACACGACAGCCTACTTGAATAAATCAATTATTATAATTTTCTTGCTATTATTAAATTATGTGCAAAACAATGACACAGATGCAAACACAAACATTATCTTAATAAATACATGCGCGATCTTTACTTACCTACAGGAATTTGCAGGAAAAAACTTTGTGTTAAAATCCCACTGTAGGTACGATCTTCTGCGACATGAAAGTCGCTATATTTTACCACCTGTAGAGCGATCTACAAAGCAACGTTGGTATCATCTTGTCCATGTATGAAAAATTCAGCATTCTTAAAAATGAATTTTAATAATTATCTGGCCCTATGTAAAACTACAAATTTTCCCTTTGTAGGGTCAGTTACCGCGTAATTTACCAAATGTTATTTAAAAAAAACTGACTGTTGATCTCCCTTGGGGGGTAAGCAGTTAGTGTACGCGCCTTTGGCGTGGGAGGCCCGAGTTCCATTCCTGGCGGGAGCTCATGTAGTTCGAACCCCTCCTTGTTGAAAGGGTCGCTAACCTCAAAAGCAAATCCAAAATGAATATGTTTGTATATTTGTTCGGTATATGAAACCACACCGTTGGGTTGGTATGCTTCTAAGTAACTGTATCGAAGAGACCGAAGTTTGGTAGAGACCGTAGACTATTTAGAAGATTTTGTTTCATATCTTAAAGGGTAGGAGGGATCTTCAAGAGGGAAGACGTGGTTTAACATTTATGCCAAAAATAGAGTATCTCAAGAGCTCCTTATATTAGGAAGATGAATCTAGGTAAGTAAACTCATAAGTGGACTCAGACATATGACTTACAATCTGAAAAAAAAAAAAAGTACCATAGGGTAAGGCACCCCTAACACCACTAAGGAGGTGAGAAAGGGATAACATGCAAAAAGAATTGAAAACGAACAATATTATTGTCGAATTCATGGTTTTCTGAGTCGCTAACCTGTTTGTGTTACTTTCGATGATATTTAAGCCTAAGTTTAGTCAAGAATATTCATGTCAGCAGCGCTGACAATCGATAGGAGCTGATCATTATTTATTTTTCTCAGTTCTTTACTTCCAATGTTGTACATAAAGATTATTCTTCTTGTGTGAAATCAGGAATAAAAATTATTTTTCTCGTGTGAAATCAGGCATAAAGATTTTTCTTCTTGTGTGAAACAGGCATGAAGATTATTCTTCTCGTGTGAAATCAGGCATAAAGATTATTCTTCTCATGCAAATCCAGGCACTTTTGGAGTAAATAAATTAATTAAATTTGGGCTAAGCATAATGAAAACTCTTGAAGAAACAAACTTCAATAGAATAGGGGCTATAGGGTAACTTTATCCCTCCTCTCTTTAGTTAATAGTGACTTATGTTAGATGAATACTAATTGAGATACTTTCTCTAAAATGAATGTATTGTTATTATTCTTATTCTTTTCTAGCACCCGACACTCTACACTCTAGCTCTCTTAGTTTAAAATTTTCTGTAAGTTATATATATGTCTATATATATATATCTTATCATTTTAAAGCATAAGTTGGCTACTATGATTCTCTCTACCCTACCCTGTTCTATTCTACGACTTAAAAGCCTCATTAGCTACGCTTAATGAAGAATGTTAAGAAAAGTCGTAAGATAAAATTTAACAGACCGAGCAGAATCTACAATGAGATTACTAAATTTGAGCATATGTAAGCTATCCTTCAAATTAACGAGAAAAATCTGTCAAATTATACAAAAAATCTGCCGTTCATTTTGATGGAAAAGTGTTGAAATGCATAATATTGATGTATATGTGTAATTATGTCTATCGCAAATTAGGATTAAATGTCATAAGTATAATTTCATTATGTGTAAATTTGGAGTTCTTTGGATCTACTTCTGTTTACGAACGTGTTCATTCACGCAGGCCTTGTTATTTAAGAGACGAGGATCATTTTACCTATGAAACATGACAATTAATAGAACATGTTAGTGTGTCTAATTTTGGTACATTTTGATTTAATTTGTGCCCTGTGTGCAATTGCGTATAGCAAATTATATGAATTTTAAAACGAAGGAAGTATAACAAGTTAAGTATACTGTCTTTGTGGTATATGATCTTGATTCCTGACTGAGCTCAATTTATTTGGTCTTAAGGATATAACTAGGAAACAATGCAATGTTCATTCAACTGTGATAAATATCAAGAATAATTCATGACTTGAGTGATATGCAAGTAACATAACTGTTTATATTTTGCCTAAAATTATTCATGGTTGTTATCTAAATGCTATAGTTGTCAAATGGAAAGATACGAAAAGCGTTCAATAAGTTTTTGCACAGATGCGTATAATATTTTTATTAGTGGCATTATGATGAGACATTTTACGTGAACATACTTCGATCCTAGGGTTTCTAAATGGTAACAATTGTTTCCTATCGTTCACAGGTAAATCACAGTGGACAGTGAAGTAGACATCAGGGCCCAATAATGGCCGGGGATGTACCAGCCATATCAATTCATAGGAAGTTGCTTCCGCTTTATGGAGATCATACATTGGACCGCGCCAATATCTAACGTTGGTTGCAACGGTTTAAGCATGATAATTTCACTCTTTTGGCCAGAAAAGTATAGTTTCTTCTGAGATCATTCTTGAATCAGTGCGGTGTCATTTTCATAGACTTCTTGGAACATCGTCACAATTAACAAGGAGCGTTATTGTTTGTCACTGAATAACGTACGACGTGCTCTCCAGACCAAGAGACCGGAGCTGCAAGATAAAGTCATCAAACTCCATCATGATAATGCAAAGTCTCACATAGCCATGATGACGCAGCAGGAAGTCACGAAAATGGGATGGGAAGTCCTTCAGCATCCCTAGAGTTCGCACTTGGGTCCTTCGAATTTCTTCCTGTTTGGTCGCCTGAAGATTCACTTGTAAGGAGAAACATTCGAGTGAGTGAAACAAAGGTGTAAAATTCAACCACCTGAATTTTTACCAAAGTGCATTCAAAGCGTGGAAGGAAGGTTGGACGAGATGCATAACAGCGAATGGAAGCATGTTTTAGCAAAAGGACCAAAGGTTAATCTAAAATTTCATCATTATATTGCAACTAATAAAATTATTATATCCAACTATACAAAACATAGATTTCTTCTCGGAACTACTACCATGAAGTTAAGAAATCTTTCCAGCACTTCAGTACTTTATTGCTTGTTATAACATGCATTTTTCTTGTTTTATTTTGTATTGTTCTGTATTTTTAGAATTTGTAATTTTATACAGAGTGTCCCAAAAGTAGGTATACACCCCTGCATTGATCAAATATAACATTCTAGTTTATGGGTTTATTTGCTTCGGTTGTTCCGAGCTTAAAATGTAAGTAAAAACACATTAAGAACAAATAATAAAGAAAGTCTACCTGATGGACAATAATAAGAAATGATATAAAATGTAATGAGCTGATCAGTAAGGTATTGTATACTTACTTTTGGGTACTGGATACCAAATTGTATTGTACCCAACTAAACACATGAATAAATAAATACCAAGCTCCAAATGAAACTACAAATGAATAAATACTCGTGGCCCAAGAGAAGGTGCTACCTTCTCTGCCCCGCCCATATTCAGATGGGAATGAAATTGCTCTTTAAAAAGTGTTTTGTTCGGAAGCAGCTTCTCAAATGCGGCAAAATCATTTCTATTTAGTTTACATCTAAGTCTGATGGACACATTGTAACGATTGATTCAAAAATCTCTCCAAGCAAGTATATTTGTGAACAAAAGAAGTATAAGTTACAGCAGCACTTAGCATAATAAGTTACAGCAGCATCAGTTGACGAACACCACTTTACACCATGGAAGGGGAAGCGGGAGGAAAATGAAAGTGTGTTGGCAGTTTCAATGGCAAAGTCTTGTATCAATTTCTGTGGAGTGAACGTTGCTATTGAGCCACACAGAGTAAAAAGCAGCATAAATACGTTTTTGTGTCAAGCTATAGTGATTTTTCAAGTGTCCCAAAAAGGCACAATAACAGGCAATTGGTTAAGTCCTAACGTGGAACAATGCCTCCAATGGTTCCAGCTGTAACAATTGCTATCTATGTCCATTGTTATTTAATTTTAATTTCATTTAATTTCATATACATCTTATTAGAAGTGAATATCATTTAAAACTTTGTGTGTATGCATTTAAAAACAAGACTTAAAGCAAACAGGATCACAATTTTCTTTACTTTTCCTCCGAGTTCAAGCACAAGGTGCCTTTTCTTTTCTTTTCTTTCTTTATTTCATTCATTCTTTCTTTTTCTTTCTCTTTTTCTTTCTTTTTTTTTTTACCTGAGCAATAGTTTCAATAGAAAGGGTTAAACAATACTGTCCATCGTTGTTTCTCATCCGACCACACACACGCACACAGTGAACCGTCGACCCAGTGAAGAAAGGGACAAGGAACTCCAAAAACTTTTAGCATCATCTTGTGAAAGAGCAAGGAAACGGCAAACCTACCCAAATGGAATGGAATTGGAATAGAAGATAACTCCCGAAAATTTGCGAAAAGCACATTTCAGACCGTTCGTCTCCAAACCAAGATGAGATAAACTTTTTACCCATCTCTGAGACTTTAACAAAGTCACACGCAGGACAGAACGTCGCCGATTCTGAATTCCAGAAAATTTTAGAAGCATATTGTGAAATGTTAGAAAATCACGTTTTTCAGAAAACAGACGCTTAAGGGGCGTATACCATAATTAAAAATCCAAAACGCAAGCAGAAACCACTGGACGCATCAGAAAGAAGAAAAATTCAGAAAATAGGCGGATCCAAATCATTAGGAAAATTAGTAACTAAAAATCTCAATAGAGTCTGAACTTATCAATGGTGTAGAACACAACATTTCGACTTCATTCATACACTTAATACACAACACCACATAGAATTATACAAACACTTAAGTTGATCGTAACAATGATGGCAGGCTAAGTTAACACATAGCCGCAGTGTCCAAATTCCACAACACGGACTACCGTAGATGCTACTTACTCATCACTTTCTTTAGCAAGCCACAAACTTGTATTAAGAATCAAGTTATTTACATATTTTTGTACATTACATATTACAATTTGGAGTTAAGAAAAACCAAACTTATTTGACTCTCTCGTTACATCCTATCGAGACTGAGTGATCACAATATTGAAACAGTAACAAAATCATGACTCAAGCACGAAACTTAGATTCATATACACTTTTTCAGAAATATTTTCTGAAACACTCACACACCCACGATAAAAAAAAAAAATGGTGTTAGTGAAGTGCAGTGACAAGCAGTGCTATAGTTTGGCCACGTATAGCTAGGAAAGAAAGTGCCAAGTGGATCCCGACAGTGAGGAAAGGTCTAGGGTTCGTCGCCTCATGTAGATAGAAATGAAGGCCCAGCAATTCTCCTTAGTGGCAATCCAGCATCCGGAAGTGTCGTCAAAGGGGCACCTACCCAGGAACCGCGAAGACCTCTCTGTGTGTGTGTGTGTGTGTGTGTGTGTGTGGTGAGAACAGCACTGACAGCGAAAGGTAGAACCAACCTATTTTACTTACTGGTGTTGAAAGACAAATTTTCATTCTTAAATAGAAATGCAAGATGTCGCTACGTAAACACTAGTGTCAGAATAACTTGTATTTGGAAAGACGTTAAATTTGCTTTCATCACTTCGAAATAGGTATTCTATTTCGGACATTGGACGTAAATAAGCAATATCTTCGGTTTTAAAAGTCTTTTTTTCAGCTCTAGAGAAACTATAGCGATTCTGAGTAACCTTGAAAACTTCTACTTTTCTTTTTTCTTTTCTTTTTTCTTTTTTCTTTTTTTCTTTTTCTTTTTTCTTTTTTTTTGTTGACTTAAAGAAATCTTTTAGTAAATTGCTTCTACAAGATGTAGCTTAAAATTCGTTCATGGAAAGAAACTAACCAGATGTAACTACTAAAAACTCCAGATACTCTTTATAATATTAAGTATGTAATGTTAGTTAGGAAAGTAACGCCAGCGTTCAAGCTATGATTTTATTTCTTTTTATGTATAATTATTTAAAAAAAAATGTACAAAACATACTATGGCCAAGCATTACTTGTATGTATAATACGTAAAGTCATGCAGTGAATATTTTTGTTAGTATGAAATAATGATATGTGTTAACATTTTCTAATAGGCATTTGTGAAATGAGTATTAACTTCAATTAATATTCTTATGAGAGTTGAAAGAATGTAGAATTGACAAATCAAATAGAGAGGCATTGGTTAGAAAAATAAAATACATAAATCTTATAGGTAGTCATGTTAAGGATACGGTACCCGTTGTCTAGACATGGTATTCTAGAAAATGAATAATTATTTACATATCATGAAAACGTTAAGCTAAGCAAAGTCGCAATCAACTAATTATCTTGATTCTCCTAAGCAATAGGGAGATCAAGATCTATGCGAATAGACAACGATCAACGACCAGGTCAAAAGAAAATGTTGCAATAGTAATAATAAAACTGCAGAAAACAACTAAATTTACCCAAAGTCTTTTGAACAGACGTCTTTACATTATATCTATATATATAATATTTAGATTTATATATAATATTCATGTATTAATTGTGTTATGTGTATGCATTTCAATATCTCATCTATATACATGTATATTAGTATATTTCTGTGTGGGCTAAAATGACAATGTAATTCGTATTGATATATATAATCTATGTTTATAGCTAATACCGAAATACGCAAATGTGCATCAGCTAGGCCTCAAGGTTTAGTCGTAGTTGCAAATAATAATAATAATAATAATAATAATAATAATAATAATAATAATAATAATAATAATAATAATAATAATAATAATAATAATAAATTAATAAATAAATAAAATCAAAACTCAGCTTTCACTCAATTGTTCTTATTAGCCAGTCCCAGTTTTCTTTCAAAATTTCTTATGAATTTTATAAAAAAATCATGACTTCTCTATTTCCTTATGTCACTCTTTCCACTAATTTACTTGATTTACTTAATCTAAATTTTGGTATTCAAAAGCAGATTCCAGAGAAGTTATGCACATTCGTTTTAATTTTAATAAATCTTGAGATGATGTATCAACTGATCAATAGCAATTATCTGTTAAATCGTATAATTATGTCAATCGATATTGGTCAATGTAAGGTTAATAAGTTAATTATATTTGGATTCTTAATTTCAAGAACTCAGTGTGTAATAATCAATCAAAATTAATGTAGTTAAAACTTGTTACGAAGAAATATGTCATTGACTGGTTCAAGTATGTCAAATCATTCAGAAAATAATTCAAGTCAAAGGTCAAGAAGTAGAAAAATTACAATACGTTTGACTAGATTACATTTTGGTGCTAAGGCCTCATTCCTTACCCCCTTTTCTTATTACATTTGTTATTATACTTTCAAAATTCATTGTTATTCTTTCGTATATACTTGATTCTTTTTATCATTTATTTTTAATCATTAAAGCTTTCATTCACTGTTAACCTAATTTGTAAACTTTTCTTTTGCAAGCCACTTATTGCACCCTCACCTCAATAATAATAATAATAATAATAATAATAATAATAATAATAATAATAATAATAATAATAATAATAATAATAATAATAATAATAATAATAATAATAATAATAATCCCAAGAGGAACGAGAATGGGGAATGGCGGAAACTTCATAACGAGGAACGACATAATTTATATGGTTTACCCAACGTTGTTAGGGTCGTGAAGTCTAGGAGGCTTAGGTGGGCGGGTCATGTAGCTAGAATGGAAGAAACTAGAAACGCTTTCAAAGTCTTGACAGGAAGACCAATCGGAAAACGACCATTAGGAAGACCTAGGCACATATGGGAGGACAATATTAAGATGGATCTCGCAGAGATTGGAATACAAAGTAGAAACTGAATGCAGTTAGCTAAGGATAGAAGTCAGTGGAGAGCTATGTGAACGCGGCATTAAACCTCCGGGTTCCATAGGCCATAGAGTTAGTTATAATAATAATAATAATAATAATAATAATAATAATAATAATAATAATAATAATAATAATAATAATAATAATAATAATAATAATAATAATAATAATAATAATACCGTTTCTATGAGAGTTTGATAGGTCAAAATGTTAGGAAATGCAGGAAATTTCTAGTGCAATTTATCACGGACGGAATTAAACTGATTTTCAGGACTCCCAGTCAAAATTGGAGTCCAGGATGTTTGTCTACTTATTTCAAAATTCGTTTATTCCAATTTTCATGGAAAGTGAAAGTCAGTCTAATTCATCTCTTCACATCAAACATTAGAGCCTAATTCTTTTTTTCCGCATTGCACCATGTGATAATATAAGTACGCTACAAGAGTAAAACAAATAAATTTTCCCTTGCTCTCACTATTTAGAGGGATCTTATTTTCCTAAAGCCCTGGAATACCGCGGGAAGATAGGATTTCATTACCGTTAAATCAGTCTTCATTTTCTTTATCATTAAACATTTAATTAACAGGGT
This sequence comes from Thermobia domestica, assembly GCF_964235325.1. NCBI lineage: Eukaryota > Metazoa > Arthropoda > Insecta > Zygentoma > Lepismatidae > Thermobia > Thermobia domestica. Next base: position 165,057,213 of record NC_137456.1, read on the forward strand.
CGTGGGTTCGAAACCCAAATAGGTCACTTTCCCTTTCAAGATCTCATTCTTCCGTGTAAAAACTATATTTAAAAAGAAAACACCCGGTGATTCATGTAGCTCACTCTTTTGTTTAGTTAATTAGCATAGAGGAATACATCCTCATTTCTGTTCTTTCATTTAATTTACATGTGTGACGTCATGCCCAGATCGGATACAGTGGCGTATCAAGTCATAAACTATCTTAGTTTCGGGAACGGTGATTTCAACGGTGGTGCACATAAGGTAAATTGTGGCAGGCGAAACACGAACCCAACACCCCACTAATTCATAACCCATATAGAAAATTTGGTGCCGCGAACAGAGTCCTTATATTTTCATACCTTTATAGAAAATTTGGCGGCCCGAACTGAAACCTCTATTTTTAACTTTTACACATTGATGAGAAAAGCTCAGATGATAGAATTATCATTTAAACGAAGTCCTTTCATTTTTTGTGCAAAAAATATTAAACGTTGGACCTAGCAAATATGAACTTAGGTGTATTATTATTTTTTCTTCTAAATGAAGTTTCTGTTAAGATTTGTGTGTGTGTGTGTGTGTGTAGATGCAAAGATACTACAATAGTAGGATGCTCTTCTCTGATCTTACATCTAAGCTTCCAGTGATAGATAGTGCACCAAAGATGAAGAGACTATAAACGCTTTACTACATGCTAGTACTAAAAAGAACAAGAAACTGTCTTTTACAAAATTCTCACGCACATACCAGAATGACAATGTCTACAAGCTGCATCCTTTAACTGTGCATTTATTACTTCTCTGAGATTTTAGGAGAAAAATTATTAACATAATCAATTATAATCGATATATCGGATTACTAGGGATCTCGAACATCGTTCTTATATTACGTAAAAAGGATTTCTTAGGCAAGGGTGAATTAGAAATTTGATTTATGGGTAGGTTATAGGAGGTATTTACGGATACATTTCAAAATGAAATACGTAATTCGTTGTTTAATATTGACGTTCACTAAAACTACCTAATCAAATTCGTGTTGAACTTCGATAGAACTTTAGCATTTTGTACTATATTAAATTATGTAGTATCGCTGGTTTCAAGACACGAACCAGATACAAATAGCTGGAAACAAACGAATTATTTGACACAAATTCATGTAAAACAAAACCATTTTTTACCTTCAAAGATTGGGGAAGTCTCCACCACGAAGCTACAGCTCGGAATAAATATCAGAAATCTTATAGAAACCAATTAATATATTTAGATGCGCTCAGGTATAACGATAGAGTTAGGAAAATAATTCATGATAAATAAAAATCGATACGTATAAAATACCTGTAGAAAGTTGACAGCAGCAATACCTACAAGGTATAAAACAGGCAACTATCATAATCGCAGTCTATCTCACGAAACGAAGTTCTAAATAGTAAATCCAATGCTCTAAACGCACCTATATCCCCCACACACTCTTAACTGTCTCCCCTGATTTAATTTATCACTGATCCACGACAGATCCTCAAACAAATTTAGAAAGTTGTTAATAATTCTGGTAGTGACGTAGAATCGTGTTTTCTTCGCACGTTGAGGACATACTCATTAGACTATGGTGTCTTCGTTGGTTTATCGATGGCTTCTCCAAGTCAGCAGATATAGCTTGCTCGTGACTGGGTTCTAACCTCGGGCTTCGAACTCGGTAACCCAGAGACGCATCGCATCATCTTGAAGACGCGGTACTGACGATTACAAACGGGATTTCAAACCCCATGATCACCCTAGGTTGGAAACCTCACATTGGGTCAGTCCTATCGATGTACTTCCTAGTTGTCGTGTGATATCATATTATTTAGATTTTTCCTTTTTAAAGGAAAATTACACAATCGCCGATGTTTGAGCTGGGGTGACCCAAGACAAGGTTGACAAACCCCAAATAAGAATTAATGAGTAAAGCTGACTGACAGATTTGCACATAAACAGGTGTAAAGGTAGCTAATTCTGCTATCAGGAGTTTATTCATTTATTTTACAAATATGGTAATATTTTCCAATACAAATGGCTAAGCATTGCTAGAAAAGAAATTTTCTCATGACGTAGTGTGATAACTGAAGAATGGCTTCTTATGGGTGGAGAGATACTTCAAAAGGGCAACATCCGATAGATAATGTTCACAATCGGTTGTTTTTGGAATCGAACCTCACCATGGGCACTCGGGGCAGACATCTTGGAATAGGCATCTGGTTCCGTAAGTATTAGATATATTGAGTATCTGTACGAAGGGTGGTAAATACGCTCTTTCTGGTTCCAATATTCCTTACCCTTGCCGAGTCACTACTAAATATTATCAGTAAATTTAATAATGAAAAACGGTATTATTGCAAATAAGAAACGTAATCAAAAAAGTCGCTATATACAAATAATTCTTTCTATCTACATAAACGTCTGTCAGTTCGTGTATTGTATTTACATTTTGTAAATAAGTATCATTCTAAACTAACTCAAATGCTTGAGCACTTGAAATTCCTGGGAAATACAAATTAAAACATCAAAACTAAGAAGGTCAACTTGTATTCTGAATATGAAATGCAAAAGCTGTACTTGTAAGTCATTTAAATTTCTAGTTGCGTACTCGTAGTTCACCCTCCAACAACCCATTACCTGAAAACAGGCTGGGGAGCGTCGCTAGGGTTATAGCTAAGCTATCCTCCTGACTCATCAAACTTACTGGTTATTATTCTGCTGTAGAAGCGGGGACAATCTGCAGGCAATCCACTGGGGCTGTTACTGAAAATGGCTTGGTCGCCTCGCGTAACTCCTTTGTGTCTCCTGCATACAAAGATGCTTTCAATCAGGTAGCTTCCACCTCGATTGCTCTCGTTTCGTTTCTGATCTCTTGCCGCGCAGGTTTCCGACAAAAAATAAACGAAAGAAACGGACTAGGCAGAATGAATCATTAAAAGGAATTGTATGAGATAACTTTCACTTGTAGGTTTGTGTAGGACAAAATCGTTAACTGGTGAAGCAATAGAAAGTGCTTTATGTTATTTCCTTTTTTTTTGTATTGTTTATTTTTCTTATTCTCTTTGTTTAGCCCTTCTCCCTAGTCCAGTAGCTAAAGTACCCGTCTTTGGTACACCAGGTTCTGAGTTCGATTCAAGGGAAAAGGATATCGAACGCATTGCGATGGTTCAAATCCCACTTTAAACTGCGGTCTTGTCCTATATAGCCTATCGGTAGTTTTGATTATTAAGGTGGATCACTAGGTGTTCTCGGTGCTATGCTGAACGCTGCTTGAATAGTCCGGCGTTGCCAGATAGTGTCGAGTGTTTATTGATGCCAGGTAATATAGGAATTCTGCTTGGATACTTATTGGAGAAATTAGTTTTCGACTCTTACCGCAATTCACAGCTAAGTTCCGCTTCTCGAACTGCAATGCTAGAATCCAGGAATTATGTTATTGTGACTACCACAGTAAACGTACAAATTTGGCAACAACGCATTATGGTGTTTTGCGCAAGTTTCTTTTTAAAATCTATTTCCTTAAATATAGATTAATATTCAAATAAAATGTGAAACATAACACGAAAAATGGTCAAGCGATATATCTATTTCGTAATGAGAACATTATTTAAAACTACTTTACACATACAAATAAACATTTCATAAAACTTAGCACTTCTAATAAGATCTAACAGCAGGTACCATCTTGTGTGCTCATTGTAAAACGAATCAAATATTTTCTTATATTTGTCACCTTTTTCGATATCAAAAGACACAACCAAATGAATCAGAGTCTTGTGTTGTACCTGAAACATAACTGTATCTTATAGTACAATATTTATAATATGTAACGTTTCATTACTCAGTAATTAAGGGAACGAGGTAAAATATGTATTGACTTCCAGGTGATGTTCCCCCTTTTACGTCCTCGGTGATGTTCCACTGTTTCCTTAAAAACTTTTACGTTAACATGCTATGCTTTAGTATTAAGGGCTGAAAGATGAAAGATTCTATGACGCTGGAGTAGTATAGATTTAGTATGGTAAACATCAAAAGACTTGCCGCGCCTTGATAAGATAGTTTATCGATTGTTTAATTAAGGATAAGGCCAGATAGTGAGTATCGAAGGAGGTGATGAAATAGGGTTAGGAAAGGGGAAAGGTCAATTGATTGATAAAGAACACGTGATGTGTTTCACAATGATAGATGACGAAATAATGTTAGGAAAGGTTGAATGACCACTACGAAGGTCACAGTGGATGGTCCCTGGAAATGGCCCCCAGGACCCAAGATTGACCCCTGTATAGGGACCACGTTTTTTTAGGGACACCCTCCCCTGTTTAATGAATTTTAAAAAATATGAAATTATATTTATGTGGACACAGGAATTGAACTGGGGAACCCCTTTAATAGGAAATAACTTTATTTTATTTTATTGCATTATTTAGCCATACTTGGTGTCCGTACTAAAGACGGAGTCTTGTTTTACACATCCATCACCGAAGAACTTAAGACATGAACTGAGGTTTAGCGCGCTTTGAAAACCCGGATGAAGTGACCTTTGTACGATTAGATAAACTTGTTGAACGACGAAACATCATGTGACGATGAGTAATTTTGACCGTTGATACATGACTAAACATCATGTGATAAGTAATTTGGGGCTACAATCGTATGATTAAGTAGCATGTGATTGATGACTAACCACATTTGATTAGGCATAAGATGAACACGTGATGAATTTGAAAGTACTTTAAATACAAGTCCTAAGAGAGAAAATATATAGACACACAATGCAGTCGTATGAGAAGAAGGACCACTGCGATATTGAAGCATCATTATCTGATGCTGAAACAGAAATATATGAATCATCTTCAGATGAAGAATTTGATATTGATGAAAGAGATTCATCAGTATCAACAGTTTCAGAAACCCCAGCATCATCACCATCTTTTTCATCAAGATTTTGGAGTTTAGACTGTTCTTGTAATAGTCAAAATGTGGACCCAGAATGTATAAAGAAAGCTATTTAAAAATGGAAATTTAACGACACGTTAATATGTGATGGTCGCAGAGAAGGATCGTATCATGTGTATGCGCATGATTGTATGAATTTACCCCCAAAATCATTGGAAGTCCGTGCCTGGAGTGTTATAGCAAGCCCTAGTGTTGAAGATGATGTGTTTTATTTGTACGCCAACACCCACATTATTGGAATATTAACAAGAGAAAAATTTTATGAGGCATATTTGGAATTATTAAATGATACAGACTATTTTCCGGAATTACTAGAGGTTCTATTAAGAAAAGACAGAAGGAAAAATGTATCCGAATAGTGTGAGTGTTTTATGTGTGTTATGTAGTGCTAAAAATATTAATGCGAATTGTGTATTAAAAACAATAAATGTATACTTACGTGAGAATAATCCGCTGGATTGCAAATCAAGTACTCTTCATGATATTGGATTATTTGCAGCAAAATATTTATCTCTTGATAAAACTCTTGGTGAACTTTTTGAATTGTATGAACAAGAACATAGTGAAATCTCATTTATATGCTTTATGCGTAAAACTTGTGATCTTTTAAAAAATACAGAATTTGTTGGACAAATTATACCATATTTCATTCAGCGCACAAATGAAATTTCACCTTGCGTAAATCAATACATTATTGATATTCAAGGTTTTAAAATGTCTGATAACGAATTTATTATTCGTGAGTTTTGTCTTAGCGCATGTGATGATACAGTAAATTTTCATTGCTTGGTAAAATCACCAATAGAATATAACTTATTGTCATTAGGTTGCCAAAAACAAATTGATTGGCTGACATTGAATTTACACGGATTGAACTGGGATAGTAAAACAGGATATACTGTATCATTTATACGTAACCTTGTATATCAATTATGTACAATGAATTCAACCTTTTATTGTAAAGGTTTAGAAAAATCTCTTTGGATTAAGAGAATATTTGCATTAGATAATGTTATTGATTTAGAAACAAAACAATGTCCAGCATTAAATGAGTTGTGTGGAAATACATTTAATGAATATTGTTCTTTTCACAAAAATGTTGTAAAGAAATCAGGATGTGCATATCGTAACGCACAACAGTTGAATTACTGGTGGAAATATGAAAGATCAACAGCATTAACTAATGCATTATCAAGATTGTAACGATTATTTGTAAATTAAATGCATGAATATAGTTTAAAAATTTTTATTGTAAAAAATATATACAATAATAAAAAAATAAAAAAATTACTTGTGTTTTCTTTTTAAAATGTTGTTTACATGTTTATAAACAATATCATGATTCTTTTTTAAATTTTTGTTGTTAAACAATTTTAAACACTTTTCAAAAGATGGAGTGCGAATAATATGATGCAAAAAATATAATACAAAGTATCCGCATAACACAGAATCATCGTGCTGATATTGTTCACTGTTTGTAAAATACAATTTAGTATTTTTGGATAAAAAAATTTTTATTTCCTTGGGAATGTCCATAGCAAGACTGTCAAAATAAAATCCATGTTTTTTATTATTAATGTACACTGCGACCCAGTGTGATCCACTTGAATTGGATGTATCAAGATTAATTACAAGTGCTGCAGGTGGTTCTACCATTACAGGAAGTTTATCAATAGGATAAATACCGGTAACACTTGCACCAGTCACTTTATCAGTCACTAACACTTTTAACAATTCGTCACTATACATGATTATTATTTTTCTTAATTATAGTAGGTATGTAATTATCACTGTTTTTACATGTAAAACATAATCATACACTTTTACATATCCACTATATAGTAATGCTTCATGAATACTGCACCTATATTGTCCAAAACGATGTTTATTATGTGCACACTTGTGAACGTGAAAACTTAATGCAGTATACTTTGGACAGTCTATTTCTTCCAAATTTGTAACATTTCTTTGCAGAATTTCTTCAAGAAAACACTTTCTAGTTAATCCATACGTGTAAATACTGGTGGTATTTGAACAATATGATTGAATTATTTCCTTAAGAAGTGAATACTCTACATCGCCTTCGTGCCAGGTAATGCCATATACATTTTCACTTAGATATTTGTTTGTATTTATGATTGGCTCAGACAGCTTATTTAATGGATATGGTGGTTTAAATATCCAATTTTGTAAAAACGGAACGTCAGGATTTACAATTGCTAGTTCCTTTACAATAAATTCCTCATCATTATTATGGAATGCGGAGAAGTGTACAACAACCCTCATTCTACTCAACTGAATAAATTAGAAGGTGTTATCAGTATAAATATTTCTATCTTTGTCTATTTGTGCTAACGAATCAAATTGCGCATAGACAATACATGTAATTGGTTCAGTTAAAGTTTCTGAAAATGATACTTTTAAATTTACAGGAGAATCACGAACTACATCCCAAGTGTTGTCATCTAAAGTTCCAGTTGGAGATAGAATAAATGCATACAGAGTATATCCATTAGGATATTCTTCAAGAGTAACAGTATGTGAATAATTTTGATAATATATACCAGTACCTGATATCAGAGTATAGTAACTTAGAAGGTATAAATCATTATTAAAATCAGGCGTAAGGGGGTTGGGAGGGAATGATTTTGATCCAACATGTAATTGCAGTTTGTTAACGTTAAAGTTTCGGAACTCATATGGATTAAGATGTGATTTACCATTGAAGGCTGTGTTGGAAATGAAACCAATAACCAGACCTTTAGGAACATTACCCAGAAAGAGATTATCAAGGTTATATGACTTGACTTGTGCAGGAATAGTATAAGATCTTGTTTCTACTCTTGTGAGAGGTAACTTGGCCGTTTCTGAAACCATTCGTGTATTTAATTGCATAGCTAAATCTGCAGCAACATCAATACGACGTACATGTAGAATAACTTCTTCAAGTGCAACTTTATAACTTGTATTTTCAGGAGACATTAAACAAAAGTTATCTTTACTACGATGTAATTTTACACGTAAACTTACTTTATTAGGAAGCATACGATCTAAACTTACAATATCAGTATGAAGACGTCCGTACATTTCAAAAGATTTACTATTTTTTATTTTATTGGTACGCTTTTGAAAACCATCATTTGTATTATCTAATTTATTAAAATTTTTTGCAGTATCTTTATGCCACATAGCACATGCTAAATGTGTTTGAGAAGCATCATGAGAATAATTTAATAAAGTTTCAATGTATGCACGATAAGGATAAGATCCTGATGAAGAACTAATTAATTTATCATTTAACGAAATATCAATTTGACTAAATAATGAATGTAGGAAATTATTTACTGGTGCAACAACATCATCATTAACTAAATTTTTACCATCATCTTTTGTAATTTTACAACGTACATAAAGATATAGATATGCTGGATGAATAAATTCTCCTGTTTCTCCAGGAATAACAAATTCAATTGGTCGAAATAGGTCGATATTCAGCATTTATAGTTGCTTCAATAGCTGTTTGTATCATTGGTATTGAAAAGAAATCAAATTCATTGGTACAGCATTCAGAACTATCGGAATTTAGGAGCGACATTATGAAAAGATATCGTTTGTATGTTTACGTTTTGTTGGTGGTCCAAAATTTACAATTGCAGGAGCCTTTCTTTTGCGTGACCGTCTCTTACCACTACCAGTTAGCAACTGTCCAACTTTATTAATGGCTCTTGTCTTTAAATTATTACCAGCTTCTTTTACACGTGCACGAACCGCTTCTTTAAATGGTTTATTTTCCAATACATCACCCGCAACTTGTATACCGGTTTGCAATGCTTGACGTCCTACAGTTTTTGCACCTTGTTTAGGAAATGGTAATGCAAAACGAAATAACCCTTTAAAGAAACTCCCTATACCATGTCCCCTTTGATATACAGGTCCTGAAAAATATGGTATTCCACGTCCACGATGTAAAGTAAGACGTCTAGATCTCATTTTATTATTATTATTATTATTATTTAACAGGAGAGCGTTTAAAATGAAGTGTTACGGTCAGTGTCCCAGATCGGAATGGCAAATTTCGCCCTGCATGATCTTTTAATAGTATTTCAATTGTGTTAAAACAAAATTTTGCAAGTGGCATATAATGAATATCTTCAAAAGTAATTGTTTGAACTTTTCCATATTTAATATCTGAAATTGTTGCTATACGCAGTAACGGAGCTTTTGTATCACCTAAAAATTGATATTGTATAATGTCGGTATAAATAAAAATTTGATGTGGATATCCAATATCTACGTATGGTTGTTTGAATCCACGGCGTTCTTTTACAAGATCTGATTTTTCAGAAAAACCTAATTGTAAAGCTAATGTAGGTGACAATGTAACAGATTCTACACGTTCATCGCATTCAACACGTACAATATTTGAAAAGCTAAACCGTATAAATCTTGATAATGTATTTAATTCATCTATTAAATGATGAATGGATGGATAATATCCAACAACAACTTTACTTTTCATAGGGTCTGCATTTTTAAATTTGTACCATACAACATTTTCACCTTCGGTGACGCTATAACATGTTAATGGAATATGTACTTCACTTAATCCTACGTACCAATCGGATTCTGATAATCGTATATTATTTTTCAACTGATTAATAAAATGTGTTGGATTTTTTGTAGGATATACATTTGTACTAGCGTTTGAAACTAATGTAATGTAAAAACTATCATCAATACTTTCAGAAATCATTTTCGTTTAAAGTGAAGTGTCAAGTTTGAAGTCCCGAAACGAAATGGTAATTTTAAACCGTGTTTATCTTTTAAGTTTACTTCTATTGTATCAAAATATTTCTTTTCAACTTTAACATAATGGGGTGTATGAAACACAAAAGATTTTACATTACCGTGTTGTACATTATATACGCTAAGTTTTCGAACTAACGGTCCAATATTTTGTTGATGTTTTACAATATCAACACAAACATTAATTGAATTGGGAATATTATAATCTAAATTACATGGAAATTTACCCCGAGATAATAATAAATCAACATTTCTAATTTTTGTGTATACTACATTTTTAATATCGTGTGTATTTTCATTAATAAATCCAAAAATATGTTGTAATCCTGGTGTAATACCAATCATACATTGATCTTCTAATTTTAAAGAATGTTTAATTAGAATTTGATTTTTATTTTGTAAATATTGTAACATACGAACATTTTCAGGGATTAACTCAAGAATAGATTCGATAGAAGAATAATATCCCGGTGTAACACGAACATGAAGACGTTCAACTTTATCATTGATAACAGTAGTAATTATTATTTCTTCATTTTCACCAACATTATAAAAACTCCACGGAATATTAATTTGTGTTAATGCAACACCCCATTCTCCATCACTTAAATCAATAGGTTGTGCTAATTTAACGCGAAATGAAGCTGTTGTATTATTATTAAAAAGTTTACTACTGGCATTTGAAGGAAGAGTAACGTAAAAGTCATGTGTAAGGTTTGAATTCATTTTGAAGACTGAATAGAATCGGATCTAATCCATGAATTCATACTTGACGGATATCCCAACCATTTTACATACATCCACCCATTTTTACGTTTTAATACTTTTTCAATAAGATAAGTTTTTTTGAATTTATAATTACTTTTTGTAATTCTTGTGCATAAAATATTCCTTTAATTTCTTCTCCATTCCAATCTTTTAATTTATAAGTCACAGGATTAGATTTAATACATTTATCGACAATAAATATTTCTTGTGACCATTTATGTAAATATCCTTTTTCCAATACATGTTTATACTTACTAACACGAACATAATCACAAGAACTAAATTTACAACTTGTATTCTTTTTATTTATTGTATTTCCGTATAATGTTTCCCACACTTGATTCACATTGGAATCATTTACTTCTGCAGGCGCCATTTTAATACTTGAATGATATGAATGGTTATAATTATTGACAATTTGATCTAAGACATTAATATAACGATAAGTATTTTTTGCAGTAAAGTAACGATACAATTTTTCTTTTATCGTTCTTATAAAACGTTCTGCTAAAGCACATTTAATTTCGGAATGAACACTATAATGATTAATTTCATATTCTTTAAACAATTGTTTTACATGACGATTATAAAATTCTGTACCTAAATCGGTTTGGACATTGAACACGGGTAACTTGAAATTTTTTAAAATTTTTCTTATTGCTTTTACCATTTCAGGACCTTTCTTTGTTTTTAAGGGGACACAATATGCATAACGTGAGAAAATATCAATACAACATAATATATACTTATAATTATTATTATACTTTGCAATGTTTTGCATATCTGCCAAATCCATTTGTAATGTTTCATTTGGTGCAATAACATAATACTTTTTCCGTTGAAAAACTTTACGAATTGGTGCATGCAATATATATGCATCTTGAGAAGCTAACCAATTTTTAATTTTCTTTTTAGATAATTTTGTTTTACGATGTAATGTTTGTATACTTGATAAAGAATTAGGATTTGAATAATCATAATATATTTTTGATAATTTTGTCATTTTTTACATACTATATTCTTTCCAATGTTTAAATAAATTAGATACAGCTTTAGGACTGGATGATTTTCTTATTTTACGAATACGTTGTCTACTACTAGTATTCAGTTTTGATGCTGGTGTACCAATAAATTCTTTAGGAACATTAAGATCTAATAAATTTTTAAATTCATAAATACCTATAGGATTTCTTGAATATTTTCTTGTACGAACAACATCATTTACTAAATCTATAATATTTGAACCAGGTATTGTTTTTCCTTGGATACGTACTATGCCAGACTTATCCCACTGAATTTTATCAGAATTTGTTAACTGCTTTAATAATAGATCTGTTTTCCTACGTAGTTTTTGGTACTGATTGTAAAATGTCTGATACAAATGGTAAAATAGAAGTATTGTTATCCTGTTGCAAAGCAAGTGATGATAATTTTTCTTCTTCTTTTTGTTCATCCTGAATAACAGGTAATGTAATAGGTTTATGTGAAGAAGAAGATGTATACTGTAAGTAACGATGCAAAGCTTGTTGATATAATTTCCATTTTTGTTGTACACTAATATCATGACGTTTTAAAATATTATTCATTTCTTCATCTAAACGTGATTGATGTGAATCTATTGATTTAAGATTGGACTGAATTTCATGTATTGCATTTTCAGGAACTAAAATCATTTTACGTAATTCTGACATAATTATCGACTAAAAATACTACTGCCTACTGCTGCTAGAAGTGGTCCCAAAATTAATGGTAAAAGTGCACCACCTTTTTGTAGTAACAACCTCTTCTTTTTCTTTAATGCAGTACGCTGCTGAGATAAAGCGCGCAAGATCTTTTTATGTCTACGTAATCGCTGCTTCTGACGAGGATTTAAAGGGATGTTTCCTTTTATTGTGTTTTTAGCTACTTGAGAAATTGTTCTTATTAAATCCCCTGAAGCATTTTGTAAAATTTGTTTTCGTTTTGTATTTTTGCATTTGCACAGAGCACGGAGCGTGTTGTATTGTTGTTTTACCTTCAACATCTTGATAGCAACTAAATAAAAATTTCTGTATGCATGTCTTTTATGTTGGCGTATACATGCATAATTTCATTAGGAAAAATATTTGTACGTATTCGCAATGCATCGTTTGTTTTTTGGGTTAGGTCAAATAACAAATAAGTGTGAGGCTCACGTGTTACCTCTTCGAATACATTCACAATTTCCTTACTATATCGAGGCATAATTTGCCTTGCTAAATATTGTATTTGTAATTTATCACGAGGATTTTTAAATACTATAATATAATGTGCATTTAAACTAATAAAACGTGCATGTTTTCCTTTTGGAAATAAATTTTGAATAATAAATATAACAGTCAACTTTTTATGATGTGCATACTTTGTAAATAAATTAGCAACATCGCCATTAGTTTCTGACATTAAATCATCAAGTATTAATAATGAATTTTCTTTAATTTCAAAATTATTCATGTCAGGTATTCCTTCTACAAAACGTATTTTTGCATGTGCATCCAGGTTTGGTATTACTGCACCATAACACCAAACAATATCATTAAATTTTATACTAAACATTTGATCACGTTCATTAAGTAATCGATTTACAAAACATGTTTTTCCTGCCCTTGATGGACCCGCAATTAAAATTGTAGAGGGATGTTGAAACTTTAACATGTTGTACTCAAATGAATGCATACAATAAAGCTTTTGCTTTATATACACTCACACAATTAAAAAGAAAAAGATAAAGGTTTCTAAGAAAAAATCCATCTATTTGTGGGTTCACAATCTACGATCGTACTGAGCTTCTAATGAAGCGAAGGAAAAAAAAGTTAAAGCTTTTTAAGTTAAAATAAATTATTTACACTCATAGAAAATTTTAACAATGAGCTTCTATAAGAAGCGATCCAACAAATAATTAACGACTTTCAATAGGAAATTTTAAGAATGAGCTTCTATAAGAAGCAATCCAACAAATAATTAACGACTTTCCACTGGACATTTTAACATAATCAGAATCTAAAGATTGTTCCGAGTTTCCATAAGAAACGAACTGGTTAAAAAGAAGAAAACATTCACACAAGTCACATTTACTCGTTCGTGGGCCTATATCCGTAAGGTAAAGTCGCACGTTTTGTTATTGGTATATCGTCAGTCACGTCATCTTCGTCAACACGTTTACGTTTTTTATTTACCTCACGGTGTGTCTTAGTCTCTGTACGACTAAAGATACGGAACCCTGGTTTACGCACAATACTATTTGGGTTTTCTATTACTGTGGACTCTAATTGTCCAGACACTAATTTATAGAAACTCTCAAAGTTAATTTTTTGAGAGGTCCTATCGTTTAGTGTTATCCCCCTAATTTTGAGTATATGCCGAACATCCCCTTTGGCATTAATTAGCCTATAACAATAATTTTTCGCACCTAGACCGTAGAAGGTTGTAAATTCCCAACCTTCTGGAATTTCATCTGTTAGATCACCCAGATAGTTTCCAAGTGGTAACAAAGGTTTCTCATCTTTTTTCTGTATATACATAATACTGTCAGTGTCACAGTAAATGGCTCTGTCTGGTCCTACAGTCGTTAGTAATTTATATAGTTCAAGTCTAGCCCACGAAGTAATAAAGGCAGCTAATATGACGTTTGAAAATTCCAGTGGGACATTTTCAGTTTCATTATCTCTATATGTGATAATTAAGTGATCATCACTAATTGGGACCACACTTTGAATTTCATACCTTGCCGACGTTAAATACCTAAGGAACGTAACTTCGTCACTAACGATTACACTATGTGACATATCAGTGCGCTGTCCCCATTTACCATATAATGAATTGAGGTAAAGTTTTGCACATTGCCTCAATCCCGGGTTCGTCCTGATGTTATCATAATTTAATTGTATGCCTTCATGAGCATAATAGTCCTCGATATATTTTTGTTTGTCTCCTTCATTTTTACAATAAGCAGGAAAACCAGAGGCTTCCTGCTTCATCTGAAGAAAGGAATTCACATAAGTTCCGAACAAACCACCTGAATTCCCCTCTTCAGGATCCATGAGTTCGAATTCCCATATTTCATGTATATCGAGTATTTTGTACCCTTTTTGAAGAGCCAGGTGTAACTCTGGAGTACAAAACGTACCTGTAATAGCACACTCATTGTCACTATGAGTACAATCATCAGTGTTTTCCTCTTCCATACATGTCCGGCATAAACCAAAAAGTAATCGGCCTCCAGCCACATACGGAATAATCAGAAAATACAAGTTTTTCGGGGGCAAAATAGTGCATTTTACTACACCATGAATACTTTCCACATCTGGAAAGTCCGGCCCCGTATGTATCTTAGGTGATTTAACGGACATAGGCTTACGTGACATCACATATGGATATAACGAAGTAATATCGGCGTAACATAACTTCTCATTACCCGTACAATTCACAAAAGATTTGAACACTTCAGTGCGTCCGCCATTGTAACAATTCTTGGGAATAAGGAAATCAGGTAGGTTTGTACAACGTTCTTTAATAAACCTTTGTACGTCCTTATCCGTCTTTACCTTTTCATCCCAAGAACATTCCCAGATTTCGTATAGGTTTATACCTAAACGTTTTAGGTACTTCCGGCGGAGCATTGTTTGTTCATATCTTTTTTCCATTGTATTGCATGAGTCTTGAGCGTCATGTAAAATGTCGTTACGGTTGAAAGGGTAACAACGCGGGCACGAGTGCCAGTAACAACCATAAAATTCGAAGGCAGCGTTGAGTCCCTCATGCCATCCATCAACTTGGTACCTACCAATATACTTTTCCCCACCTCTCCTAGCATGCTGGATTTCTATCCCTAATTGTTTTTCCATATACATAAGCCATTGCATAGCTTTAGTACTATACTTTGTCTTATGATGGAAACCCAACGCGGGAATTACGGGAATAGTATTTTCAGGTAAGTACAAAGTACGATATGTACGCATTGCAAGACCTGCAATGGTGGATGATGTCATGAAACATTGCAAACCATTCGTTTTCTCCTCGATAATGTCACTAAATTTGATGATCGCTTCTGCTAGAATTCTAACATCGTTTTCGCAATAAGACAGCATTTCCTTTTCGAGGTTAAACTCCTCGCCACTTGCCGCACGTTCTTGGTGCCAGGCTATTAATTCTTGTTTTTCTTCAGTGCTTCGTCCTTCAGGGTCATAGAATTTAATTGGGGGATAGGGACCAACATAATTTTGATTTTCCTCGGTGTTAAATAAATAGGGGAAATCTCCCTTTCTTAAATTTCCGCGCAGGCCTAAAGTTTTGGGAAGTCTAGATAATTTACATCCAATAAATAAATAAAAATCTTTAAAGAAAATTCGATTACCAATATTAATATTAAAAATTTTCTGACCCTGAATTACCACATTAGGAATAATATGCTGCTCTTCTATTAGATTTCTAAGGCAGAAAAGACCATCATATCTGCTAGCATTATGTGCAATACAAATTATACGTCTAAAGTCAGGTCGGTCTGCCAATACATGGTTAATAAAGTCCGTCATTGTCTTAAAAGAAAACGAACGATTTCCATTATTATCACCACAAGTTTTACAGGACTCATCGATACCTTTATTCATACAGTTGTGGCAAATATGCTTACAGCATACAAGTACTACCACATGTTCCCTTTCACCGCGCGCATTTGGTGCCTTTAACATCGTTTCTATATCATATGCAATGTACATAAACCTATCAGTATGTACAGGCTTTTGTTGTTGTACAAAACATGTGTGAGTAATATCAACATGCTTACGACAAGTCGTGCAAAAATGTTCACCACACACATGGTTTGATTTTCGACGCCTGTTATCAAAGATAATACCACAATTATTGCAAATCTTAACATTATCACACACAGATTTCCCGCCTTTATTACATTTCTTATGATTCTGAAAACATGTACCCTCAGCGAACTCTCTATTGCACGCGTTACATTTAATTTTATCACTATCATAATTTCGTACGTGTTTGCATTCACAAAGAGAACACTGAGTTTCACACTTATGTTTATATGCTAACCCATTATATGCTTGCAAACAATAATAGCAATACTTCAATTTACCAAGTAATTTTTAATGTATGGAATGGGTTCAAAATGGCCAACAGTGTCACCTCTCTTATAGAAAATAAAGATTTTATCCTCTGCATACTCTCCCGGGTAACGTACTATATATTCCCGGTCATTATTTTCATCTTCCTCATACACCACAATTTGATACTCACCACTTAAATATGATTGTATCAAATCCAGGTCCTTAAAATCACATCCACCCTTTGCTTTAACGTCAACTCCTGCCATTTCGCAGAGAACTTCTGCTTTAAGAACCCATGTATCATAATCTCTTGTTCTTAAATTATATAAACTTTGTTTACTTGCGGTGTGCTTTGTAATCCCCCAAACAATTGCCATGGGTAGGCAGTACATATTATTGTTTTCTATGCGTATTAAACGCTTTTCCAAATAATCTTGATGTTTGGAATACTTTTCAACAGCACTTGCTGCATTTCTTCCGTTTCCATGCATACTCTCCGCTACATGGAAGCGAAACAATACCTCATGCCAAAAAAGGAAATCCTCATTTGAATTTAAAACTCGTTCAACTGAGGAAAGGACAGTTTGAGCAGAAAAATCGGGTTTTCTTCTAAATGGAACATACACAGACTTGTTATTTCTACTATTGCTACTATCAATGTATAGTCCAATATAATCAGTGGAGCGAGCATTAGATAACACATGTTCTAATGCAAAATTAAATAAGCTTTCAATACAGGCTTGAATTATCAATACGTCTTTCATTATCCACTGATCTAACCGCGATTTCATGGCCCGTAAGGTGAAACTTACGAAACCGTTTTCTGCTCTCTCTTACTACTTCGAAGTTATTATTACTCTGATTTTCCCCCTCATTATTATTTCCACTACCACTACTACTAGTACTACCACTAGCACTACAATCAATACTATTTGTACTTTTCCCATTATTGCTCCCATATCCAACAAACACGGGGTCAGGAGCATGTGAGGGTCTAGGTTGAGGATCAGATTGGTCCCCATAACCATGATTGTCCTGTACACAAGGCTGATTGTATACAGGATTTTGTCCCTGGACTTGTTGCGTGGGTTTAACCACAGCATCGTCCACATTTTTAACCAATCTCCTCACTTCTTGTTCTTCATCATCATAGATTTACTCCATCTAAAAATGCCAAGTCTTCATCACTCAAGTTATAATTTTCTTGAGGGGTCACAGTTATGGGTAATTCAGATGGAATTAAAGATTCATACAAAACAAATCGCGAACCAAAATCAAAAAAGTTGGATAACTCTGTATTATTTATTCGATCTATTTGCCCTTCTCCGCACGCCATTAAATACATAAATCTGTCTTGAGCATAATGGTAAAACTCCTTATTACGAAAAAATCCATGTACAAATAACTCAAGCACATCGGCGGCTGAAACGCAATGATTTAAAAGTATAAGGTCATTACCTTCTAAAGCACGAAGAGCGTGTAGTAAAGCCTCACATCTTACACTGGCTCGATGACCTAATCGCTGCAGCTCTATTATCGCCTTCCACGTACTGAAGACACGAGAATAGTCATCAAGCCCGCGTAAAACTTCATGCAGGAAAATTCATCAATCATATTGAACTCACCAGTTGAACACAGGAAATCCATCTAAAACAAAAAAAAGAAAAAAATTTTGAGTTCTAACATAAATCTAGCAAAACAGGCAATAATCAATAACTTGCTTTGAAAAAACTATAAAAGAAACTTGTTTATTAATTACTGGTTAAAAAAACAAGCTCAGCTATAGAATTGTTCATGACTTGGTTTTAAAAAGTCTTGTTTACTAAGTGTTGGTTAAATAATTAATGGTTAAAACAAGCTCAGCTAAACAAATGTTCATTAAATTGGTTTTAAAAAAGTCTTGGTTACTAACTGCTTTCAATAAAAATATTAATAATAATTATGAAATACACTCACCTTCTAATTCTTAGTTGTTCTTCAAAAACTGTTAAAAATGGCCTCGCTAATGTTTATTTTTTAACTGCAGGGTCCACACACTGTAAAACAGTAATAATATTTTTCACTAAATGTTATATTTTCAATTCAATACTACTATTAGCACTAATAATAAGTCAGGGGTAAACAACACGTTACGTCCAACGGCGTACAATAAAATGATATTAAAACGGAATATATATTATTATATATGTCATTACATTAAACAAGTTTACGCATGTTTTGACGCAATCATGTGGTAAGTATTGCCACCTAGCGGCCTTATTCAAAAGCATTCAGTATAGTATTAAGTCGTCTGCAAACGGGTTCATAAAACAACACGTCTCTGTGCATTTTTTTTCCGATTCACATTCTATACGTGTTTCCAATAACAGTACACATGTATGTAGCCTTGTTCCAATTGTAAAATATCCTAAAGCCCATTCTGTCCATCGCAATATTTATTCTCAAACTAAATATACCAAAACAAAAAGCCCTCATTCTGTACTGCGGCCCACCGCAAAAATTTATTCTGAAACTATATATACCAAAACAAAAGGGCCTCATTCTGTACTGCGCCCCACCGCAATATTTATTCTCAAACTAAATATACCAAAAGAAAAGGCCCTCATTCTGTACTGCGCCCCACCGCAATATTTATTCTCAAACTAAGTATCGCAAAAAAAAGTCCTCATTCCGCACTCTATAATTAAGCTTCCCCCTTGAATATTCCCTAAATAGTCCTTGAATATCCCCTAAATATTCCTTGAATATCCTTTGAATATTCCTTGAATAGTCCTTTTTTATTCTTAGTATACCCCTTGACTATCTTTAGTATTCCCCCTGTGACAATTCCCTAAATACTCCCTGACCATCTTTAGTATTCCGTAACTACCCCTTGATTATCTTTAGTATACCCTAATTAGCCCCTGCCTATATTTAGTATTCCGTAACCACCCCTTGATTATCTTTAGTATACACACTTTGACTATTCTTAGTTTCCCCCTTGACTATCTTTAGTATCCCGTAACCACCCCTTGACTATTTTTAGTATACACCCTTTGACTATTCTTAGTTTGCCCCTTGACTATCTTTAGTATACCCTTTGATTATCTTCTAAATAGTCCCTGACTATCTTTAGTATCCCGTAACTAACCCCTGATTACCCCCTAAATAGTCCTTAACTATTCTTAGTTTGCCCCCTTCACTATTCTTAGTTTGCCCCCTTTTTTCTCTGTTACTAACCCATTGTGTCTTACTACATAGTCTTTGACTAATACAATGTGTCTTAGTAAGTTGTCTGTTACTAACACAATGTGTCTTACATACTGTTTGAATAAATATTATAAGAATTGCAATACATTGTACAAAAATCATAAGTGGGGGCATAAAATGGTAGACACAAAGGCAAATGGTCCATAATAACAGCCGTGGTCTTCTATTTTGTGTATAAAATAAGTATTGTAATAATCTATAAAGTTAACTGAAAGGGTCCATTCGCAATTTTAAACGCAATAATTATTCACAATGCAGTATTGCACTTTCCATCTTGGTTTGCGTTAACGCAATATTTTCAGTTATTTTTATTTTAAAAACTAGGCAAGACATATACTTTTTTCCTACATATACTAAAATTATAATATAAAAATTACCATTTCTTAGTAAAAACACAATTATTCATAAGTTATTTCAATTATTAATAAGTTATTTCAAATACTAAGGACACTTGCAAATCGCAAAAAGATAGATACGGTATCGCAACGCCTCATTAGTGGTGCCTCCTAGTGGGTGTAATCGTAAGCATTTACTATCTTGTTTGAATAATGATGCTGCATGTGAGTTCGTTCCAGCTAAAAAATTTATAAAGGTAACCTTTTTTTGTACATATGTTTATGTTTTATTATTGCTTAATTTATTATTATTAAAATATAATCATTGCTATGTGCGTTAAGCAAATAATATTAGGTTACAGTAATAAAAACGGTATTTCACCCATGTGAATGTTAGCCGATTGCAGGTTGTTCTTGTTTTCCGTGTTTTAAAATCAATTATATTTTGTATTTATTAATGTAGGTGCTTAAAATATAGCAGTAATTAATTTTAAAAGCGTGGCAATTGGTGCCCATGTTGAAAACGTGCGTGCATTTATACGGAAGCAATCGTACCTTTATTAATGTTAATGCGTAACAGTCGATGTCCATGTGGAAAAACGTGCCTGCATTTATACGGAAGCATGCGTGCATTAATTACATTTATTAGTTTTAAACGTGTAGCAGTAAAAGTCCATTCGTGAAAAAAACGTGCGTGCATTTATACGGAAGCATTCGTACATTTATTAATATTAATGCGTAGCAGTGCAAGTCCATTCGTGAAAAAAAAACGTGCGTGCATTTATACGGAAGCATGTGTACAATAATTACATTAATTAGTTTTTAAAGCCGTGGCAGTCGGTGTCCATTTATATAAAAAAGAACCATACGTGCCATCATGTGGGCGGGGCAGTGCAAAGCAAGTATACATTTAAGTTATTTTCACAATTAAGTTCAGGGTTTATGCATAGCAGTTGCGCTTAATCTATATAAAAAAACATCCGCGGCAACAAGTGTGCAGGGCAGGGCAGGGCAAAACATACGCGCAAACAAGTGGTTTAGGGCAGGGTAAAGCCTGTAGCGCCCCAGAGGATGGCCCGGAACTTCTGAGTGCTACAGAGCGGAAGGCGTCTAACGTACTTAGAACGCAGACTAAAGAAAATCCAGAAAACTGAGTATCAAGGGGTCGCCAGTCTGTGAAAGATGATATGGCAATGAAGTATAGGGCACACAGACAACGTCCGACAACACGAGGCTTGCCCACACCAGCTCTACGAGAAGGCATGAACAAACCCCCCCTTCCTCTTCTTGCTCCTGCGTATACCATAATTTAGAAATAGCTAACCTTAAATTAAACTTATCTAGCTACTAGGGACTTGCACTTGAACAACAACACTTAAAATGGGAAAGATTATTTATTATTTGATCAAAAGTTGGTATTAGGGCCATGGAAGCTTGATATAGAACAGGTACTTTATAACAGGTACATATACTATCATGCACGAGAACATATATTCGTATATTTATAAGAACAATAAAAAAAGTCATGCGTGAAAATATTCAGTTACTGATGCATGATTACATCAAAATTCTTGCAGCTATAAACAATTGAGGAGGGACAACCATCTTCACCTCCCTTGTATAATGATTGAAACATTAACACACTTCATAATAATATGCAAGTTAGATTCTTACCAAATTCCAGAAGAATTGTCACTTCTGAAGATGATGAAAGAAATAGGTTAAATTTATTATGCAAAAGATAATATCGTATCATAATTGTTAATTGTTGTACACTGCAACTAGACTTCAAGGATAATAATATAGCTATAAGGTACTAGCCAGCGTATACCCACCATCGGGTGCGCGCCTACATGTGCACTATCTAAACATAAGTGCAAAACTCAGTATTAAAATTGTTACCACTAAGAAAAGGTATGCAATAAAATTATACACATTCATCTAATAACCCATTGAGACTGATTACCTGTTACTATGAGATTTACATTCCACATATGGGCATTCTGTGCCCTTTTCTTGATTGAACTGGCAACATTATGTTCCACCCCGGTGAGAGTGAAGCTGCCATGAACACATATAGCGTTAAGCTTGTTTATTCAACATTGTGATTCTTACCTGAGAATATGCACAAAGCATACTTACTAATGAATGATGCATGTATTCAGGATTGATGCTCAATAAGATAAGATAAAGACACTTTTGTGTAAACAGCACAACTGCACTAAAATGCGAGTGGCCAACATTATATGGAGATTATAAGGGACACCTAGCACCGGTGAGAACACAAAACAGCTATTCGTGAAGTAGCACTGACAAATAGTAGAGGATACAGCTTACTGCAGCTATGAAGCAACATAAAAACAAGATAATTAAGTAGTGCACCACACTTGTAAACACAGTTCTTCAAAGAACACCATTGAAATGAGCTTGGAGAGATAGCTGGAGGATTCACTATTATTATGAGAAAGCACTGGCTAATATGCCACTTTCACTCAACTCAGAGAGCACTGAACATTATAAACACTAAAGAGGGCTTAGAAAAAGTAAGCTTTCGAAGAGCTTAACTGGGCCTGATAAATTAACAGGCTATGTCAAAGATGAGCTTTAATACGCACAAACATGCTCAAACATAATTGAACATAACTAAAAACAACATACTCATCAAAAATGACGAATGTGGTTGCTACGAAGGCAACCTTTATCAGGAAAACACCTTTAAACTGCCCATCTTCATATAAGAAACACTAACACAACAGCATCTCATCTCACTACCAGTTGATCCTGAGCCAAGGCTGGGCGGAGCTAAACCAAAGGGGGCTCCAAGGTAACTCCTTAATAATGGAAAAAAGTATGAAAAACTCCAGAGAAATGTATTGTGGTGTAAAATAACATGTCCCAGAACTGCATTGTCGCTCGACTAAACACTGAGCGAGCGGCGGCGAAAATAACGGGTAGATTCTTCATGCTGCTCATTCACCTGGGCTATGGGCCACTAAAATGCCTCTAAATTATTCCAACTGAATATGCGTTTGGCATAAATCCTGCACCACTCTACAAGCTGCTTGTTAATAGACTAATACTGCTCACTTAAGAAACTGCACTGGTTCACAACAACACATATGAAAGGATATTGGTTTGGAATAAACATGCTACTTGCTACTAAAATGCCATAAGTAGCTATAGAATCCAATACTTGGTACAGTAACAAGTACACTAGAATGAAAAGAAGCCACATTTTGTTGAAGTACATGTCTAAGTTCAAGGAAGTACTGTTGTAGCAAATATATGAATAGGAATCAGCATTTAAGTCGTTTGTACGTGAAAACCAAGTTACTTCCTGGGAAGGTACATTGCTGATTCGTTACAATCCTTGTAAAGATCTGGACTCTTGATGATTCTGTGCTAGATGTTGAATACATTGCTTCCTTCATTGATATGATACCGGACAGAGCGTGCATGGGGCGGGTTCCCACAGAAGTTTTTAGTGCTTCATTATGATTTCATACATTATCACAACTAAGAAAAACTTCACGAAAATTGCCATTATCGTATTAAATGGAGAATGTCACTAGGACGAACACAGAAACTTGAAATATAATTAATGGAGAGGCACACACTGACAGACAAAAACTTGTAGCTGTAACAAAACACGTGGGAGACCACTTGCTCTTCTTCATAAATTCCTCTTGGAAATTGCACACCAAAATTATGATGAAAAACTAACCGTAAAGCTTCACTTACACTCAATGTTGCTCTGTCAAAACTGTTGATTACTAATAAAAAGAGGATGGCTACGAGAGGCCTAGATTAACTATAATTTTAGGCTTCATTTTTACAGGTATCGAGAAGCCATGCGGTACACAATCTCTTTCTTCGTAGTAACGCGGAAGTCACCTACTCGTCTTCCCTCCACAGAAGCGGAAGTATCAATGTTGCCAGATCTTACAAAAGAGAGTTAACAATACTACTTAAAAATATTACCATTATAAAATAACACAATTACTAAGGGCACTACAAGCCACCGCGCAAACAAGTGGTTTAGGGCAGGGTAAAACCATCGCGCAACCATGTGGTTTAGGGCAGAGTAAAGCCACCGCGCAAACAAGTGGTTTAGGGCAGGGTAAAACCATCGCGCAACCATGTGGTTCAGGGCAGGGTAAAGCCACCGCGCAAACAAGTGGTTCAGGGTAGGGCAAAGCCGGTGTGCATTTCCAAGCAATTGTTTAGTATTAGCAAACGCGTAGCAACAAGTTAAAACAAAATAATAATTATTTTATACATTATTATCAAAGGTAAATATTACTGCGTTAAAATAAAGGCGCGTTACCGACGGTCACGATACCATAGGTGTTCGTTAGCAGGTATAACCAGCTTAGGTTAGTTTATTAAGGAACCATATGGTTTTCAAGTAAAGGCGCGTTAGCGACGGTTACGTTACAATAGCTTAGTAAAAAAATGTGGTTTTCCAGTAAAGGCGCATTAGCAAATATAAACATCTTAGCTTAGCTTAATAATAGATAGGCAATTTAAATTTTGTGCTAGGCACCTAATTTGTCCGCAAAAGTTATATAACACGAACTATTTTATAAAGCGTTCTTAAATGTAAGTTGGTGGCCGTATTAGCGTACATACAATTTTAAAAAGTACAACCAGTATGTGCTAGGTGTACACATTAATTTTTATTTCGCTTTCGCGTACATGCAATTGTAAAAAGTGCAACCAACATGTGTTAGGTGAACACAGTAATTTTTATTTTATGTTCGCGTACGTGCAATTTTAAAAAGTACAACCAACATGTGTTAGGTGAACACAGTAATTTTTATTTCGCTTTCGCGTACGTGCAATTTTAAAAAGTACAACCAACATGTGTTAGGTGAACACAGTAATTTTTATTTCGCTTTCGCGTACGTGCAATTATAACAAAGGCGTAACCAATATGTGTTAGGGGAAATGGTATTTTAAAATTATTTCCGTAAATGCTTGCTATAATTAAAAAATAAATCTTTGTGTAAGCGTGCAACATTAATAGCATTTTAAACAAAGGTGCGGCATTAATGTTAAAATATTTTACAATTAATCACTTTTTTCTCACGTTTCAATGTGAATGCCTGTGGTGGCACGTTAACGATTATGTGTTATACTTTTAAAGTGAATTACAATTTTACATTTGTTCGTTAGCCCTAGGTTTAAATATTAATGTACAAAAGGCGCGTCAGTGAATATGTGTGGATATATACATCAACTACAATAATAACTTACAATTTTCGCTGCTCGTCCAAACTTTTTAGAAATCGCAAACACACACACACGTAAAATCACACAATTAATTACTATAAAAGACACTCTCAGTAGCAACAATTATAATATATAGAAAAAGGGAGCAAAGGGATTTATATATAAGTACTTTATTTAGTATAGGCGGAACCATTTTTTACCCATAAGTCCGTGTGCTTTATTGCATATAGGCGGGGCATGGTCAATGTTCTCACTGTGGACATTGAATCCATACAATAATAATTGTTCAGTTCGGGGCATTAATCTCTAAAGTTGCAGTTTATTTTCTCGTATTAGATTGTAATAACAAAATAAATGTTTTCGCCGTTCTCTGGTTATCTCTAAGTAATAACGTTTCCAAATGGTTTATATATATTTACAAATACAAGTTCAGTTTGTAATAGGGCAAGCGTTCAATAACCCATCAGTTCTCGTGATTATCGGTTTATTTTTTCTCTATCGTCAATATCATTTAAACTCGGACACATGAACTCGTGATCCATCTGTGATTAACTCTGTTAGATATCACTCATGGTTGTCGATAATAAAGGTTTTTAACCTTGCACGTGATTGTTATTCAAAGTTCTAATTAAGTTCAAATCATACAAATGTTTATAAATAATTGCAAGCAAGCGTTCAATAACCCATCAGTTC
This sequence comes from Thermobia domestica, assembly GCF_964235325.1. Classification (NCBI taxonomy): domain Eukaryota; kingdom Metazoa; phylum Arthropoda; class Insecta; order Zygentoma; family Lepismatidae; genus Thermobia; species Thermobia domestica. Next base: position 165,083,349 of record NC_137456.1, read on the forward strand.
TCGTGATTATCGGTTTATTTTTTCTCTATCGTCAATATCAATTAAACTCGTACACATAAACTCGTGATCCATCTGTGATTAACTCTGTTAGATATCACTCATGTTTGTCGATAATAAAGGTTTTTAACCTTGCACGTGATTGTTATTCAGAGTTCTCATTAAGTTCAAATCATACAAATGTTTGTAGATGATTGCAATTAATCTGTGTTTCGTGTAAATAAGTAAAGTCTATAATGATATAGCTTAATCACTTTTATCATTCTGATACGGTACAAAGTTAATCTTGACGTCACTAAAGCCAAGCCAAACGGCTTTTCGCTCGTTCATTTCAATTTCATCGGCTCTCAAGAAAGGATGTCTATGCCACTCAGTCTTCAGCTCACAAGTAAGAAAAATTGTTTTTAATAAATATTACCCTTTTCATAGTATACTTGTAGTAGGGGACAGGAGGGGGAGGGGCTTATTTTTAACTTTTCACGTTGTTCAAGTCAAGGGATTAAAATATGCTCACATGATGTTCGTATGGGTCCTATTTTTTACCAACAAGCTTCTATTGTTCTCACATACTGTTCGTATGGGTCCTGCACAGGGGGCAATGGGTCCTGGGAGTCATTTCCAGGGGTCATGCATTCAGGGAAGGGAACCATTTCCTTTTATCTGTTCCCACCTTTTTTTAGCAAGGAGTATGGATTGCCATACGAAACAATAAAAATATTCTCACATCTTTTTAACAGTTAGCTTCTAATGAAGCGTATGGGTCCTGCATAGGGGCTATGGGTCCTGGGGGTCATTTACTGTCCCTGCAAACAGGGAAGGGAACCATTTCCTTTTATCTGTTCACACACATAGTGTATGAGTATAGCTTGCTATACAAAACATTAAAATATTCGCACATACTGTTCGTATGGGTCCTGCATAGGGGCTATGGGTCCTGGGGGTCATTTCCAGGGGTCATCCATTGTGGTCCTGGAAACCAGGGACCATTTCCTTTTATCTGTTCACACACATAGTGTATGAGTATAGCTTGCTATACAAAACATTAAAATATTCTCACATACTGTTCGTATGGGTCCTGCATAGGGACCAAGGGTCCTGGGGGTCATTTCCAGGGGTCATTCACTGTGGTCCTGGGAACCAGGGACCATTTCCTTTTATCTGTTCCCACCTTTTTAGCAAGGAGTATGGCTTGCTATATTTTTCACTTCACACATACTGTTCGTATGGGTCCTGCATAGGGACCATGGGTCCTGGGGTCATTTCCAGGGGTCATCCATTGTGGTCCTGGGAACCAGGGACCATGCAATAGGAAGCATCCACTGTGACCTTCGTAGTGGTCATTCAACCTTTCCTAACATTATTTCGTCATCTATCTCCAGGAAAAAAAAACCTGACCCTATTTCATCACCTCCTTCGATACTCCCCTTATCCTTAATTAAACAAGCGATAAACTATCTTATCAAGGCGCGGCAAGTCTTTTGATGTTTACCATACTAAATCTATACTACTCGCTGGTTCTTAATTCCTCTGGAAACGATTCATGAACTACGACAAACTGAATTCCGTGACCAATATAAACTGTTTTTGGTGTGAATGAAATGTCCTTCCCAGTTGTGTCATTTCCAATCACTAAACGGTAACTGTAACACCTGGTTAACCAAAATACTCGCCGTCTGCAACCACACACTTTTGTCATCGGTTAACCGACTATTGGACTTCGTGACGAAAAAAGTCCGGAGTATGCGATGCAAAGAAGTCTTCAACTTCGTGTTGCTTCGCCCGATCATCAGGGAAGACCTTCTCTCCCAAGAAGTGATATTGAGAGATGCCGAAAGAGATGATAGTCAAGGGGAGAGATATCGGAGGAACATGTGTGAGGAAGAGTATTATACTGGCACTCATAGACAGCCTCCACCGTCCTTTGAGCAACAACATCGCGTGCAATCAGTGGTGTACCGAAAAGGGGACGGCTGGGGCGAACAACCCCGAGTGGATATCTCAAAGGGGAGGGGGAGCAAAATGGAATCAAATTTTTAAAAAATTACTCTTGGCAAAATTTAAAAAATTTACGCCTAAATTTGATCTTCATTTTTCTATATGGCAGCGTTTCCCAACCAGTGTGCCGCGGCACACTGGTGTGCCGCGAATAGGTCGCTGGTGTGCCGCAAGGAAATCGAAAGAAAATTGTTAATTCTATAGCAATCAAATTGCAAGACATAGGGAAAAATGTGTATTTCTATTTCACATTACTATGAACCTCTACTACGAATCTACAAAAGTTTCATACTGTGTTACTTTTCTGTACATTTTTAGTGTTGAGAAAAGTATTTGCTATTATTTTCATGACCATTATTGCTTCATTGTTGTTGCAGTTTATTTCGTAACTTGAAATTTTAAAATATTTATTCGTTCAATCCTTTTGACAAAGCAAACATGCGTAAAAATTACCTACATTTGCGCTTTAAAAGTACAAGAGATTTATTTATTCGTTCGTTATTTAGTGATCTTCCTTTTTAGTGAAAGGTTGGATACAGTTTTCGAAAGAGAAAGTGGATTTTTAAAAAACCCAAGTCCTATATTTCACTTCAATTGTTTACTATTTTTAAATTAGAATGAACAATAAGCATAATGATTTACCACAAAGGAAAACCAGTCATCGAGCTTTCTTCTCTGTGAGATCAGTAGGACTAATCACAGAAAAAAATATCGCAATATTTCATATATACAAATAATAATAATAATAATAATAATAATAATAATAATAATAATAATAATAATAATAATAATAATAATAATACATATGAATGTGCCGCGAAAATTCAAGTTACACCTGTAGTGTGTCGCAAATTGCAAAAGGTTGGGAGACGCTGCTATATGGATTAAAACCTTGTGGCTTAACGAAAATCAGCGTTAATAGTCTCGTCAGTTATTCGTGTTACATCCTATTACTTCTTGCACGTAAATGTCACTACCCAACTTAGAATCTGATATCAACCGGTAATTGTAGTTAAATATTCTAAGTCATCGCCATCATAGGTATTGTGTCATTATTGGCAGGTCACTTGCCGCAGCTTAGAAGCTTCCATGCTCCACGGTCTTCCGCTAACCTCCTCGTTTTCATGTACGATATTTCTGTTTTGATATCGCCCATTAATTGTAGACTCCTTCGCCTCCTCCTTCTCTTTCCTACCACCATATCCTCTAGCACATTCCTAATGATACAGTTCCTTGTTAGCCAATGTCTCAACCAGTTTCTCTTTCTCTTTTGCTCCGCTACCATTTTTAACTCGTTCTCATTCGTTTTGTGCTTGACCCAGCTAATTATCTCTAGTATTGAGTGTTAAATGTAAATTTAGTGTTATTAAATGGGATTAAATTTGTGGTTATTAGTATTAACTAAATTTAAACTATAAATGAGAAACGAAAATAATGGTAGTTTTGCTAGGATAGAGGTTAAATTCCTTCATTCGCTTTTACCCTCCGTTCAATGCAAAAGTATCCTTACTTACGTTATCCAATTGCAGTTTAACTTAAATTAAAACATGACCGCGTCCTGGTTTTACTTCACTCTAAAAAACATTAAACGTTAAGGTCTTATTGTAATTGAATGATTACAAACTTACGGGATGGGAAACGCTAATGATGTTACTTTTAGTTGAAACAAACTGAGAAAAAGGAATACATATCGGAAGAAACAGAAGAAGAAGCGGGAAAACGAAAAGTAGATTCAGGGTTCATTAGCTAACTATTTTTCTTCGGAAACTGGAGTAATCAAAAACAAAGTTTAAATGTTCCTATTAGTGATGAGCGCAAGAGTCTTGATCTTGCAGTTTTTGCAAGTCTTGGATGCAAGACCAAGACCACGACCAAGGAGTGCAAGACCAAGACCAAGACTCTTGAGTAAGAGTCTTGCACAAGTACCAGTACTACTTGAATTCTTTTATAGAATGTAAAAAGGGGAAAAATCATTTCATCTTCACTTCAATTTCTTGGCTTCAGTAACAATGTCGCTGAAGTGAATGCATTCCCAGTAGTTTATATAATCCGTGTGAGTCGATCTGCCTTGTAGCATATAGCAACAGTACGTAGTTTTCTGAATCGGTTGTTTGCGTTTTCTGTAGTTATTACTCGTTTTCAAGCCATACAGGTGTCATTCTAGTCAAATCCTGTTGCACACAAAGAAATGTGTCATTGGTGCTGGATTACGATGCACTCCTGCGTTTTTGAACAATGATGATTACTTATCGGGAAATCAGACAGTATTCTACAGGTGTGTTCAGATTCCACGTTAATCAATATAGGTTTACGTCTCATATAGTCTCGCTGCTGAACCGGACGTTAAACTCGAAATCAACTCAACTCAACCATTCTACAGATATGTGTTATCTGGAGTAAAATTAAACCTTTGACCTTTGAGGTGGTAAAGTTTGTCAGCTCATCTTGGGATAAATATAGCAAAAGAGGGATTTGTTTTTCACCCTGCAGTTGCTTTGCCTCATTCAGTCTGCTGACGAAACGACACAAACGTCCAGTAAGAAGAAACTTGCAAAATAAAAAACGCAAGTGGCGAGCGCAAAAACATAAATTTCATATACTCCGAAGTTGTTGCGGGAAGTGGGGAACATCCCTATGGGTTATGCAAACTATGCAAAAGATCGAAGAATAAAGAGGCAATAAAAATGAAAAGCAGAAACACTTCAAGACTGAAAAAAAAAATATCAGTGCATAAGAACGAAGCACAGGTACTATTTCCATTAAAGCAACAACGAACTCGAAATATTACAGATTTCTTTGAATCTGGTTCGATTATAATCAATATTATTTTAATTTTCTCTCTCCTTTTTGGCCAATATTGCTAAACATATTAGCATCATCACCATCGTAGCTATTCTGCCATTATTGGCAGGTCACTTGCTGCAACTGAGAAGCTTCGATGTGTGGTGTTCTCAGCTAGTCTCTTCGTCTTGACGTAGCAATTCCCTGTTTTAATACCTTCCTTCAACTACAGTCTCCTCCGCCTTTCCCTCTCTTTCCTTCCACCATACCTTTCAGCACGTCCCTCATAATACATTTCCTCCTCAGCAAATGTCCCAACCATTTCCTCTTCCTCCTATTAATGACGCAAAAATTTGTTTTCCCCCCCTACTGCTACTATTTCTAACACCTCGTTCGTTTTCCGTTTAACCCAGCTAATTCTCTCCTTTTCTCTTCATGCCCACGTTTTCAAAACCTAAAATTTTTTCGTCGCTTTTACGTAATGTCCATGTTTCTGCCCCATAGAGTACATATTGGAATCAGTAAAACAAAATCTCAACATTTAATTGGAAATTTGTTCAATACAAAGATTAGCAAATCGAGGTTGAAAACAAAACAAATCTGATGCCTTTAGAGTGTAAAAATAATTTTGCAATTCTTGATATTTAAGTAATCTGTGACGTCTTGATTTTCTTTCATGCGTCTTAAGGGTAGCCTCCCCAGTTTGGGAACAGGTGGAATATTGGATCTGTTAAAAATATAAAAAGATTCAGAAACGTTGTAATTGATCTTATAAGTAGTGAAGCGTGGACACCCATTGAAAAAAAAAAAAAAGATCATCACCTATGTTGTACACTATCATATACTTACACGAAGGTAAACTATATTACATTTAGGGGGCGCGGTGGTTCAGTGTAGAGCGTTCACTTCCGGTGCTTGGGGTCCCTGGTTCGACCCCAGCTCGTGCCGTATGGACTTCGTGGTGGACAAACACCGTGCTCATGGGTTTTCTCGGGGTTGTCCCGTTTCCTCCTACTTTCTTCATTCCACCATTTCATTCATTTTTCATAATCACCGTCTCCTATAGCCTAACCGGCATAACATTGGGACATAAAACTGAAAGACTTCATTCCATTTTTTATATTACATTTAGAACATATATTGTATTTCCGTTACTATTGGCGCATTGTAGAATTTATTATCCCTTATATCTAGAGTAAAATTTATCCTTAAAGAGCATAAGATTTCTTAAAAGCAAGACTTGCAAGACTCTTGCAAGCAAGACCAAGACCAAGGATTCCAGTGCAAGTCCAAGACCAAAACAGGATGTGCAAGACCAAGACCAAGACCAGCCGGGTCTTGGTCTTTGTCTTGCATGTGCTCATCACTAGTTTCTATTGCTTGTAGAAGTGCGACTGGCGTTGAGAATTCGAAAGACGAAACACTTGTTATTGCTATATAGAGACCTTACTCACCAGACGTAAATGCTCTACCACCGAGCCACCGCGGCCCCAAAAGATTATAATTTGGATTAGATCAGTGTTCGAAGTGGAAAAAAAAAGCAGATGCGGTATGTTTTATTAGGATTTTGAGTCGACACACCAGCTATCTAAATGTTGAAATACAGTGACGGTACGTTGCGTAAGAGATTGCATTTCCATTTACTTAATGACTGAAAACCACTGGAGAACTTGTCTTTAGTTACGGGAAGGGGGAGTGGAGAGATTTTGATTCCTCGCCTAGAAGTTTCTGAAAAAAAATATAAAGTATTCCCTTATGTTGTATCATAGAGAATTATACACAAAAATTTTCAAAAACTGAGTTTTTAAATTAAGAATTTGGTGCGGAAAAACTCTCGGATCCCCCACTCGATTGAGGGGTATACCAAACCTCCAGAAGATCCACCCCACACGCCCTAAATCCGTCCATGCTCAAAACACGTCATTTATATGAATTAGGACAAGGCGACACACACATACGTAAGAAAGAAACAATTCAATATAGCACATTAAAATATAAAACTAGATGAACTTTGAAGACATCTCATTTTAGGTAAAAACAAAAGGTAGGAAAAAGATAACAAAAATGTTGATGTTGTCATCTTACATAAGATTATTTCTACATCAGAAATAACATCTTTTTACGTGCAAAGCTATTCGTCAATTACTGTGTATAAAAATGGATTTAATAAAGGTATTTAACATCGACTCTCTCATGACGGTATGTCTTGGTTTTTGAAAAACTTGAGGCGGTATGAACTCATAACTGGAAAACCAGAAGCGGTATGGCATACCATCGCATACCGTCTCACTTCGACCACTGGATTAGATCTTTTCTGTTACAATTCATGTGTATTCGATTTACATTATACTTAACTTTACTATTTTACATTTTTAACTATTATAATGCTTCAAATCCACTATGGTTATATGTTATACAATACAAACACACAACTGAAGAATGCCTTATTGTAGCTTATTCAATCTTTTATTTGAATACCCAATAACTTACGCAATGATTGACAAAATCATACAAACAAAGAGAATAGTCATTAAAATGGATCAATATTCTAAGAGCTCTTTCAGGCAATTCAAGAGTTTACTCACATGTGTACATCAACTCCCTAATTAATTATTCAAATTTCCTACCTATCTAATTATTCTGCAACGTTATCTTCTTTTTTAAAAAAAATGTTTCAAGAAGAATAAAATTAGTTTATTTAAGACAACTGCGTGTCTGTGAAGGTGCAGGTGAATCGACAAATTATGTTATTGGGAGATGAAAAGTATATTGAATAAATATTGTACGTATATTTGTTGCCGAGACTACCTTGTATGTTTAAAAAAAATAATACAAACATTATTTTTTAGATTTCTTCTGTATATATACGTGCTAATGGGAAATAGCCAGGTGTTTCAATGTTTGTTTAGCAATTTTATGTTCCTCTATTTACCTTTCATTTCTGGAATTCACATGAGAACGTGTATGTAAGAATGTAGCTTTTGGTGTACTTTTTTTTAAAAAAAGGTGGAAAAATAGTTTCTATGGTGTAATTTTAATATCAGAAATCCGTTCTATTTCTATAACATACATATACATATAAGCTGCGGAACACTACCAGAGTGCAGGAGGTAATTCCTTAAAACAAATTAAAGAAAAAAAACGTGTAGGCAGCATGCAAGGCTATTATCATAATTTGGATTTGATATGTATCTTGACATTGGATGTACAGAAAACAACATTTTCGTATTTTATAACTTACCCTTGTAAACACCTAAGGAAACTCTTTTAAGAATATGTTAAATGTATTTTATGGTAAAGATGATGATTACATAACTATTGAAAATCGATTACAGTGACAGCTATTAAGAAAATTGTGAATTAATTCAAATAATTTGTTACTACCTAGGTTCATTATAGATACATTTCTCCTCTTTGCCGTTTAAGATGCTCTATATCTATTTTGCTATGAATGAAATGAATCTAATCAATACACAATCTTATTTTAGTATTTAGCTAGAAAATTTCTTTTCATTTTGAAAGTTATTTTGTAAGAATTCTGCGTATTTCCAATTATGATAATTTATGCCTTTTTTGTTAATTAGTAAAACCAATAGGGGTCTCAAGTGTTCAAAGATGAAAGTGGAATACAGCTTCTGAATTAAAATTTTGACAGATTTATGATAAGTCAGATTACCGTAGCCAAAGAATGATAAATATTAATTTTTAACTTAAGAAAAATTTCATTTTTTTTTTCTTTTTTTTAGCATTTATAGGGATATACCTACTAAAACGCTTCTTCACGAAGCTTTGCAGCTCTTGTAAACAACGCAGACGGCAGTGTGTAAATGTTGCCAACTAACAGACTAAAAAGTTTATAGAAAACATCGAGCTACAAATTAAGAAACAAACCGAAGAGCGGGAGATTGAAAATGAAATGTCATGGACTTCTGATAGATTACCAAGATGCATTTTCTATCTCCTGAATCTTTGAAGTAGCATATAAATATAGACACAGAACACTAGGAAGCATGACTACCCGCAGTGGGGAAGGGGGAAAGGGGAATGTTGCCTCCCTTTGTTTTAAAAGGTTTTTGGAAGTGCATGTCAAGACATACTAATTTGCTTACTTAAATGTTGTAACACTTAATATATTCATATTAAATACTATAGTATCTGGTATTATAGAGTATTTACTTTAGTTAAAAAGCATACGCGCGTAAATAACTGTTGTTTTACTTGATGTATTATGCGCCCTCGTGTATCAAAATATTGTGTATTCGCGACTGAGTTTCTGTGTCGGTCTTTTGTCCTCCCCTGGAATCGGTATTTTACCCCCTTGAAAAAGTCCTGCGGATGTCCATGCCTGGAAGCCGGGCTGAACAATCTCTTAAATTTTCCCTGTAACTGCAAATCATGGCTAATCGTGGTTGACGATAAATCCTCGTCCTTTGATATCAGGGAGTTCGCATTAACGGTTCAAAATATTCAATTTATCACTACTAAATTTTATTTAGCCTGCCCATGGCGTCAAGGAATAACATGGAAAATTAGAATCAAAGCTATTGAATCTTACTATGTTCTCTAGTCTCTGTTGTCTTACTATGTTTATTAGCTTGACTAGCAGATCTACTAAAACATATGCTCTTTACTCCTGTCCATTTCAAGACTGTTTCGGATCACTACGTAACTCTCAAGTAGAGGTAAGAGAACATGTGGATCAAATAATTGTTCATTTAAAAAAAAGCGAAAGAATTTATTTATTGAATATATTACAATTTTAGTATCCCTTGAAGATTTTTTCAGATATTTTGTTACTCCTGAGAACGGACAATCATTCTTGCGACTCTTAAATGTTCATTTAACCCTTACCGTACCAAGCCTAACTCGTCAACGTTGTTTACAAAGCTGGGGTCTTCTGGCGACCCCAAGTATTATTTTAATTTCTCAACATAGTATTGCAACTCAAATTATTATTATTATTATTATTATATGTCTAAAAGCCTACCTAATTTAAATGAGCATTGTTGACATCAAATATGTTTATTTTAACAATATTCAGTTTTTCGTACAATTTTGTACTTTTGTGTTCGTAAATCTGAAATACAAGTTTAACAATGGAGCTTTTACATTTTAAGTATGTTTTTATTTTTTGTATTTTTTTTAACGAACGCATCGTTGATCTAATTATGTAATAGATAGTATATCCCAAACGGATGCAGGACACACATAAAAATCGAGAATAAATTGATTCTTATAGTTGCAGCAGTATCACCAAATATCACTCTCTGGGGTCCCTAGAGGGTATGTTAAGGGTTAAACCCGATCGTTTCTTTTAATCGATATGCGAATTATAACCAGGGGTAAAATTGTGGGGGAACGCGGAAGAACGCCATCCCCGACCTCGGAAAAATATGTACGGCGTCCCCCAGTTCCTAAAAAATTAAAATGGGCAAGGATAGGCGGGGGGACGGCGTGACGTCATGCCGCTTGCTACCGTCCCCCTACCTTTTCAGATTCACTTTTACCCCTGATTATAACATACAGAATTAACATCAGACGTTACGCTACTTCGAATCGGTGAAATAGCTTTTATCTTTCTTTCTTACTTATCTTTAAAATAATAGGCCTACAACTTTTTATATTCAATTATCCGAAGTATAATGCATTTAATATATTAAATAGACATTTAGTACAAGGGCTCAGTTTTTCTTTTGGGTAACATAATGGACATTTGCAGCCCAGTTAACTGAAACTGACTAAACAGTCTGACTACGATTAAAAAAAAAAAAAAAAAAAAAAAAAACGAAATATAATCAGAAGTGAGCAACACTGACAATGAGCCAAATGACCATTATTCTTCCATAAGAAAATAGTCCCCAAGAAATTCCACTTGTTCAACCTAGGTAGCAATTATTGTATTTTTAAATCACACTAAGAACATTCTAGTTTCAATTAAAAGCACATCCCTACATGTGGATTGATATCTTACACAAAAATATTAAATTTAACAAGAAAACAGCCACAACCACTGACAAATACGCAGAGCGCGCGCTATAGTTGATGATGGTCATGCAGGCAGGAAGGTTACCAGTGAAGGATTACATGCACGTGCAGAAGCAGAAATATTGCGGGAAACAGACGAAGCATTTTCTTCTGCACCAATCACTGAATACTCGTCCGCGGAGTGATACAAATTGAGTTACGCGCAGCGTTGCCAACATGTACGATAATTATCGAATCATACGATAATTTTGATCCTTGTACGATGAACGATAGCTACTGTACGATAATATGAAAATGTACGATAATTTAACAACTACTGGGAAGAAGCAAAAATAACTGTGGATATATTTGGAATTCGAAACAAATTTCATTCATTGCGTGAAAAATAGTATGAATGTTGCAATATGTGACAAAATTACTCAAAACATTACAAAATTGATCAATGTCTCGAGAAGGTAAATAATAGAGGTAAATTAAAGTTAATAGGGTAATAATTTAAATATCTTTATGTTACACTGTTAGCTACATTTTACGTTATAGTACTTTAAAAACGTAAAACCAATTCACCTGCTTACACATATCTATCGCTATTAATCGGATTATTGCAGTTTAACACATATTTTGAACACCGATACTGTATGAGATGGAACACTATAAAATTGATCCGAATCATTACTAGTGTTTGTAGAGGAGACACGTGATCCCACCTGTAATTAAACTGGGGACGACGACTGCGTATACAGGAAACCGAAGAGGTAATTACTACATACTTAATATAGATAAGTTTTCGCAAGTAAACATAAAAAGTGTTAAAGGAAAATCAGATTTTTTAAAAAATAGACTGGTAAAGAATTAAGCTTCAATCTTGTTTCCCATGCAGATTGTTAAACATAATTTTAGCTCTAATGTTCGTGTTAGCTCCCTCGTAATAATAATAATAATAATAATAATAATAATAATAATAATAATAATAATAATAATAATAATAATAATAATAATAATAATAATAATAATAATAAAGCTTGATGTTGAGATTGGAAATAACAGATACGATAATTTTACGGCAAAAACGATAATTTTAAGTGCTGTGTACGATAATGTCTTCTGATCAGGTTGGCAACCCTGGTTACGCGGTTTGTTTTTGAAAGGTGCAAAGGTACCTGAAAAAGCGGATTCTGTTAACAGTGCATCTTACCTGATGATAATCATACTTTACGAACCTTTAGTTTGCAGCAAACATTTATTTACATTAGCCAATGCTCATAGTCAAGACAAAATTGCGGCATGGTAAATACCAGCGTCTAAACCTGTGATTTTGTTCAAATGCTAAAATGGCGGCACAACTTAAATAAATTATTATTAATAATGATACGCATGTACATTTTAAATAGTAAGAATAATAAATAATAAGTTATGGGTCGTTATAATACATCGGATAACAAATAAGTGTTCGTATAATGAATAATTGTTCGATTTTGGGAAACGAATGCTCAGATATTTGAATAACGGATCATTTTATTCAAATACTCTTATAATTTTAAGAGTAATTGTGTAGACCCATTTCTGACCCTGTCTCCATTCAACTGCAACCATAGAGAAGTGGAGAAAATTTTTCCTTGGCCTGGGAGACCCGGATTCGATTCCCGGCTGGAACTCATGTGGTTTGGATCCCACGTTAATCAGTAGGTCCCATCTCATGTTGCCTCGCTGCTGAAAGGGACGTTAAGCTCCAAATCAACTGAATTCAACTCAAAAATTTTTATTAAACATATTATTCATTTACAAATGTCGTAATATTCGACTTACTTTGACATTAAGACTTGGTAAGAGCTAATGAAATTCTATAACCTACACGATTCTTCATTTCAAATAATAAAAAGTAATAAATACTGATAACAAACATTGTTTAGTTTAGGAGTTTCTATTTTGGTCCTGTAAATTGGTCTTTTATCTATATTCCTGCAGCCAGCCATCTTTCACTCCCTTGTCCTGGCTGTTTCCTTTGGGCAGTTGTGTTCCTATCTTTATTTGTATCTTTCATGAAATTAACTAGGAACTTGGTGAAGAGACAAGGCAAAATAACGAAGAGAGGGGAAAATAGAAAGATGTATACATAGAGCTTCTAATATCGATTTTCGCCTTAAGGAAGGGAAGTAAAAAAGAGAAAATCCTGTTATTACAAGATAACATCTAAAGGAAATTAAGTTGGTAAAATGTTCGCTTCTTGAAGAGAAGCCTTATTCCCAAGCATTTTTTTTTCCTTAAGCTTTTGCCTCCGCTGTCTATCTATTGCTTCAGCGCCTTCACCATCATTAAATACACATAGCTCTCTCTGCTACACAAACTTTCCTTCCAGATAGAGGGAAATTTACATTGTAAGTGGAGGGAATTATTGAAGACTGCAGGCAAAACTACACTCTTTAAAGTTTTATCACAAAAACGAAACTTTAGTGACTGATTTGCAATCAGTGTAAAACAAAGCACTCTCTGACTACTTGCATTATGCTTATCAGCAGAGTTGTTTGGGTTACTGCGCTCGGAAGAGAGTTGATGAGGATTGTTAAAATCCCCCATGCATCTCGAGAGGGAAAGTACTCAAAGAACTTTACTACTTGAACAGAGAAAGGTAACATAATTTCTCATTATGTGTATGGAAAGATAGCACAAGATTACTGTCTTTCTAAATATTAATCATAAGTCTGTATATAACTTCTGGTAAACAACGTATTTAAATTACAGTCCATTGAATCAACTAGAGTTTAGAGTAATTTAAATTGCAGTTCATTGAAGCAACTAGAGTTTAGAGTAATCTAAATTACAACTAGAGTTTAGTAATCTAAATTACAGTCCATTGAAACAATTAGAGTTTAGAGTAATCTAAACTACAGTCCATTGGAGCAACTAGAGTTGAGAGTAATCTAAATTACAGTCCATTGAAACAATTAGAGTTTAGAGTAATCCAAATTACAGTACACTGATAAATATCTCAAAATGTGCTCACTAACTTTTACGTTTATCAAGTGTAATTAATATATGAATTGGTTATTTCTGAAAAAATATCTGGAGGATAGGAGGAGTCAGAGCGTGGTGTTTATCGCATCACCCCACGTAATCTTTGAGGTGTTGAGCTTCATCTTTACCCACCATGAGCCTGTCATAAATGGAACATTACCATAACGATAACTAGTAATTTTATTGACTAGGAATGGCGCAATGATTCCGTCCGGTTTGCGATCAATCCTGTTTCCGGCTAATGGTTTTATCGTCCGTGTAGCAACCAAGTTTGATTGATAGGTTAATATATATCGTCGTTATAAGCTTTAGCAAAATTAATGAACACTAACGATATGAGGTAGAAATTCATGAAAATTCTTTGTGGGCGGGGTAACTTCACACTTGGCGGGAAACAGCGGCGTAGCCAAGAGGAGAGTTCGGGGGGTTGACCCCCAGAAATTTTTAAAGGCTGTAAAAATAAAACCTAAAATTGCCTAATAAGCCACGAAAGAAAATTCAAGTTTGTGATCAACTAATGACAACCAGTTCTTTGAACGGAACGGCTGGAAAGAATAAAGCAGTGAAACACTTCTGTGAAGTTGTCCCGCCCAACTACCGAATTTTTCTTTTTCTTTTCTACAAGTTTATCGTTAATTTACGTTAATTTTGCGTAAATTATCGTTAGTTTCGAAAACATAAAATTTTTATTAAAAAAATAAATGGGCAGGTAAAATTTAGTTTTGCTAAAACTATCGTTAGTTTCGCAAGAAAATAAAACGATTTTATTCTAGAAATAAAGTTTCCCGCCAACTGTGAATTAGCCCGCCCATATTGAATTCTCATAAAATTCCAACTCATATCGTTAGTTTACGTTAGTTTTGCTAAATTAACGTTTGTTATGCAAAAATAACCATTTTATTCGAGAAATAAAGGTTCCTGCCAAATGTAAAGTTAGCCCGTCCATAAAGAATTATCATAAATTTCCATCTCACATCCTTAGTTTACGTTAGTTTTACTAAAATTATCGTTAGTTTCGAAAACATAAAATTTTTATTCGAGAAATAAATGGGCAGGCCGATTTCACGGTTCCCCGCCTGCAAATGAATTTCAAAACTATTTTCTATCACATCGTTAGTTTATCGTTAGTTTACGTTAGTTTTGCTAGAACTATCGGTAGTTTCGCAAAAATAACGATTTTATTCTACAAATAAAGTTACCCGCCAACTGTGAATTAGCCCGCCCATATTGAATTCTCATAAAATTCCAAATCATATCGTTAGTTTATCCTTAGTTTACGTTAGTTTTGCAAAAATAACGGTTTTATTCGAAAAATAAAGGTTCCCGCTAAATGTAAAGTTAGCCCGCCCCTAAAGAATCTCCATAAACTTCCACCTCATATTGTTAGTATATTTTTAGTTTACGTTAGTTTAGCCTAAACTATCGTTAGCTTCGCAAAAATAAAGATTTTATTTTAAAAAATAAATGTTCACGGTTCCCCACCCACAAACAAATTTCAAAATTCTTTCACATCGCATCATTAGTTTATCGTTAGTTTTACTAAAACTATCGCCAGTTTCGCAAAAATGGCGATTCAAATCGACAAACAATGTTTTCACAGTGGCGTAGCCATGATTTCGTTTCGGGGGATCCGGGGCCCTCCCGGAAAATTTTTGGCAATTTGTAGACTTGAAACGCAAGTTTAGACTATATTTTAAGGACCCTTACAAACTTGGGGGAACCAGGGGTCCTACCGCGCAAAATTTTTTGGCAATATATAGGCTGGAAAGGCAATTTTAGGTTTTATTTTTACAGCCTTTAAAAATTTCTGGGGGTCCAGACCCCCCGGATTCTCCTCTTGGCTACGCCGCTGTTTCCCGCCAAGTGTGAAGTTACCCCGCCCACAAAGAATTTTCATGAATTTCCACCTCATATCGTTAGTTTTCATTAGTTTTGTTAAAGCTTATAACGACGAAACTCAAAAACCGATTAATGTTCTAAATGAATCACCAATTTACATATAACTAACGTCGTTATTCAAAGGTCCTCAGTTTGTACATTTATATACATTAGGTTATGAAAAACCATTATGAAACAATTTACACACCGCATCTAGATATTACCGTTTATTATTGTAGTAACAAATTAAACAAATACACTTGTTAAAAATTGTGCATGTAGCTTACACAAGATGCATCCGCAATTATATATATTTATCTTTTTGTAGCTATGAGAACCTATTTCACATCATCGAATTACTATATTAACAAAAAAGCAACGTATATCAACTGAAAGAGAAATTACATCTATATCCTTTTTCTTTTTTTCGTATTCTTCTTCTTTTCTTAAACAGCTTTTGCATAATTTAAAAGTAAAGATTGAAATACAAGTATCGTTACATAATGTCGCCCGAAAAATGGGACTTTTTATTTAAAAATAAAAAAAAGAAATCTTGGACCGTTGGATATCACATGTTGGTTATCTGAGTTTTCGAATGACCCTCGTATATGCAATAATTACAATTCATACAATCATATATCATATTTTACTTTGATATCAATATGATGTTCATATTTATCTTAATTTTTATAATTAATTTCATTCTATACAATTCAACATTGACAATAGAAGGTACACTCATGTCCAAAATTATTGTCGCATATCTATAAATATGTAGTTGTAGGAATATAATTTGATAACGAATTCGCTTGGTATTTCTTATAATGTTAGTATGTTTATAATCGAGAAAGACATGTATGTGGCAAATTTCACGTCAAAAGAGCAGTAAATAAGAACAATAAAACGAAAATAAAACTTTCTTGTCCATTTAGCAACATTTTGTTTTATTCATTGTAATTTTCGTATTTATAATTCTTTTCCTATGAAATTTACCACAAATATACATTTCCCGATTATACACATAGTATCAGTATTAAAAGTACCCCGCAAAATCATTATCAAATTATATTCTTACAAGAAGACAATTATAGATATGCGACAATCATTTTGGACATGAGTGTACATTCAAATAATGTTATAAAAGTTGTTTAATTTAAAGTCCTTTTGAGGCTATCGATACGTGTTACAAGTTGGAAGTTGACAAAATCTATGCCATTTTCTTGGACAAAGCTAAGAAGATTGCGAAAAGGATATTATTATGATGTTTGTATGATTGTTCTCTTAAATGAGAAAGAATCAAATATATTATATATTCAAACAAAATGCAATTTATAAATGAAATATCGACAATATCTAGAACAAAAGACGATAATCATTATTCATTATCCGGATCTTTTGTTATATATTATTTATATTTTCATAGAATTCAAATAAAGCACGAATTACAAACAAAATCATAACGATATTTACAGTGAAATGAAGCAAAAATCAATTGAATACGATTTTCTCGGACGCCGTAACTTTAGCTTAAGTTACATGACCAACGAATTCGTTTAAGTTGTATTGAAAATTATAAATGGGAATACAATTTTGCGTGTTATTTACATCTACAGTTCTTTGTTTCTTACTTTGAAAATTTGTACCATCTATGGAATTTATACGAAATCCAATTCGAGGGAAATTAGATCTAATTATTACATGCTGCTTAGGTGTAAGTAATTATACTACACTAGGATTAGGTTCGGTTACACGATTACTATTACTGTTACTACTAAGGTCAGGTTCAGTTATCTTACCGGTAAAATTAGGTTCAGTTCTCAATCGTTTTACTGGTGGCGAGATGTCGTGTCTCCTAAGAGATCTGTACATATTCTTTTCACAATATTCACGGTAATTTGTCCTACCACGGTTTTTGTTTCCTCTCTAATTAGGTTCAGTTACATTACGGGTACACGTGAATTTAACATCACCTTTTACATTGGGATCACAATTTAATCTCACATGGATGTTTCGAATTTGGTTTCGATTTAGGTTAGTATGATATTGCACCATTGATGGATTTTCAAAATTTTGCAATGTCATACTTAGATGATTGAAATCAAAGTACTGCACCACATTGGGTAAAATCACCATCTGATTGTTCACTACTATCATTTTGGTCTTTTCGTTGAGTAAACATTTCAACAGCTCCAACTCAGTCGACCAATCACTACAAACATTGATGGGAACACACGTTCTCTTTCTGAATTTCGTGGGTACAGGAATTAACTTTCTTCTTGCTACGTGAACCAGTGTCGTGTACATATCATTAAATGGTTCTATTACAATTACTTCATCTCCAGAATTAATATTATGTTGAATATACTGTGAATACAAGCAGCTAATAACACTCACTAGACGAAGTTGACCATAACTTTTCTCATATTGATGCATACTAAAATCTTCATTACTCGCAGTATCAGTAAAACATTAGAATGAAAAGAGAAGTTGGGATAATCTGATCCAACCAATACCGCAATATGTTTTTTGGGGAAAACTCAGTAAATTTCATCAATGCAAACTTAAGATCTGCATTTTCTGTTGTTTCTGTGGAAGGTTCAGGTTCATTTGGAGCATTCATGCTAACCTGTGATGACATTTCTTTGGTGAACCTACTTAGTAGTTGTTTCATTTGTTCCATTTGTTGGTCCATTCGATTACCAAAATCTTGCTTTAATTGTTCCATCTGTTGATCGATTTTATTATCAAGTTGGTTCATTCGTTCCGTTTGTTGATCCATGCGATCACCAAAATCTTGCTTTAATTGTCCCATCTATTAATCGATTTTACTGTCAAGTTGTTTAATGAGATCGGCTAGGTCAGAAAAGTTCATTTTCCTGTTACCATTTGATTCTGTTGCATTTCCAATGTCAGGGCGACTCATTTTGATATTTCTAAAAAAAATTGTGCCACTCCTTAATAAATATACTCCGTTTTGATTTCTTTTAACAAAATCACTAAGTAGCCTTAAAGTCAATCTGCATACATGGAATTTATTATTTAGGAGATTGTCTACTTAACTTCATATGAATCTCCTAAGGTCCTGGCAGCAAACCACCAAATTTATATAACGACGAAACTCAAAAACCGAATAATGTTTTAAATGAATCACCAATTTATATATAACTAACGTCGTTATTCAAAGGTCCTCAGTTTGTACATTTATATAAATTATGCTACGAAAAACCATCATAAAACAATTTACACACTGCATCTAGATAGTACCGTTTATTATTGCACTTAACAAATTAAACAAATACACTTGTTAAAAATTGTGCATGTAGCTTACACAAGATGGATCCGCAATTATATGTATTTATCTTTTTGTTGTTATGACAACCTATTTCAGATCGTCGAATTACTATATTAACAAAAAAGCAACGTATATCAACTGAAAGAGAAATTACATCTATATCCTTTTTCTCTATTTTCATATTCTTCTTCTTTTCTTAAACAGCTTGTGCATAATTTAAAAGTAAATTCTGCCCACAACTACAAGTAAAGATTGAAATACAAGTATAAATACAAGTATCGTTACAAACTATCATTAGCTCCGCAAAAATAAGGTTATCGCTCATCGATAAGAACGATATTTAAGTACATAACTATAGTATTTGAACGGCGAATACATGTACACAAACTTGCTTTATTTAATGGTGTGTGATTTGTTTTTATTATTAACAATGCACCTCTAAAAAATGTCGCGTTATTTAGATTTATTGGCTGCAGGGAAGCAAACTGGTTCACACTGTTTTTTCATGAATCTAGTAAATTAGACCACTAGAAACTTGAATTTGAAGGTTTTTTGAATATTCGAGTTTCGGAACTCGAGATATTCGAATTTGATGTCACAAGTGAAGCAAACTGGTTTACACTGTTTTTACATGAATCTAGTAAATTAGACCACGAGAAACATGAATTTGAATGAATTTTGACGATTCGAATTTCGAAACTCGAGATATTCGAATTTGAAGTCACTAGGGAAGCAAACTGGTTCACACTGCTTTTTCATGAATCTAGTAAATTAGACCCGAGAAACATGAATTTGAAGGAATTTTGACGATTCGAATTTCGGAACTCGAGATATTCGAATTTGAAGTCACAAGGGAAGCAAACTGGTTCACACTGCTTTTTCATGAATCTAGTAAATTAGACCCGAGAAACATGAATTTGAAGGAATTTTGACGATTCGAATTTCGGAATTCGAGATATTTGAATTTGAAGTCACCAGGGAAGCAAACTGGTTCACACTGCTTTTTCATGACTCTAGTAAATTAGACCACGAGAAACTTGAATTTGAAGGAATTTGGACGATTCGGATTTCGGAACTCGAGATATTCGAATTTGAAATCACAAGCAAAGCAAGTTGATTCACACCGGTTTTGACAATTATGGAAAATTAAACTACGAGAAACATTGATTTGAAATAAATTTGATGATCACACTTTTGGAATTGAAGATATTTGATTTTGAATTATGGATGCCGTGGCGACGGCTTCCTGCATAATTTTGATATGAACGTTTCTGTGGACTCCGATACATGAAAATTTGTTTCCCTTTTTCTTTCGTATATAGTAATGAGAACTTTTCGATTCGTAATAGTTTGTTTGATTTATTTCTATTAATACATAGTAGTGTATATAATGAATAACTCTTGTTCAACGAATATTCTACTTTATAGTTTTTGGCACATAGCCTACTATATATTTTTCTACTAGCCTACTATATTTAAAGTACTCCTTTGTATTTTATTGACTGAACAGTACGCTGAAGCAACATAAGTAGAAATGTAGAAATAGCAAATGGCACTACCCAGGCATAATATACCAAAAAATATAGAAATATTTACAAGTGAATAAAACGAGTGACGATCAATCAGAAGTAATCCTGTTCGTCTGCTTTGGATACAGCAATATATCGGAGTAAAGATTCTCCTCCCCCTCCTATTTTGTTTTCGAAAACTTTTATGTTTTCGAAACTAACGATAATTTAAGCAAAACTAACGTAAACTAACGATAAATTAACGATGTAGATAAGAAAAAGAAAAATTCGTTAGGTGGGAGGGACAACTTCACAGACGTCACTGAACCAGTTCTAGGATTTTTATTACTCATACTGTGTTATTAACTGTTATAAGTAACAGACAGAAAAATGAACAAAATCTTAACTTGCCTCTAAATATGGTATAATTACTCATTATTATTACTATTATTATTATTATTATTATTATTATTATTATTATTATTATTATTATTATTATTATTATTTGGAAAATAATAGTTTCCTTCTATCCAGATGATTAGTTTGATAAATCATCTCTCAGATTGGTTTTGTTGGTAATGTGTCTATGTAGTATACATAAATTTACCTTATAATTCTCACGCACTTCAAGAATGCTATTATGCGAATTTCAATCATTCTTACTTGTACTATTTACACTTTTAACATGATAAGTGGAAATTAATAACTGCATTCTGAGTGTATAAGAAATAGTTTTAATATATATATATATCACCATATTGCTGGTGATAATCGGTCTTAAAACGTGTATACGGGGACTTAAGCTTCTAATAGAAAAGGCATAACGGTATCACTAGGAAACACATATATTCTTACCACTGAAAGTACAGTATATTATGTTCACTTATTTCCTTCAGTTATCTTCATACCTTAAGTTATGTTTCGATGAGCACATATTGGTTTCTCAAGCATGAATAATTTGTTAGTAGTTTGAGAATTAACCTTTATTTTACGGCTGTCAGTACACTGCCAGAATAGTAAATCCGTTCTTTCCCGCGTGGCACTGTACTGACACAGGCGAAATGTTTACTTTGACCCGCGAGCACACATTTTTTTTTTTTAATGATGTGCCTTATTGTATGAAGAGATAGTCCATAGTGAAAGGAACCAAAAACGTTGGTTCTCAACCGGTGTGCTCACGGGTCAAAGTAGACCTTTCGCCTGTGTCAGTACAGTGCCACGCGGGAAAGAACGGATTTACTATTCTGGCAGTGTACTGACAAGCCGTAAAATAAAGGTTAATACCTGTGTTACCCCTAGTGATGCAGAAAGTCTGGCTATTTTGGGATGGAAGTTTCTTTTCCACAAAAGAGACAGATTTTTTAAAAAAGAAGAACATGGAATTTTTCGTTTTTTTCGTTTTTTTTTTTTTTTTTTTTTTTACTGTTATGACTTTCTTGTTTACTGTTCTGTTTGTTTCCTTATATCCAATACCTGTAAGTCCTATGTTTAGTCTGGACATGGCTATTTGGTTTTCAAACTTTCGTTGCTGCTGATTGGCTAACCTGATTGGCTAAGAATGTATGTGGTTAACTAGGATATGTGTTCACCCTGTATGGTATAAGTATAGAAAAGAAAACAGGAAAATTTTATGTGAATAATGCTCTTATCATGATCGTAATTATTACAGTCATATATGTTTATCTCTAAAGTCACTTTAAAACACTTGAAGAGTTTCCTAATGTAATCAATGCACTTTTATAAACGAACTGAGAGTAAAATGCAATCGTTTTATAATGGTTATTCCGCTAGGGAGTTTGGAATTTTGTCGAAGCTTTTAGTAAATACATCCCATTTAAAGAAGATAATGCACTACATGAACTGCTACAATTTTTCTGTAACTAACAAAAACGAATACCGTACCATGAATTGTGAGGAGGACATGACTTATTCAGATATATTTTTTGACTAAGTTTCAACACGTGTAATCACTTATACCAAAACGATTTTGATGAATCTATTCGACCGATGAGAGGAAAGGTTCTGCTCTAGAATCGTATACATAATTTGTCAGCGCTTGGATCCTGGACTTAACGAAGAAGTAGCTGATACGGTAAACATCTTTTAGCTAATGATTCTTGTGTCAACTTTAAAGAAATATCAAAGTTAGGCAGTCAATAACGTAGGTTATTCAAGAAATAAAATCCATACCGCTGATGTACCTGTTAGTGACTCGATGATTAACAAAGGAAATATCGATTTAGCTGAGACCGAGAAGAAGAAAAAAGGCAGAAATAAGGCAAATGATGTTCATAATCAACAAAATAATTAGCTCGAATCTCAAAGTTTACTAGTAATACGAAAGGCAAGTGATAAAGAAGCAGTCAAGGACGATACAAATATTATTTCAGTCTCTGATACAAATATATCAAATATAGAAACAAATAGTATCTTTGCGATGCCTGGCAAAAGTGATACGGCACATGTGCATATTCTAATTACAGTAGAGATTTCGCTAATAAAATAATACGGAAATGCCCCTTTTTGATGGAGCAAATACTTGAGACACTCTAAGAAAAGAATTTCAAGGCAAGCAGAACGCTTAAAGTTTTATCTACTCTTAAATGGAGTAAAGAAGTAAACAAGGAAAAATCGGTTTCCGAAGATTTGGAACCTATTCATACCAATAGTTTTAATTATGCTATTTAACTAAATTCGAAATCGTTCTGATGTCAAATTGGAGAACAGTTATGATGAGGTTACTGGTGTACTGCCTGTCAGTCTGCTTTATCTCCGTACAACGAAAAAATACAGATGTCGTAAATAGAGGATTAGTTCCAACAATTTGTTAAGATTTAGAATTGAGATTAGTGATCGCACTTTTGTTTAGTTTAATAAATAGAGTGAAGAATTTTTAAAGAAAATTCAGAAACTTTATTAATCGTACATTGCAAAAAGAAACAGTGGAACGAAAGGACAACTTAGTACTGTTGAACATAATATTGTTCGACAAATAGGTGTGATTATACATAAAAGAATTATTGCTAAATGTTTCTATTTATGTCTCGCAAAGTACAAATGTGTAAATAGACAATAACAAACAGAAATTAATTGCTAATTCATCATGCAAACGGGAATACCATAGATGACTATTGATCTAACCAATTTTAAACCTAACTTGATATAAACAAAAAACTTGGTTATGTCATTGAAAAAATATTGAAACACTTTTTAGTTTTCATTTTGTTAATTGGAATGATACATTCATTTTGGTCTCTAGGTTATCTTATATTATTGTAATGATTACGTCCATTATTAGCAGAAATAACATATTATTAATTTGATATTTAATTTAGTTCAGTGGAACTGTTGAAAATTCTTATTGTTGTTAATTTGTTTAATAACAATGATTATTAAAAAACTGTTATAATGAAAATTTAAAATGAAACAGTAAATATTTATTCTTCGGTACTTTGTTCCCATAATATTCGGCAGGTAGTACTAAATCTTCTGCTTTCAAAGGCTCCAACCTGTCATGTTATGTCACTGCCTTGACGTACGGTACAGCATTCATACCGTAATTTTTCATATAAACTTAATTAATATAAACTTTTGTTTAATTATATATATATATATATATATATATATATATATATATATATATATATATATATATATATATGTGTGTGTGTGTGTGTGTGTGTGTGTGTGTGGATTTTTTGAGACTTACTGTACTTTATTCTTAATTCAATTACAATAATCAGTTTCATATTTTCCAATGCTCTATTAATCTTTTACTTCTTTTAATACTTTATATATTTCGTTGTTGGTAATCTATTTTATTTAATTTTCAAAATTAACTTTTTCATTCAATCACAAATAAAGCGATTTTTGCTTAATTTTTTTTACTAATATATAAATTCTTTATCTAATAACTTATCTTTTTTTATGTTCGTCTCTGCTTTCATTATTCTTTTACATACATAAATGTTGTTTCACACATGGAAATCCAAATATCAGAACAAGCATGTGAATACATAATTTCGAAATATTATATCATTAAGTTTTTTTTCAATATAATGTTTATATGAATGTAACAATCAGATCAATGTGAAAACATCAAATAATATAATTGTGGTATTTAGAAACAATGGATAACAATATAATATATATGTAAAATTTCTCTGAACGTTGATATATTATTTTTATTATTCTATTGTTCGCTTGTTTCTGTTGTACTAGAGAAGAAACACCTCCTCCAGTTCCCTTCCAGGCGGCAACGTACCAAGAACTGACGAAACGTTGCCACGTTGGACCGCAATGGATATACGTTGGAATAAGAAGGATACTGAACGAACATCCCCAGAAACGATAGATATGCGTCTGCCTACCTCTCTGATAAAATCAAGGCTTCTAGAACCCCATGCTCCACTGGTCTCGATAGCTATTGGTGCAAATATAAATTTATCGAGGAGATTATTGTATTTCCTTTCCTTTTCTGCCTCTCTACGTCTAGCAACTTCTCCAGCATTCACAACGGTCAATGGCAGGCTTGAATGGGCGAATGTGTCTGAACATGTAAAATCCCATACTAGAGATTTGCCTCTCATCCAAGGTATTAATGTCATGCCATCAGGTTGTTTACCATCGGAACGACAACAGCCTGACGGTTCACGAATCGAAGGAATTCCTACCGTCGTGAGGGCTCGCGAAATGATGTCATTAACAGATGAAAATGAGAATGAAATGAAATCTTTAAGTTTTACGTCCCACGGTTATACCGGTTGGGCTAAAGGAGACGGTGATGATGAGAGATGAGTGAAATGGTGAAATGAAGAAAGTGGGAATAAACGGAAGAACCCCGAGAAAACCCACGAGCACGGTGTTTGTCCACCACAAAGTCCACGCGGCGCGAGCTGGGACCGAACCAGGGTCCCCAAGCACCGGAGGTGAACGCTCTACCACTGAGCCACCGCCCCCCATTATTAACAGATGAATGTCTGGTGTTTTTGCCTATGCTCTTCATGCATGAGAGGCCATGCAGGTCGCGTTGTGTAGCTTGATCCCCGCAAGCTGGACAGCGATGTGGCTCACAAACAGCTGAACCTAGTCTTAGGGCTACTGCGATTCGAAAGGTTTCATTAGACATGTGAAGACCTAATTGGGGAGAAGGTAACGCATTTAACCATGCACCAGCATGGGGAGATGACGCAGCAAGAAGTCTAGCTTTATCCTCTGGAACAACAACGGATTGTAAAAGAAGTTTATGGAAATGTACTGCTATTGGTGTGTACCAAGATGCCTGAGAACCTCTTTTGCTGATTTCTGGAAGGTCCGTATCTGTTATATTTATCCATTTGGTAGAGGCTTCTTCAGCTATCCCATATGGGTCCAGGTGGTAGCCTTGAGGAAGGAGAGCCTCGATTAAACGAAGGGATCCGTGGTAGGGCCCTAAAAAGGTAGGAATCGCCATATCAACGGTTCGTCGAATACCAAAGCCTCCTAATCCAACAGGTAAGGATGCTTGCATCCAAGATTCGTCACTCAAGGAGCAGTTCAAAATTGACTCCAGACCAATTTTGAGGATATGATCATATTTCTTCAGCAGTGGAGTCTCATTCCAAGATGGAAAGCAGCGTAGAAAGTAGTTTAAACGAGGGATTAGGCGAGTAGTTTGCTTAATTATTTTACATTTAAAATTTAACAATCATATATATATATTGTTATACATTTTTAAATAATATTGAAACCAATAATGGGTAAGTACAATGTAAAAATTTTAAATCTATCATAAAATTTGGATTTTCGTTATTTGATGATATATATATGGAATTATATTAATTGTTTGAATTTAAATTATATTTTAAGTTTTATCCTTAGAGATAATTGAAAGAGTAAATATTTTTTTTACCCTGATTAACTCTTTGTTTCGTCATGACTGGGAATATAAATAACACTTTATATTTTCTTTGTGCTGTTGTTAATCTTCATGATTTAATATATACTTGATTAGTCATTCGAGTTTAAATCTTGATTTTCTATTATTTTGTGTCGCTATCGTAACCCATTCTTATGTTAGTTATCATGTTTTGTTTTTTTTAATCTTATTATTAATGTTTTTTTTTGTTCCCGAATATACGTATACACACATGAACTAATAGAAAAATATCAATTATTTTTATTATTTGACCGTTTACTAACAACAAATATACATGTTTGTCAACTTGTTTGCTTGTATATTAACAAATTTGACCAAATTATATGCATTTCATGTATATGAAAATATTGACATTTGAAGTTCGTAATATTTGCTGTATGTTAATATTCCATGAGGAATAAAATTAATAATAATTAATTTTGAAACAAGTAATAGAACATTAATGATCGAATAATATATATATATATATATATATATATATATATATATATATATATATATATATATATATAATGAAAAGAAATATATAATCAATGAATGAAGCTATTTATTTACAGACATTTTGAATATTTCATAAACATGTATATATGGTACATAAAGATTTTTAGTATAATGTATTATAAATTATTTTATTATGAATTATCTTAAACAACTATCCTATGAACACAATAAAATGTAATCAATATGTTAGAATCAAAAGTATTCTAAAGTTATATAGTGTTAAGTATGGTCCAGAATCCTATATATACATACTGTCAACAATTTCAACAATTTAAACTCGTATAATTTACTTAGTGGACATCAAAAAACTAGTAATTTGAATGACTAGAAATGGTGTAATATGTATGCACTATGTAAAAGTGTGGAAATGAAAAGAAGAAAAAATAACTGGGTTATGTTTTTATTACGAACACAATACTACAGAGAAGTATGTTTGTTATGCTCATCAATGATACAAACTTGTAATCTAATAAAAATATGTTTAAAATATTTAAAAGGTTTCGTAATGAAATCAACTAAGTTTTATAAACGAATTGGGAGTAAAACATCGTTTTAGTACAAATAAGTTTTCAAACTTTAAAAACATGTCCAGTTATCTTTGTATTTCTTCCTCAAAACAATGTTTTCGCAAAACTTTTAAACAGTATTTAACTGCGCGAATTTTCGAAATTCTCTCGCATTCATGTAATACAATAGGTAAACCTGGGATTTTTAATTTTATGATTTTAATTTTTTAAATGAAGAGCTTTTATGTCAAATTGTGTTACAGGTTTCCTTCCTTTAATTTATTTGGAATTTTTTGTCCTAGTAAGAGCAAATGTCAATGTATTTATCCCATATCCTTGTTAATGATTATTATTATTATTATTATTATTATTATTATTATTATTATTATTATTATTATTATTATTATTATTATTATTATTAGTAGTAGTAGTAGTAGTAGTAGTAGTAGTAGTAGCATATTACTTTTGTCAAAACATTTAATGTCTTTCAACTTCGACTTATTCTGTACGGAGTTTTACGAAATGTGACCCCTAAGGAATGAAACTTAGCGAATGTTTACGTCACCTCACTGACACCGAATTTGAATCAACAAATATTTAAAACTAGACGAAAATTGTATATATCTTTCAAATACCTTCTCTAAGCTTTATTCTTTCTTTAAGAGTGACGAGAATTTTTCTAGTTTCTCTGAATTCTGATTTATTCGTTATTGTCTGTTTGTGCAAGTACTAATATGAAAGGTATTTTTGTTCTAATGTTAGAAGCCATTAAAAGTACCATTTGCATTTAAAACATATAGAATAGAAACACTTATTTAACTGAAAATTAAGTAATATGTGATTAGTTACTATTTATGTCTTAGGAAAATGGTGGATAAGTTACATTATTTTGTTAGATGAGGGTTATGAACAGGATTCCCACCCTGGTGGTCCTGAGTTCGAATCTCATCCATTTTGTTCCTTTTTTCTTTTAGCTACACTTAGTTTATTCATTCCAGGTCTTCAAACTTGAAACAAATATAATAGCAGCTAGTGAATTAAGTGTTGCTGACACTAGCTGCTATTATATTTAATTCAAGTTTGAAGATCTGAATGCATAAACTAAGTGTAGCTAAAAGAAAAAAGTAACAAGAATTGACAAAATTCAAACATAGGACCACCAGGGTAGGAATACCGTTCACTAACACCTTGTCTGACAAGCCATGACGTAAACATAACTATTTGTGAGTTATTAATTCGCATACATTTGTAGGTTACATATATTACAGTAAAATTGGAATTTTTTATTACCGCTCGACTGTTGTCGTCGTTGTGCAAACATTCAGGATGATATGACGTAGGGTAATTAATTACATTTAGGTTGTAGGATTTAATACCAAAGTTCAAACATTGCAAGTTAAAGAAAAGCATGTAATAACAAATATCATATTTGAAAATAATTTTGTCTTAAACTAGCTGCGACTACATTTACATCAAAATTGAACTTCTGGAGTGCACAGTAAGAGCGTAGCTAGAAGAAAAAGTCAATAAGAACGGTAGCGATTCGAACCCAAGTTCATCCAAGTAGGAATCCTTTACACTAAATATTCATGTAACAGACAATGACGAAAAGTTTGGCATAACTTTATCATATAGTATTATCACATATAACTTAATTAACACAATAAGAATAAACTTTTATTGCCTTAAAGAGTGTTCCTGAACAAGGGGAATTTCATTATATACCTTGTAAATAAGCTACAAGAGATCTGCGTACCATCTGAACGGCACATCCACGAGTCAATGTTTGGAATTTCCCATTCTAGTAGCTAAAGAAAAAAGTATGTGAAAGACTACATAGAGTTCTCTGTGGCCGAGTATATGAAGTCATGGTTTGGTAACTAAAATGTTCGTGGTTCGAAACCCGCCTCGGAAGCTAAAGACTTTTTAAATTCTTAATTCCCCAGATCTTAAGATCTTTCTCTCCCTTCGCAATCGTCTGATGCTTTATAAAGAGTTCTCCATCTTAATTCGACAACTGCCTAATGTAATGCCGGCAGTTTGGAATCTTTCTTCCTTCTGTTTCACAAAGTGACAATTTTCGTCATAATACGGATGCTGTCCGGTCATTTATTCTCCAATTATAAACTTGTATATGTAAACCATTTCTTTCTGTCTCCATATTTAAATCTCTCTCTCTCTCTCTCTCTCTCTCTCTCTCTCTCTCTCAATGTTGTCCATGAACTCACATGGCTTGGGACCAAACCTTCGACTCTTGAAAACCAAATGTAAGCGCTCTAGCAATATGGTATCGTAACTATATAGGTTTGTTGTTAAAAGCAGCGTCATTTTAGATTTTGCCCGGGGAGCGAAGGGAGGGCGGAGATTCTCTACCGACATAATAATTTCACTTTTTATTAGTAAAAAAATGAAATGAAATCTTTAAGTTTTACGTCCCATGATTATGCCGGAAAGGCTAAAGGAGACAGGGATGATGAGCAGTGAAGGAAATGGTGGAATGAAGAAAGTGGGAGGAAACGGGAGAACCCACGCACACAGTGTTTGTCCACCACAAAGTTTACTTGGCCCGAGCTGGGATCGCACTTTTCTTTTATTAGTGTAATATTATACATGTGATCAAGCAATATATTTATCAAGCTCAAGGGAGGGGCCAATTACACCCTTCTGCCCTGCTCAAATGACGCAACTGGAATATTTGCTTGCATTTACTGAAAAGAAATGAATAACACTAATTTCTGTCAGTAGTTTATCAAGCTCTGCGCCCGCATTACAGACTTTGGGAAGCACAAAACCTACTGCCATGATTCACAATTTCCATAGATTTCACAAGGAGCATCTTCCTAGTTTGATGTGATATGCAGCCTTTGGAGAATGCTAATAAGGGCGTTTATGAAGCTATGAGAACATTTTGTGACTGTTTCCAATTTAGGCTCTAGCAAGACATTTCAGAAATAAAAGAAAGACGGTTTTAGAGCTATAAACCTTATAAACTGGTTCCTCTTTTTTCCATCTAAATGGAAAGAGTATATTACGTCAAGACTGCTTTAGACAAGGAAAGGTTAGGGAGGGGGTGAGTTGGGTTGAATACCAGAAGTAATTAGTCGATGAGAAGTATATTTCTGAATGCTTAAATATACGGCGCAAGAGTTTGCTCCTAAGTTGAACTTAAGCTTTCTGTAACATTTTCTATGCATCGAACTGTACAATATGATGATGCAGACAATTATTAATCTTCATGTTCCAATTTCAAAATTATTTACTAATCAAGACGAGTATTACATCTATATGATGTGTAGATGCTTAATAAAATTTATATTACCAACATTTGTTTTGATTATTCTTCATAATTTAAGATGGTTCCATGTCAGAAGGGCCCGGGCAAAAGGGCGAGGACAGAAAGGCCTGAATCAAAGCGTCCCCTCGTTTAAAGGGCCCGAGTCAAAAGGTCCCCACGACAAATTGAACCGGGTCAAAAGAGCAGCACATCGAAAGGGCCCCGCGTCAAAAGAGCCCAGGTAAAAGGATAAGAGTAAATATGGCGCCACAGCCAAAAAGTCTGAAATCAAAGCAGGAGCGGAAATCAGGGAGCACGAGAAGATGGCATCTCCTTAGTAAGTTGAAGTGTTAATCCAAAAGAAGGAAGAAAATCAGTGGTTATTAGTAACAAATAGGACATTTAAATGGCGATCTGGCGATCTTGTGCTTGTTCTGCATCAATCACCATCACTTAAGTCAGTTTCGCATGAAAATTTACTTAATTTTGTGGTAAGAGCATACATATTGATCTGTATATAGGATTAGCCAAAAGTATTGGGACAGGCCATTAATAACGACATGCGTGGATGGAGGAAAAAAATGTTGCAATTTGTATTATTGCAAAAACACACACACAACACATTGCTTTGGAGTGTTATCACTGTGGAAGCAATCTTGAATTCTGCCATATTGCATATGACATAATATTTTTAAAACGGAAAGACATGTTTTTACACTTCAATTTCGACTTGAAGATTCCCACAAATGAAAATGTGAACTAATTTTTGAACCATCATAATCTGTTTATGAGATAGGGTGTGCTATGTTTGACATATGTATCTAATAGGAAAAAAGTATCATTACATGGCAGTAACAAGAGACGCGGGTAGGAGAAAAAGCAAATGTTGTAAGTTGGTATTGGTGTAAAAACTGAGTTGAATGATTGTGTGTACATCATGGCAGCCATCTCGAATTTCGCATTTTGCATACCAAACAATATTTTTTAAATAGAAAGAAGTATGAGTGTCACATACATTTAGGCTAGAAGCTTTCTACAAACGAGATTCTGAACTGATTTTTGAGCAATTGGCATTCGTTTACGAGATAGCATGTGCTACGTTTGGCATTTATTTCTAATCAATCGAACAAAGTATTGGGCAAGTAATAACGAGTACGTTAGTCGTGTTCTTCACGTTTCTGTTCGTTTGTTTGCGTTTGTAAAATATTGTAGAGTGAGTTACCACACATGTTAGCGGTAAGCATAACATATTTTAACAGTTAGTATATTGGTAGTTAATATTTACTATACGACTATAAAACAATACAAAAATTTCTGAATATGCAAAGTTTTAAATATTCAGTAGAACTCAACGACTTTGTTCAAATAATAGCGGGTGATGACAATGTTTTATCTGGTAAATGTATTGTGTTGTGTGAAGTTAATACGGGAAGAGTATAATGGTAGAGTAGCTAAACGGAAACCATGTATTATCCAAATTAAGAAATATAAGATACTTAAATCTGGTAGAACCTTTGTAGATAATCCCAAAAATTGGTGGGAATATCGACGAATCTAAATTGAATCTGCATATATATATGATGGTAAATAGAGCTAAGTATCAAGAAATTCTAGACTACTGTAAAACACGAAGGAGGAAGTGTAATGGTTTGTGTTATATATGTTCATCAGATATTGGAGAGTTAGTGTGTGTTGACGAGACTATGACAAGAGAAATATATCTTAATGTTCTTAGGACAAATTTTTATCAAAGTATGGAAAATTGGGAATTATGAGTACTTCTAATTTTATCAGGATATTGATTCCAAATGTAAAGTGTATGTTGTAAGGAAATAATTGATTTATAACAGAACGGAGCGCCTCCACACTATGGACGGAATTTTTGACAATAGTTATATAAGAGATGAAAACCTTTCCACAACGATAGATTGGAAGACGAGGTATGATCGTATGTTCTGCAAAATTTTCCGATCTATTACTCCTGAAATACTCCTGGAATTAAGGACAAGGTGTATAACACCAAATCACACACCCTGAATAACTTACGGCATCGTATTGTAAAAGAAACAAGAAGATTTCTTTGTGGTATGCTACAGCCGACACTTTCCAATTTTTTTTTACAACCGAGTGACCTATTGTCAGATGATCGACAAAGTGTAAATAAATGTAAGTGAATGCCATATTTTCTTGTTCATACTCTCTGTAATATGCAGTGTACAGTTACCCACAGAAAAATACTAAACCTTTCAGATAAACCTTAATTTTTAATGTTAAACATAGCATACTCTATCTCGTAAACAATTAACAATGAGTGAAATATGAGTTCAGATTCTCGTTTCGTGAAAGATCCTAGCCGATATTGATGTTTCATACATATCTATTCAATTCAAATAAAATTGTGTGATATCCAATGTGGCGGAATCCAAGATGGCTACCACGATGTCCACACTCTCACTTAATGAAGTTTTCGTATCAATACATACTTGCAACTTTTTTCTTTTTTTCCATCCACGTGTATTGTTATTAATTGCCTATCCAGATACTTTTGCCGACTAGATACAAATGTCAAACGTAGAACATCCTATCTCGTAAACGAATAATGATAGATAAAAAATAATTCACATTCTCATTTGTGCGAAGATACTAGCTTAAATTGATATTTCAAAAATACCCCTTTCCGTTTTGAAAAAATAATAGGTGATATCCAATATGGCGAAATGCAAGGTATCTGCCATGCGGTCCATATCCCGTTCCTTGCAGTTCTCGCAGCAATACCCACTGCAAAATTTACTTTCATCCGTCCACACGTAACGTTATTACTAATCTGTCGTAATACTTTTGACTAACCCCGTACTCAGATCCACATGTATGTTATTTCAACACATATAAATCAGACACTGTTCGCAGTATATTTTTCATCTAGTAAGCATTTTTATACTTTTCACGCTTGTCTGGCTATCTCTTGGGCTTTTTTGATATGGAGCTCTTTAGTCGCGGGACCCTTTTTACCCGGGCCTCTTCGACGAGGGGCCCATTTGATTCAGGTCCTTTTGTCTAGGGGCCCTTTTGACGTGGGGCCTTTTAACTAGGGCTCTTATGACCGGGGCCCCTAGGACCGTTTCGACTCGGGACAATCTGTTCTCGACCTTTTCTCCGGGTCCTTCTGGCGTGACACCACTTAACATGTAGGCAGATCACTACGCATAATTATTATATCGTTGCATGAAAACCAGAGGAACGTAACTCCAAAAATGCGGTTTTCGTTTTCTTCATGTTTGGACATAATTTTGAAAGCCACACGTGGTGCAAAAGGAACGTAACGCCATCTGTTCTCCTTGACGATCTTTTGTCGTAACGTAGCTCAATTACCACCTTATTAAAAACACGTCTTTCTAAGACAATAATATTTTTGTCCTCTCGCCTGTAAACCTACGAAAACGGAGTTAAGTTCCTCTGGTTTTCATGCAACGATATGTAATAATTACCCCTATAAAATATTGATCATTTCACGCTATTTAGTAAATTTATATAAGACTTCAAAATGCTAAATAGACTACGTTAAACCACTGCTTGCATACCTTTTGATCTTGACTCCAGTCTGATAGGCATGAGCATGAAGTAGCGTTAGTTTTCATAATTTATTACCAATATTAAATTTTCTTGATTTTAGTAACAATAACAGGTGGGTGGAATCCAATAAAGAGGGAGAAACTTCCAAAGTTGATTTGTATTTAATGTAACATTTTGGAAAGTTCTTCTTCTGTTTGGAAACTAACTTTGAGACAATCTTAGAAAACATGAAGATTACCTTGGAGCCCTCTATACAATGGTCGGATTTCCTCCCTTCAAGTTACAAAACTTCGTAGTGATTTACGTTAAATTATTACTTGATTTTAGACATATAATCTCCTTTCTGGTTTATTCAAAGACGTCAACTTCAAATTACTATGTAAATCTATTCAGTTTCACTGTATTAATAATCTTCGAAGCTTGTTATGTTTAGTCGCAATAAATGACTCTTTTATTGTTATTTCTTTCCATCAGGCTCAAAAATAAAGAAAGGTGCAATCTTTGTAATATGTTACATAACTTGATATAAAATATTATAGTACAGATCTTAGATAATGT
The DNA here is from genome assembly GCF_964235325.1 of Thermobia domestica. NCBI lineage: Eukaryota > Metazoa > Arthropoda > Insecta > Zygentoma > Lepismatidae > Thermobia > Thermobia domestica. Next base: position 165,118,123 of record NC_137456.1, read on the forward strand.
GATCGTATAACTGATCATATTGGATAATCCAGAAGTTACAACGCATCAAGGATAACTATAACAACTAGCACTTGAAATAATAATACAACAAGAAATAGAAAAAAGAAAACAAGACTAATGCAAATAGCGTTTCATTATAGCAATGCCTATGTTCTTCGCAGTTAAAAGATATTTTTCTTTTAATTGATTATAATTTAAATTCAAACCGTAATAAGGTTGACAAATTATTTACTTTGGAAAGTGTAGTACAAGTAGGGCCATACATAATTTTTAGGGTGTGTAAATGATGGTTTATTTGTCAGGATATCTTATAGTATTGCGAATTTCCCTTCTTATGGTCTTATATATATTCAGGTCGGAGTTACTTTCATCTCAAAGATATCTAAGAATGTGAGTTGAGGATACAAAACTAAAATACCCTTGCGCCCTGTAGAGAACTTACGTGAATATGTTACGAGCCAACATTATTTCAGAATACCGACCTGTCTCGAACTAGGAACTAGCCATATATTTTGAGGGCGACAAATCAAGAACATTACTTCATTATTATTTTTTTATGTTCTTCCTGTTTCGGGCAGACAACTTTGAATGCATTGTTTACTTTCCTTCTAAATAAGTATAGTAGTCAGCAAACACGTACCAAAAATCCCTTTCTGATGTGCGTTTTCCTTGTGCCTGCTAAAAGACTTGGTTAAGTGGCTTTCTAGTTTGATATCTTTTTCCTATTAGCCTTTCTGCTCGACGTCATGAGGAAGATGTATCTCGATTACATTTGCATGATGACCAGACCAATGATGTTCTACTGATGAACAAGGAAATGAGAATTGACAAAAACTCCAGGAAATCAGGAAATGAGATGGAGTGATTAACGGAGTAGAGAGGAGTGCGCGTCGGCCTAATCATTGGAAATCCTGCGACGAAGTGCTTTAGGATATCCTGATTAGGTATATTAGGTTTCACCTCCGGTGCTTGGGGTCCCTGGTTCGATTCCAGGTCGCGCCGTGTGGAGTTTGTGGTGGACAAACACCGTGCTCGTGGGTTTTCCCGGGGTACTCTCGTTTCTCCCACTTTCTTCATTCCACCATTTCATTCATCTCTCATCATCACCATCTCCTTAAGCCTAACCGGCATAATCGTGAGACGTAAAACTTAAAGATTTCATTTCATTTTTTACAAGCTTATTAGTACCATACTCTCCTTCTCCTTTCCCTCCATTTATAGTACAAACCGTAGTCAAACCCTTAATATTGTTTCTACTATATTCTTTAGAAACTTCCTGAACTTTTATTTGCCAATCTTCTTATGATACTACCGGATTCCGCATCTGAGTCATCAATAGAGCTCTGGTTCTTGGTTTTGGTACTGTGTTGTTGTGTGAACCAAGCACTTGATAATCTTACAATTTTGATGAAAACCTCTTTTTTTATTTTGACAGACACTTAAGACTGTCTGATAAAGATAATAACTCAATATTTGCATCCAAACCCATGGTACATAAGAATATATACAGTCAAGAGGCGATTCAAAACACCACGTCACTGAGGGATTAAATACATGGACGCAGAAACTAGAATGACTAGTAACTGACACCCTAATTTCTCATAACATTTTATGATGTACTTGACTATCACAGTCACCACATCTCTCAGACTTGCTATCCACATGATCTGTATCTTTTAATTTATTTATTTTTTATAGTACGAATAATTCTAACCGTTTGATTTTCTCGCGTTATCTTTCTCACTTGTAAATGAAATCTTTCAGTTTTACATTTCACGGTTATGCCATGTAAGCTAAAGGAAACGGTAGTGATTAGAATGAACGAAACGGTGGGAGGAAGAAACTGGAAAGAAACGGAAGATCTCCGGGAAAACCCACACTTCGGTGTTTGGCCCCTCTTAATTGTATAGCACCTAAGGGAAGTAACTCTAAATCAATTAATGCTGCAAGAAAAACTCTTATCATAATACTCTAATGATTTACTTATTTAAAAATAAAAAAAGTCACAGGAATGGAAAATGAAAAAAAAATATATAAAAATGTAAAACTAAAAACATCACCTTTGTTAACTATGAATAGACAGAAGTTCGATTATTATTATTATTATTATTATTATTATTATTATTATTATTATTATTATTATTATTATTATTATTATTATTATTATTATTATTGTGTTAATATATCAATGTCAGAGACTGGCTGACATTTATTGTGAAGTTATATATATATATGGAACAGTGTAATGACCTGGAAACAAGTGTGGGTTTGCTCGGAGTTTAGAGTGGTGAGTTAGCAAATGAGCGGTCAGATGTGAGTGATGAGCAATAGCTTGGCGTTTCCCAGAGATGATAGTGTTTGTCGAACCGAAGCGATGATTCATTATTTACAGCCAAGTGAAACCAGAGACATTGTTGAGCGTGTCCCAATTTTGTTTGTTGCTGTGAGTAACGTTGTGCATCGTCAACTAGGATACAAAATGATTTGCAGTAGGGTAGGAGGAAAAACTAACAGAGGATAACAGACACAAGCCAATGGTCCTTTCCTGCCTCATTTGGCACACTGCTAGAGAGAAAGATGTCACTTTTCATTATTAGAGCAAATAGTAGAATCTAACCGTACAAGGGTAACGAGAAAATACCTATAATCTCTTCATCTCTGCAAGAAGAGACTATCTTAGGTATGCCCTCGGAAAATATGCGAACTATACTTCGGCCCCACCTCCGCCACCCTCTGACGGAGGAAATCCTTCTTTTGCTTAGTGAAAAGAAGTGAATAACCTCAGCTGTGTTGCCAATTTGCCATTCAGTTATTTGACCTTGACTAATGAAGATCGTAGGCTATTTAGAATGGCTAACAAGACAGAGCACAGCAAAGTCCGTGAAATAATTCATAGCACAGCAAAGTCCGTGAAATAATTCATTGTGGCAACGCTTCCGCATCCAACAATTGAAAAATCTCGACCGCAGCAACTTGTCCCTTCTTTTTCGGGGGAGCTTCGGGAAAACACACATCGACGGCAGCGCCAGAAGCGGCACAGTTGAAATAGAAAGGCTCCTAACAGTTTGCATGGTTAGGCTACGAAAGATTGTTTGTGGTGAATGCAAAAAGGAATTCTTTCCACGACAATGCAAGATCACATACTGCTCAATTCGCCCAAGATATTCAGTGGAATAATTCAGAATATTCTCTTTATAGTTTATTCGTAAAACCCAGACTCATTACATGACAATATCAAACTGTAGAGAAAGTGCAGGGTCTTCATTACCTAGCAGGAGAATCCTATTACTGAAATTTGTTTTGACAGAATTGATGTATTAATCTATTAGTAGAAGAACTGCTTGCAGAATCTCGAGCAACGGTTACGAAAAGGGGACGGATAATTAATGAAAATTAATAAATTATGAAGTAATTGGTGGAACGAGAATTTGAGAGTAAACGGGAGAACTCTAGGAAAACCCCCATGGACATGATGATGTCAGCCACAAATCACTCATCCTGAAAATGAACCAGGGACCCTTAGCACTAGAAGTGAGCAATCTACCACTTAGAAAAAAGAATCATCCTGACTTCTACTTCCTATGTTTACACTTTTCAGGGATTTACCAGACTGGACTAGGTTACGAACACAGAAACATCGAGGACAGTTGAAATTCTACCCATGCTCTACACAGAGAGACTCGAACCCTCCAATGGATTTCGTTTCATTATCTTCAGCTTTTTGCCTCAGGCCCACTCGAGTAAATCACGTCAGCGTACCACTGAGTACCATGCTCCCTACGTTAAGCTATATTAACTAAAGTATTATCAAAAACCCAATTGATACCTAATTTATTGGTCCGTTATTGTATTTATGTAGTCTCTAAACGAAGTGATTTTGATATATATGTCTCCTTTTTCTGTATTTTTTCCACTAATTTGTTACAGTTATTTGAAATGAGTAACGATAAGTTTCTTTACATTTTGATTGTTAAGAAGACAAGAATTTTAATATTTCCATGATAAAATATTCTAGTTCTGCATAAGTTTACTATTTAAAATGAGCAAGGCATCTAATGCATTTTTAAATTGCTTTTATTTTGGCAGATTCTTTTTCACATTTCGGAGATAGTAGTAGCATTTCTTTCAAACATTTCAAGATTTTGATTACTATTCTTTTGAGGCGTCTATTTATTTACTTTTATTTCTTGGCAATGCTTTCGGTCTAGAAGCTGTATGGAACTCCCTGGTGGATGGTTCGTAACGTTAAATTTCTCTTCAATATTGAAAAGCGGTTTGAGTTTATTCTTATGTTGTACACTTTGATAGTATTGAATAAAAAGCATCTTCCACTTTTAACAACATCTCGTTGTCTGTGTAGGCGTGTTGCTGTTGGTATGCGGATTGCGTGTTGTCTTTCAAGATCCATGGATCAGCTCAGTAATTCTGCGACGTTACATCCAGCGACTCCCAACGGGATGAGTTTCTTAGATTGCCTCACTTCAAGCACGTACCATCTAACAATAAATGAAAATTGAATAAGAGAAAGAAAAGTGAATTTCTTGGTATTTCGTTCAGCAGACATGACGTTAAGTTGTATGTGTTACTATTTCCGTATCAATTGACATGATTTTAACTGTAATATTTTGGTGTGTAATTAAGAGAACAGTATAATACACGATATTGCTCTTTTAATAGTTAACAATTCAGTTGCTTCTAAATTAATAGATTTATCCATGAAATAGAGACATGATAAACGTAAGAGACATGAAAGAGTACAGATACATAATACCGCTCGTAAGATTATATTATTTATCACTTAATTACTGACCTCAAATAATATTACAAATTGTTTTGCTTTCTTAACGGGAACGAAAAAATGTCTCTTATTTCAAAGAATAAGCATAAAGTATTGCGAAATATATATATATCAGTGTTGGGCAAATTTCAATTGAATTAACAATTAACAATTAATCTGTAAATTTAATTGGTAATTGCAATTAACAATTGAAATAAGTAATGGTTAATTGTTAATTGCAGTTGGCCATTAAAAAAGGAGAATCAATTGCAATTGATCAATCGATTGAAAGTAATTGCAGTGGAAAGTAATTGCAATTGAATTATGTAATTCAATTGCAATTGAAATTAATTGGCAATTGATTCAATTGCAATTGATTTCCACAGCAATTACTTTCAATTGATTGATCAATTGCAATTGATTTTCACTGATTAATTTTCAACACTGTAGTTCAGAGAGGGCGTGAGGCAATGAAAACTTTAGCCACGACCAATTGACTCACCACCCATCGTGACCCACTCTGACCCACCACCCACCATAAACCACTCTGAAACACTGTGACCCATAGACCCACCAAAACCCATTGTCATCAACTCTGACCCATGATTCACGCCCTCTTTTCTACTGACTAAAGAGTTTAAACTTGTAATAAAACAAGCCTATAAAATTATCACTCATCGGAGTTTGAATTTCTACGATCAATCGCTCAAGCACCGCACTAATACAATAACGGCGGATCTGACCGTTCTAATATAAATAAAATAGAGTTTGTTCGTGTGTCTGTCTGTCTATCTTTGTGCGGCCTGTGGACAAGACGAGTGGACCGAAACTTTTCAAAATTTGGTCACGGGTAGCTTGGTCTAGGCCCCAGACCAAGACGAAGAGTTTTTTTTTTTTTTAATTTCTTACTACGGGGTCTCCAGGGGACGTTTACCGGGACCGACCTGGGGACCAGAAAAGTCGACCGAGAGTTACCAAATTTTGGTCAAAGATACCTTGGTCCAGGTCCCACACCAAGGTAAAGCGTTTTCAACAAAATTCGAACCAGGGGGTCTCAGGGGGGCGTTTACCGGGACATGTAAAAGTAAAACGATATCAGTGTCGATTTCATAGTTTTCGCGGTCGCTGAGATCAATGGTGAAACTCCGATCGCATTAACTTCCAAATTCACCTTATTCGGCTGCGGTATGTGGGTCAACGGGGGGGGGGGGGGAACCGAAACGTAAAAGTAATCCAAAATGACCGATATTAGTGTCAAATCCATAGTTTTCGCGGTTGCTGATATCAATGGCGACACTACCATTAGCGATGACTTTCAAATTCATCCACCGTTGTATGCGGCCATGGGTCACCAGAGGGAGGAATTCCGAGACATGTAAAAATAATCGAAAATGACCGATATTAATGTCAAATCCATAGTTTTCGGGATAGCTGAGCTCAATGGTGAAACTCAAGACCGCGTTTACTTTCACATTTAGCCCCCATCAGCTAAGAAAGGGGGGCATTATAAAGGGGATCACGAGACATGTAAAAATAATCCACAATGACCGATATTAGTGTCAAATCCGTAGTTTTCGCGGTGGCTGAGATCAATGGTGATACTTTCATTAGCGATGATTTTCAAATTTAGCCACCATTGTATGCGGGCCGGGAGTCACCGGGGGTGGGGAATTGCGAGACATGTAAAAATAATGGAAAGTGACCGATATTAGTGTCAAATCCATAGTTTTCACTGTCGCTGAGATGAATGGTGATACTTCCACAGGCGTTGACTTCCAACTACAGACCCCATCGGCTGTGGGCAAGAGGCATTGTTTTTTTCAAAATTGGAACCAGAGGATTATAGGGACTTTTACCGGCATATGTAAAAAGTAGTAGAAAATGGCAGATGTTAGTGTCACATTCATAGTTTTCGCGGTATTGGTTGGGGGTTGGTAGGGGCCAGAGGAGAATTTTTCACAATACGAACCAAGAGGGTCTGAGGGGGGGGACATGTAAAAGTAGTAGAATTTGTGTCGAATCCATATTTATTGGGGTTGCTCAGACGTATAGTGACACCCCCGATAGTGTATACGTTCAAATTCAGCCCCCATCGGCCTTCCCAATGAAAACACATGTACGTTGTTGGATATATATTCACACAAAATATATCCAATTTTAGAAATGTTTCTTAATTGTTTTCCCGTTGTTCAGTTCGTTTATATTGATATTTTATCTGGTCCGTGCGAAGAACGGGCATAACAGCTAGTGCGAAATGGTAAAGTGTTTGTTATGGAACAAATTACAATGAATTCAATTATATAGATAATAATTATAATTATAATTAATAATTATTTCCTTGTTGAATTATAGATACTTTTCAGTGGAAAACTGAATAAAATTTAAAAGTCTCAAATCAACGTAAAGTAGACCAACGTAAAGGTCCATAATTAAGCTAATTAATTTTCCATATAATTAAGCTAACAAACTTAAATGGAAATTTAGCTTAATTACATGGAAATTTTTTGTGTCGTTTTGTGCGTCTATTTCCTCGTTTTCTGCGTCACCGGAAATGGGTCAATGTTATCCTACAAATATGGTGGAACAAGTTAATGCTGTTCCGTCAGGAACGATTTCGATGTCGTTTCCTTCACATCATCTTGTGCATGTTTTCTACCGTTTTGTAAGCTTATTTCCACGTTTTGTGAATCAATGGTAGTGGATCAAAATGGGCATTCAATGCGGGAAGAAAAATGATCCACTCTCTCACCAGTATCGAATTTCAAGGTCGCTTTCTCGCATTGTTTAGTGCATGTTTTTACCGTTTCTGCGCATATTTTCACGTTTTGTAGGCCAACGAAAGTGGGTTAAAGACGACCTACAAATATGGCAGAAAAAGACATATTCATTCCACTTTCAAGGTCCATTTTGACCCTCTCCCACTGATGTAAAAAGCGACACAAATCATGCATAAAAAATGTGAAGGAAACGATCTCGACATTCGATGGTGACGGAACAGCATTAAGTTATTCCGCTATACTTGTAGGCCATTTTGACCCATTTTCGTTGTCGCACTAAAGTGGAAATAGGAGCACAAAACAGTACAAAGTAGGCACTATACGATGCGAAAGAAACGACCTCCAAATTCGATAGTGGCGGAACAATGGCTCTATTTCCTCACACATTGATGGGCCATTTTGACGCATTTCTGGTGATGCTCAAAACGTGGAAGTAGGCGAACAGAACGGTACAAAATATACACTAAACGATGCGAAAGAACCAACCCCGAAATTCGATAGTGGCGGAACAGTGAGCCATTTAACTCCCACTTTAAAGCCCCGTTTAACTCACCTCGGGTGATGCACAAGGCGAGAAATAGGTACAGAAAAAAAAAAAAACTAAACGATGCGAAAGTAACGATCTAGAAATTCGATAGTGTCGGAACAGTGGGTCATTTTCGTCACACCTTGGAGGCTCATCTTGACACACTTCTGGTGGCGAACAAAACGTGGAAATAGGGGCACAAAACGTAACAAAACAGGCACTAGTCAATGCGAAAGGAAGGACCTCGAAATTCGGTAGTGGCGGAGGAGTGAGTCATTTTCGTCACACTTTGGAGGCCCATTTTGACACACTTCTGGTGACGCGCAAAACGTGGAAATAAGGGCAAGAAACGGCACGAAACATTCACTAGTCGATGGGAAAGAAAGGACCACGAAATTTGGTAGTGGCGGAGCAGTGGGTCATTTTCGTCTCACATTCGAGGCCCATTTTCACCGTCTTCCAGTGACGCACAAAACGTCGAAATACGCGCACAAAAGGGTACGTGATGTGAAATTAATGACCTCGAAATTCGATAGTGACGGAACAGTGGGTCATTTTCGTCCCATCTTGGAAGCCCATTTTGACCCACTTCTGGTGACGCACAAAACGTGGAAATGGGGGCACGAAACAGCACGAAAATTCAGTAGTCGATGCAAAAGGAAGGACCTCGAAATTCGGTAGTGGCGGAGAAGTGGGTCATTTTCGTCCCACCTTCGAGGCTCATTTTGACCGTCTTCCAGTGACGCACAAAACGTCGAAATAGGCGCACAAAAGGGTACGCGGTGTGAAATTAACGACCTCGAGATTCAATAGTGGCGGAACTCTTGGTCATTTTCGTCCCACCTTGGGGACTCATTTTAACCCACTTCCCATGACGCACAAAACGGCACAAAATGATGTGAAGGACACGACCTCGAAAGTCATTGGCGGTGGAAGAGCAATAATTTGTTCCGCCATATTTGTAGGCCCATTTTGACCCACTTCCGGTGATGCACAAAATGTGGGAATAGGCGCACAAAGCGACACAAAACACGCACAAAAGATGCAAAACAAAGTACTTCGAAATTCGTTGGTGGTGGAACAAGTTAATGACGCCGTGAGCACCAATATAAGTATATACTGTAGTTCTTATCAGGGGGCGCGGTGGGTCAGTGGTAGAGCGTTCACCTCCGGTGCTTGAGGCCCCTGGTTCGATCCCAGCTCGCGCAGTTTGGACTTTGTGGTGGACAAACACCGTGCTCGTGGATTGTCTCGGGGTTCTCCCGTTTCCTCCCACTTTCTTCATTTAATTTATTTCCCATCATCACCGTCTCCTTTAGCCTAACCGGCATAAGTGTGGGACGTAAAACTAAAGATTTCATATCATTTTTGTAGTTCTTACCATCAAGGCTGAGAACTGCACGGTCCATTTTTTTTAGCCAAAGTAGAAGCCCAACCGGAATAGTGATGTCAACCGGCCCGGCTCGGTTCAACTGAGCGTACAGCTTGAGCTGGCTTGGTTGGGATTACCCATCGACTGGGCTCAATTGAGCCAATGGCTTGAACCGGCTCGGTAAAGACGAGTTATCGACTCGGCTCGATTGGAGCCAATGGCTCGAACCAGCTCCGTTGAAACGAGTCCATAGGTTGGGTTCGTGTCAGCTTAAGTGAGCCAATGGCTCGAACCAGCTCCGTTGAAACGAGTCCATAGGTTGGGTTCGTGTCAGCTTAACTGAGCCAATGGCTCGAACCGGCTCGGTTGGGGTAAGCAATCAGCTCGGTTCGGTTCGGCTCGTGTGAGCCTTAGGCTCGAGCTGGCTCGGTTGGATGAGCTGTTAGCTCGGATCACTTCTCGGTTCGGCTCGATAAGTGAATGAGCTGTGAGCGAGCCGCTTGAGTCGTTGACAACCCTAAACCCGGGTCGAGCAGTTTTAAACATGTTTGGCGGAGTCCCATAACTTCTAACAATTTTTGGCTCGAACCCGAATACTTGCTCCTCCTGAACTCAAACCAAGAACCTCGTGACCGATCTCCTTGCCTCCTGAAGATTTCTTGACTACCGAGATCGACAGTTAACTAATTTTTAGTATTCCGATACAAACCGCCTATATTCCATGTTTATACAGGTACACGGTGTTATAATAATAATTAGTTATAGTAGTAGTAGTAGTATCATTGATAATTATATTGTCTATGTAGGATACTTGAAGAGAGTAGTACTTGGAACTACACAAAGGATTTAGCTCGAATTAGCTCGACTCGACTGGAAACTCGATCCGAATTCGAGTCAAGTTGGGGGAAATTTTTCGAGCCGAGATCTCGAGTCGAGTCGAGTTTTGAAGAAAACTCGCTCGAACTCGCTCGTACTCATTCCTATTGTATGCATGACGGGCATATAGAGTTCTTTCGAGGAGGATAGAACCATAAACATAATATATTTAAAAAAATACTTAGTTTCACGGCTTTCTTCCCAGGGGGGGAAAGGGATGGTAGGTACCTTATTTGAAATATGTAAAACAGTAACAAGTGGACAATACAATATACACACATCTTCTTATCTTCAGTTTTAATTGCTGATTTCAATTGCAATTAACAATTACAATTAACAATTACAAGTTTCAATTGTCAATTGCAATTAACAATTGAATGTTTCAATTGCACCCTTTGCAATTGACAATTAACAATTAAAAGTTTCAATTGCCTGGTGACCAATTAACAATTAACAATTGACGAAAATTTAATTGCAAATTTTATGATTGAATTCAATTGCAATTGAAATTAATTGTCAATTACAAATTGAAATCAATTGCAATAGAAATCAATTGCAATTGATTTTCAGAGCAATTACTTTCAATTGATTGATCAATTGCAATTGATTTCAGTTGATTTTGCCCAACACTGATATATATATATATATATATATATATATATATATATATATATATATATATATATATATATATATATATATATATATATATATATATATATATATATATATATATAATGCTACTTAATATGTAGATACAGGTGCTCATTGACACTACATAACAAGATTTTTGTAACATAAGAGAAAACATCTGACCTTGAAGAAACTGTGTGGGCTGAATTCGAATATGCATTCAGTTTTTCACTTTCACTTACAGTTTTCTCGCGACAGAGGAATTTTTGGGAAATTCACTCAAAAATGTCCTTTTTCGCGTATTTTATAACCCTATTTCTTGTCTCCTGATGATTAATAACACAAGAATTAAATCAAAGAAACCGTGATTGATACTCAAGAAACCTTCCAAGTTTCACAACAATCGCGTTATTATTTCTAGAGAAATAAAGATATTTACATGTCTATGCTTTCAGATCCCTTGATTTAGTGGAGAAACCTATTTGCTTCATTATCACAAGCACAAACATAAAACAGAATACAATACAATTTACACAATTTACAATAAACAATAATATAAAAATACAAAAATATCATGAAAAAGCCATTAAAACTACTAGAATGTATGAAACTTCCATTCAGTTACCAAATGTACACTACTTCCTTCTTTTGTAAGAAGTATTGCATTCTGTAACAAGATCCCAACAATAATCCCCCATCATTGAAGGATCCCCATCGTCCCTGATACCTTTTCTCCATAGCCATTATGTCTTGGTGGAATCTTTCTCCCTGTTCGTCGTTGACAGCATCTAGATTATCAGGAAAGAAGCTAAGGTGAGAATGTAAAAAGTGGATTTTTAAAGACATGCTACAACCCAACTCTTTGTATTTCTGTAGCATGTTCTGTACCATCTCACTGTAATTCTCCGCTTTGTTATTGCCCAATATCCGAAATATTTCTCATGTGTTAGTTTACGAATGGCGTAATGGATCAACACTGTTCCTTAACTGCAAACTGGCCACACACATAACGAAAACTATCTGATGAGTTCACACAGGAACGACGTCCTCTTGCCACCATTGTAATGATCACAGAAACCACACTTCTGTCTTGTCCGCGTATATTCGAAAATGCACAAAATTTCCTCACCACGTGTCACGAACACAAGAAAGAAAGGGGCGGAGGCAAAGGAGTAGAGAAAATTGAGACTGTATATGTATGTTCCTTGTTGTCAGCAATGAGTCTATATTTCATTCTTTCTTTCTCTTGCACACATTTGATAGAAATATTTGATAACAATTTAAGGAAGACAACCGAAAGAAGTTGGTGGATCGTGTGTATATGTATTGGGATGTACACTCATGTCCAAAATTATTGCCGCATGTCTATAAATATGTTGTTGTAGAAATATAATTTGATAACGAATTCGCCCCGTATTTTCTTTTATAGTGTTAGTATGTGTATAATCGGCTAAGACATGTATGTGGCAAATTTCATGTCAAAAGAGCAGTAAATAAGAACAATAAAACGAAAATAAAACTTTCTTGTCCATTTAGCAACATTTTGTTTTACTCATTCTAATTTTCGTATTTATAATTCTTTTCCTTTGAAATTTACAACAAATATACATTTCCCAATTATACACATAGTATCAATATTAAAAGTACCCTGCAAAATCATTATCAAATTATATTCTTACAAGGAAACAGTTATAGATATGCGACAATCATTTTGGACATGAGTGTACATAGGGCGTACATATTAACAAATATACAGCGAATTCCATTTTCATTCATTCTGAAAGTTTACGTAAACTTTTAATTCTACAAAGAGTGATACAAGTGAGTATATTGTTGAATATAGTGAACAGTCATGTTCATGTCTGTGCTTGTGGTAATGAAGCAAATCCTTCTCCCCCAAATCAAGAGATCTGAAGTATGATGCAATGAACAATACATACAGCACGGTATACATATAAATATTTTTATTTCTCTACAAATAATAACGCGATTGTTCTGAAACTTGGAAGGTTTAATGAGTATCAATCAAAGTTTCTTTTGGTTTAACTCTTGTGTTATTATCCGTAAGGGGAAAAGAGATAGGGTTATGAAAAGGGACATTTTTGAGGGAATTTCCCAAACTTCCCTCTGTCACGGGAAAACTGTACGTGATGGACAAAGACGGAATGCATAGGCTATTCGAATTCAGCGCAAAAAGTTCCTTTAATATGAGGTGTTTTCTCCAAGGTGACCAGAACTTTTACTTTCAAAAACGGGACGCATACGAATCGGCGACGGGGGGGGGGGGGGTTACTTCCACATTGCATTTTGGGAGTCAGCAGTGTTTTCGATTTACAAAATACACAAGTAAGAATGATAACACAGCATTTGTAATTTAAGTACTACCCAAAATACTTTAAACTAATTCAACACTCAGAATTCCCACTCAACTCCCACTTGAACCACAGAACACTCAATTCTCATTTGAATATTCAGAAGTTCTGGGCACGGCTGAACCTTCCCAATGAGTGTCGGTACGAAAGAGCGTAGAATTTGCATTGACCATTTATATTTTGAATAATAATTACGGGACACCTGGGTCATTTTTGCTTAAAACGGGACATTTAGGCGTCCCGTTTGGGAATCAGAAAAAACGGGATAACGGTTGAAAATAAGGGACTGTCCCAGCTAAAACGGGACGTCTGGTCACCTTGAAGTTTTCCCTCATGTTACAATAAAAAAGAAGTTAAAATTTATTGACTAGTGTGATTGGAGTTAGCATATCTTTTCATTATCAAGACATAGGCCTATGTAACAAGGACAACTGTTGAAAATAGATCCATTTCATTTCTAATATCCTAAGAGAAATAATAATGAAAACTTACAATAAACTGTCTCTCCAACGGATTCATAATAATGCTCTAGTAATTAGAGCTGAAGTAAATAAGGGTACCATTATATATACCAATAGAAAGTAATTATCTTACTTCATATTAATAAAAGAACATGGAAAAATAATCCTCAACCGAATTGAATTGAAGAAACTGTCTTCTGATGACAGGAATTGACAAGTTCACACAGGATTATTTTAGAACTTCAAATTCAGTAACAAAACAACTTGTCAACTTTTTTCTTCTTATTTATGGTGTACCAAAATGTGAGTAATACAAACATAAAACATATAAAAACAAACCAATCAAATATCCAAAGGTAAATTTCACATATTTGTCCTAAACTGAATAGAAAGAGGGGTTCTTTACGTCCCAGTGATGGGTTGAAGAAGCATTTCTTTTTTTCAAAATGAAGTAGCAAACGACAATTTTCAGCTTGAAACGACAGGTAGTGTGTTTATATAAGACAGGTGATCGAACACATACGAAGGAAATCCTTCTTGAAAGGGTTTGTCTGCTTATCACATCAACAATTCGCTCCTCTTTAACAATTCTGAAAAGTGTGAAGACAGGAGGAGGAAGAGGAGGTTACAGGGTGAGAAGGAAACTCTCATATTAAAGTAGAGAAGGAGCGAGTGATGCAGCTTGCAAATCAATCATGTCAACCAAGCAATAGATCGTTTAAAGCGTCCGCTAGTCCATTGTATCCTACGGTGATTCTGCGTACTTACTCTTACCTGTTAGGGTAAGCAGTGGACATCACTTTTATTCGCAAAACACTTTCCTTTGATACGAAGTACTGAATTATTGTTTCTACATCTGGAGAATATAGTGCATATTTTGAGGAGTTATTCCGCAAGCACGTAAGTTATTATTATTATTATTATTATTATTATTATTATTATTATTATTATTATTATTATTATTATTATTATTATTATTATTATTATTATCATTCAGTAGTTTAATTAGAAAATAAGATAAGCAACATATTTTCCCTGTATACTTTTTTTTTATACATAATTCCCTGTAGTGCCTTTCTTGAGTCTTTCCGGATTATTTTACTCAAGGGCATGCTCTAGTCACCAAGCTAGTCCAACAGTAATATGGTTTTCACATTTCCTTCCGTTGTACTACAAACAGTTGTTTGTTTCAGTTTATCGTCCCTTTTCAGCTAAGAGACGAGGACCTTTGAACCACTACTAACTAACTAACTAACTAACTAACTCTATGGCCTATGGAACCCGCAGGTTCAATGCCGCGTTCACAAAAGCTCTCCACTGACTTCTATCCTTAGCAAACTGCATCCTGTTTCTATTTTGTATTCCAATCTCTGCGAGATCCATCTTAATATTGTCCTCCCATCTGCGCCTAGGTCTTCCTAATGGTCGTTTTCCGACTGGTCTTCCAGTCAAAACTTTGAAAGCGTTTCTACTTTCTTCCATTCTACCTACATGACCCGCCCACCTAAGCCTCCTAGACTTGACGGTCCTAACAATGTTGGGTAGACCATATAAATTATGTAGTTCCTCGTTATGAAGTTTCCGCCATTCCCCATTCCCGTTCCTCTTGGGTCTCAGGATCTTGTTCTCAAATACTTTCAGTCTATGTTCTTCCCTCAGAGTAAGTGACCATGTTTCGCAGCCATACAGAGCAACAGGCATAATTATCGTTTTGTATATTTTAAGCTTCAAATTCCTCGACAGAATTCGCGACGACAAGAGATTTTGAACCGAATAGTAACACGAATTCCCTGCTTTTAGTCGACACTTAATTTCTTCGTGAATATGATTTTCCTCTGTTAATATTGATCCTAGATATTTGAAACTATCCACTTTACCAAAAGTATTATTTAATATTTTAACGCATCCATAATTTGCTGTATTCCGGTCCCGACGCACTTCCATGTACTTAGTTTTCTCTGCATTTACTTCTAAACCCATGTCCCTGCAAGCCTTTAATAAGATCTCTGCATTTCTTTCTATTGTTCTCCTATCATCTCCTATTAAATTTACATCATCAGCGTATGCCATAACCTGATGAATACCGTTCAACTCTAGGCCCTGGTCGCTATCTTTGATTTTCCTTATAGCGTATTCCAAAACGAAGTTAAATAATAATGGCGACAACGCATCTCCTTGTTTCAGGCCATTTTCTACGTGAAAGCTCTTGGACAAAATTTTTTCTACCCGGACTTTACTTTGGGATTCATTTAAACATATCTTAATTAATCTAATTAGCTTTCTCGGTATTCCAAGCTCTGTAAGAACGTTGTATAATGTTTCTCTCCTAACCGAGTCGTAAGCCTTTCTAGAATCAACAAATAATTGATGTACCGGGGCATTGTATTCCCACTCTTTTTCGAGTATTTGGCGAATGGTAAATATTTGGTCGATAGTTGATCGATTTCGTCTAAATCCGCACTGATAAACTCCAATAATTTCATCTGCGTATGGGGTCAATCTTGCTAATAGAATATTTGAAAGGATTTTATAGGATGTTGACAGAAGATAAATGCCTCGATAATTATTACAGTCAGTTTTGTCGCCTTTATTGTGGATTGGAACAATGATTGATTCTTTCCACTCTTGTGGCAATTCTTTCTTGTTCGAGATAAAGAGAAAGAGTTTGTGTATCTTGTTCCACAATTTTTCGCCTCCAGCTAAAATTAACTCGGCCGGAATTTCATATACACCCGGAGATTTGAGTTTCTTTAATTTCTTTATAGCGGTTTCTACTTCTATTCGGTTGGGTTCTGGAATATACGGTTCTGCGGTGTGTATCACATTTTCTCCACGTACACTAGTTTTTAGTTGCGTGTTAAGCAAATCGTCAAAGAAATCTTTCCATCTATTTAAGATGCTATCCGTGTCAATGAGAACTGTACCGTCAGATTTCTTTAATATATAAGCACGAGGTTGATAGCCTTTCTTAAATTCGTTGATTCCCTTATACATGTCCCGGATGTTTTTATTTTTACTATTATCTTCAAGTTCCTTAATTTTAGCTTTCAGAAAATCGCGTTTCTTTGTTCTAAAAGTTTTGGAAGTTTCCCGCGTGATATCTGCGAACTTTTGTGTAGTTATTTCATTCGGATTTTGTAGCCAGCGTAATTTTGCCTGTTTTCTCTTCTCTGCTAGTTTTATGCATTCCTGGTCTAACCATGGTTTGTTCCTACGTATTTCCGCGTGTCCCAATTTTTCTTTTGCTGAAATTTTAATGCTATCTCTAATTTCAATCCAGGTATCCTCAACACTAGTGCACTCCGAATCTTCTAAAGCCGAGAATCTATTCGAAACTTCAATCTGGTATTTCTCTCTTACCTGGCTCTCTTCTAATTTCTTTAAATTGAATCTCTCCGTTTTCGGACAATGAATATTACCTTTATCCAACGATAACCTCCCTCGTATTATCGCTGCTACCAGGTAGTGGTCAGTGTCACAATCAGCCCCTCTAAACGACCGGACATCAATTATGCTAGATTGCCTTCTTCTATCTACTAAAACGTGATCAATTTGATTGAGTGTTTTTCCGTCTGGTGATGTCCAAGTGTATTTATGAACGTCGCGACGTGGGAATTTTGTACTCTTCACGATTAGGTTTTTGGATGTTGCAAAGTTCACGAGTCTAACACCGTTGTCATTACGTTCCTTACGCAGACTTTCGTTCCCTATAATGGGTTTGAAAATATCCTCTCGTCCTACCTTCGCATTGAAATCCCCTAATAGAATTTTCATATGGTATCGCGGGAGTTGGTCAAATATCCGTTCCTCTTCTTCGTAAAAACTGTCTTTTATATCGTCATCCTTATCTTCTGTTGGGGCATGTACATTTAAAACAATAATATCACACCACTGTCCCTTAAGAGTAATAAAAGAAAGTCTATCAGTAACAAATTCAACCCGTTTAATTGCTGGTAATTAGGGATGGCCACAAAGTTCCGGTTCCGGTGGTACCGGTTCCGCGAGGAACCGGTTCTCGGAGATCCGGTTTTCAGAACCGGTTCTGGAACCGGTTCCGGACCTGGATCCGAAAACCCGGTTCCAGAACGGGATCTTAAGAACCGGTTCCAGATCTGGATCTGAAAACCCGGTTCCAGAACCGGATCTTAGGAACCGATTCCAAATCTGGATCTGAAAACCCGGTTCCAGAACCGGATCTTAGGAACCGGTTCCAGACCTGGATCTGAAAGCCCCCAAAGACCCGTAAAGGAAGCACAAAGTTCACCTTCAAAAATAATGCAAAGAGGACCATGCACTTGTGCCTTCCCCGCCCAGACCCGCTTGTGCCCCCAGAAAAAAATTTTGGTGTTTAGCCAAATGAGTTGGCCAGTTTGCTTGGTTAGCCAATGAGTTTGCCAGTTACCCACTTTATTTAGCCAAATGAGACATGCTGCCGCCGCCTGGGCGCCTGCCTGTCGCTTCCACCATTTCATCTAGCATTCTGTTCACAGCTTGCCAGCAGCTCGCGTTTAGCGTAGGGATGGTAACAAAGTTTCGGTTCCAGTGGAACCGGTTCCGCGAGGAACCGGTTCTGTTTTCAGAACCGGTTCCAGACCTGGATCCGAAGAACCGGTTCTAGACCTGGATCCGAAGAACCGGTTCTAGATCTGGATCCGAAGAACCGGTTCCAGGCATGGATTCGAAAAACCGGTTCCGGAATCGGATCTTCAAGAAACGGATCCGTTCAGACCCGAAAACCGGTTCCACCAGGAACCGGTTCTGGCCATCTCTACTGGTAATATACGTTTATGAACGAAAAACCCTGTTCCTAACTGGCGATTTTTATTTCCTTCCCCGTAAAAGAACGTAAAATTTCCGGAATTCTCAGATCCATTTCCTTCCCACCTAACTTCCTGAACTCCTACTACGTCCATCCTGTATTTCTCTAACTCACTCGTTACGGACTTTAACGCGCCTGCCCTATAAAGACTCTTAATATTCCATGTTCCAAATCTCATGTCCATTTTTTTTTTTTTTTTTTTTTTTTTTGCTGAGGTCGTGCCAAGTTATCAGTGCTTGTCCGAGGCTTTTGTGAATATTTCTGAACAAGTGCTTTTTTTTTTTTTTTTTACAGGATGAGGTTGTTAGCCCTACTCAAGCCCCCAAGCTGGAGGACCACTCCTAGTCGGCTGTCCGCGACTGCTTATTCAGTATATTCGCAGCTAACCTCTATATCTAGAGGCCTTCTCCTCGATCCGCAACCTGAGGACGCGCCATGCCGTGGTGAACCTTTGAACCACTACAATACATTAAATGTTTTTCCACCAGGAATCATAGCTGGAACCACGTAAATCTGTAATTTAAAAAAAAAATGTATAGAAGTTTTCAAATGTAAAGCTAAGTTTCGATTTGTAGTGAATGTGATTCGTATTCTCATTTTTAAACTTCCGGAACTTATATAGACCCACTCTAAGATATTTTATTACTTGAAGCGACATCTCAACCTGGAAATACTAAATCATTATATCTACTTCATAAATCAGGCAATGTCACTTTCCCAATCAGCTCTCTTCACGGCTGATCGCTAATACTTGAGTTGTCTGTGCGCGTGATCCTGGGTTCTGTACAACACCTTGGGAAAAATTTCTAACAGTAATCTTTCGACTCCACTTTAAAGAAGCTCTTGTTTCTCTTATAGTCCTTATGTTGGAATGGGATATTAAATGCCAAGCAATGTATCCATTGATTTGACGTTGCATTCGTTTCAAATGTAGTGTCATTGTCAATATCCTCGATTTTCGTCCACCATGTCTACAAACATTTTCATCAAAGGGCGATTCCATCTTATATAGTGATCTAACGGATTCCTTTTCTTTTTTCTTCTTAATATTGTCTACTATACCGCCGTATATCTGAACTTACCTGACAGTATTACAGATATCCAATCAAATGTCCTTCCTATTCCTATCCGGAAGAGTGAGTTGTATAACGAAATACTTTAGTTTGTATAATATTTACCTGTACCGTGGGCAAAAAGTGCTCATAAATATGTAATATACTTAGTAGAATGTTCATTTTAAATTAACAGAAAAAGAAGAATGTTTTTAATATATGTAAGAGATTATTATGGGATAGTTGTGGCTATGTACATGTTATGTGTTGACCTAGTCAAGTAAATTTATGTATTTTACGGTCTTAAAAAGAATATTTAAGACATATCAAGCAATAAAGGTGAGACTAATAATCTTTAAATATCTGAGTTGATTTTTGCACAAAGAAAAGTAATTATCGCTTCGTAACTGATATTTTACAAGACGAACCAGGTTGACGACGCTTTTCTATAGAGTCGTTATAAAAATTTGGTTTACCAAACCCGGGATCTTTTGAAAATTCAGTTCCCGAAGAAGGAAAGTAGGGCTGAATTTACTTGGATATTACCATTTATGAATACGAACTTAACCGTATTACGAAGCGGTAAGGTCATCAAAAGAAAAATGGATAGTGAAATAGTGCAACAGGAATCTAATACCAGTAATCCAGGTGAAATTAGTGCAACACCAAGTTTGTCATCTGAGGATCGACTTTTGTTAGCTGTGCAGCGACAAATTATGCAAATGACGACTGAGATAAAACAAACCATGGAACAGAAGCTCAATGAATCTAACACAAACATGGAACAGAAGTTCTATGAAGCTAACCAGACCATGGAACAGAAGATAGAACAGAAGTTCTATGAAGCTAACCAGACCATGGAACGGAAGATAGAACTGAAGTTCTATGAAGCTAACCAGACCATGGAAAAGAAGATAGAACTGAAATTTAATGAAGCTAGCAAGCAGTATGAAGAATTAAGTAAACGAATAGAACGGATAGAACTGAAATCAGACGATACGAAACAAACAATCGTCCAGGTGATGAACGACATATCCTCGCAGTTTGAAGAGAAGTTAAAAAGGTTAGCCGATGAGTGTCAAGAAAAGCACGATCATCAAAATCATGAAATCTGTGCTGTAAAAAAGGATTTAACGTTAATAGAATCTTCCGTTAAACATCAAAAGATCCAGTTGGCTACTATGCAGGAAGAAATTAAAACGTTACAGGCTAGAGACACCATTTATCGCAATAATCTGGGCAGTGATCGCTTCGAGTTTCCCCAATCACCGGATATAAATACGCCTTCGCCGGAATCTGAGGAGGATATTATATTAGAGGAAAATTGTCCGAAGATCACTGATGAACGAAATATAAATGGTATCATGACACAGCACGCTACGGACCGGAACAATCACACCACAAGAACAAGGAGTGAGAAAAGAAAGGTAAAGTTAAGTGTCAAGATGAGCGAAATCAAAGCCATGAGTAAATTTAGTGGTAAGTGCAATGAAAATGCTAGTTCTTTCTTAGAGAAGTTCCAAGACGAATGCAGTATAATGTCTATCGACCGATCACAATACATGAAATTAATACCCCATGTATTACTCCCACCTTGTTCCTTATGGTTTAAGGCAATACGTGATCACATTAGTACATATGAGGAATTTAAAGCGGCATTGATCGCGAATTACGAAAATGACTTTTTGCTGGCCAACAGAGATGCCACTCTTAGAAATCAACATTTCAATCCTCGATTGCACAAATCTATTGTAGAGTTTGTTATAAATGTCTATAATGAATTAAAGGTTGTTAATCCCTTGCAATCGGAATCAAGAATAATTGCATCGATTCGCAATTTGCTTCCATTTAAATTACAGCAGATCTTATTTTCCACACAGTGTATGAGTTTCAGTCATTTATTAATGCTTGTACAATGCTACGAAACTCAATACCATGCTATGAATCTAACACAATCAGGAATGGGTAAAAATAAGAATAATTCAGATCATTTGGTCCCTGTTCGGAATTTGAATATCCGAAGTGTGAATAATAATGAACCGAACCTAAGACGAGTATACTCTAGCAATCAAAATGAACAAAATAGACAAGGCTATGTAAGGAATCCGCCTAACCTAATCAATTGAAGTAGACACAAAAATAATAGAAATACATGTCGAAATCCTAGAGATGCTATCAATCCTATGTATAGACATAATCATTGTTCACGAGATGGTACTTCGTATCCAAATTCAAATCACGATGAAAGACATGTACAACCTAATGTAGAACCTAACCACGATTGTGCGGTACAATGCACTTTATTAGATTCATATGCCAGTGCGAATGTAACATGATTACCGTTAACGAAATTAGGTTAAACCCATGTTGGTTATAGATTCTTGTGAATTTTCGTTTTAAAGTTTGTGTTAATATTAATAATGAAAACGATGGTTATAAATATTTGAAATGCATCTAGTTAAAGAGTTAGTAGCACCCAACATTTTTGATCAAATAAATAAGAATGAAAAATAACAATAATAATGAAAAATGTGTTTATTTAATAACAAAAAGGTGTCTTTTGTTTCTGTAAAATAAATTTATTTACTTCCATTTGATTATTCAAACGTAGGTCATGTTTAATTTTTATTCTTTCTTATTAATGTGAAGAATCATAATTCAATTTATAATTAGTTAAAGGCAAAAAAAATTACTTTATATCAGATTGATTTGTGTTTAATTGTCAAAGATTATGTTAAGAATAAGATCCATTCTATAAAATCCATTATTCAATAACTACCTTGAATGAAATTCTTCTTTATTTATGACATCTTAGTGCTACTATGTATACATTACAATTGCAACATCTAACTTATTTGTTATACAATGCGCCCGAAAAGAATAAATATTATTTGCCACATCATCGTTTGTAATAATGATCGAAACTAGTAATCTTGATAATTTGTGTTTCACCCTCGTTAATTATATTTCTAAGCGACGATGTTTTTAATGATAAAGAATAAATAATAATGTAATAAAAGAGAAATATTAATGAAATCAAAGATTTATTGTAAATGTATTTATGTGAATGATAATAACTAATATTTTATATATATGATGGTTAACAAAAAAAATAATGAAGATATATACGAGGTGTGATCAAAGTATAAAGAACATATGTAATGTACGAACATTAATCTAATCAGACCAGTGGTTCTTGAATATAAAAGCCAAGTCTACTCATGACTTTTATATTCAGTCCCTTTGTCGGGCGACATTTTCTATAACGAAATACTTTAGTTTGTATAATATTTACCTGTACCGTGGGCAAAAAGTGCTCATAAATATGTAATATACTTAGTAGAATGTTCATTTTAAATTAACAGAAAAAGAAGAATGTTTTTAATATATGTAAGAGATTATTATGGGATAGTTGTGGCTATGTACATGTTATGTGTTGACCTAGTCAAGTAAATTTATGTATTTTACGGTCTTAAAAAGAATATTTAAGACATATCAAGCAATAAAGGTGAGACTAATAATCTTTAAATATCTGAGTTGATTTTTGCACAAAGAAAAGTAATTATCGCTTCGTAACTGATATTTTACAAGACGAACCAGGTTGACGACGCTTTTCTATAGAGTCGTTATAGTTGGGGTCCTGTAAATAAATGCGATCAAAGGGTAAGAAATGAAAATAAAAGCACATAACAAGCTGGTAAAACGGGCTGGTTGTGTGACGAATTACAATCTCTAGTTTTAACAGTTTCTAATACAAGCGGAGGTAGCGTTACAATAGGAAAAGGTCTATTTTCGCAGAAAACAGAAAAAAGAAAAGCGTTATTCGTTGACAAAATGCCTCGAGATTTGATGAGAGGATTATTGGTGGGAATTGTCAAGAACTACTCACGTGTGTTTCAACGTACCCGTCCAGTGAGTTAGAAAGTCAGTTCCATAATGAAGAACACGTTGAAGTCACTACACGGCACAGCAGAAATTCGGAACAAGTCACTCCTAGAATACATAAGTACTGGGTTCATGTCTTGCTTGGTTTTAACTAGCACGTCCGAGAGGAATGATGAATATCTGAAAATGTTCGGTATTTTCTCTGGTGTTGCTTTAGTGAACGAAGCCGACTTAGGTCTGCTGGCTCAGAAGCAAGCTTTATCGATTGGTTTTGTTTGACGACGATGGCATCGGTTCGAAATCCCTGGACGTTATGATCATATGTTTGATCAAAGATCCAAGTTAGCGTTGCTGTTTAAAGCTAACTATTCTCTTGAGATCGAAGGAAAGGAATTTGTCGATGAATCTCCCTTCTTTGTGAAGTATAGAAGAAGGATAGACTCAATTCATCCTTAAAGATTATCAAAAGTAGAGAAGGATGTTAGGCAAAATGCCTATTCTTTAATATTAAAGTTGTGATCAAAAGTGACGTTTTAAAGTTTTCAATTTAAGCCAATTTTGTTTTAACTATTTTACCTATTTCGTCCATTCCTGCCTAAGTAATTGCTTTAGTGCCTAATGTTGCCTATTCTATGCATTTTCTTCAAAATAAGACTTCATTGGGGAAAAGTATATAATTCAGTATTTCAAAAAAGGATTCTGTCTCTTCCAAGAAATACCATATGTTTTTTCTAGTGATACGATGCAATACAACTTTTATGCTACTGCTATGTGTACTGACAAAGTGCTGTAAAAGTTTGGACTGCTATGTGTACTGACAAGTGTATAAAATTTGGATTGTGTGTAGTGATAAAGTGCTGTTGAGAATGTATTTACGAAATATACATGGAATACATATCAAGATTCTTTTTTTATATATACATTAAAAGAAGATATTAACAAACAGGTATGTTTCTATATTCTTTGAACATTATCTATGACTTGAATTTATTTTTTAATTCTATTGAGTATTTATCTTCACTATTTCGAGTTACGTTTCAGTGCCTATTTTATTAAATTTTAAGTGCCTATTTGCGTGAAAATGTTCCAGGTTTATAATGCCTAAACATCCGGTCTCTAGTCATAACTAATCCGATGGCATGTTTTAATGCTTTAAATGCACAGTTCACGTACTTCAGCAGGTTGATTGTTATGCGACTTGAGTTTTATTATTATTATTATTATTAAAGAGAGATTTGGGCGTAAAGAGGTGAAATTGAAGATATATAAATAAATGATACGATTTATTTCAGTAATCTTTGAGTAACTTTCTTTATAATAAATATCCCTTAATAAAGAATTATAAATTTAACAAAAATTTCCTTTTCTAAAATTTGCTATATCCCGAGCATGTTACGATATTGTTGTGTTTATTCGTATTATTCACAACTATGTCTCATTGATTTTTTCTTTTCACTAACATAATTTTCCCTATTCTTTTTTATAACCATTTCTAACCACGTTCTTAAAACAGTTGTTTTCCTTCGCTTTTCTGTAATCTTTGCAATTCTATTGTATACAGTACACTGAGAAAAATTCGTTCTCCGGACAGTGGGTATTGTACAAATATATGGAATCCTCTTGCTTACTACAGAAATTAGTACGGAGCACACGTTATTCGTATGCTACATATGCACTGCCCTTAGATGTTACATCATGCCGTTGCAGGATGTCTGATATCTAACAGTCTTCCTTGTATTACTTACATATATGTATGTTACCTTTGTCAGCTATATCTTATATACGTTCATTTGTATGTAAGATCTTGACCGCCTATATTGTTTCATACGGACAGTACGTACAGATGGAACACGTATACAGAAAGTATTATAAAACATGCGTTTTCAGTTATATGTTTGCTGTACGTTAAGTCCAAAAACTACAGGATTTACAAATGTAACATACGATTTTACGGAACCCACATACAACTTTTTTCCTCAGTGTACAACACCACATTTGATTATTTTTGGTAATTATTCAGCAAAGACAATTTTTTCTTTCTAAAGTTTTTTTCTGTCCATTCCTGTTTTTACTTTCGTTCTTCTACAGCATTATAAATCTTCACTTACAATACTATCTAGACATCAACAACTTCTCACCCGTTCTACTTTCTATCTCCTATTCTACATTTGACAACTTTAACTATCGTTAGTTGCGTAGTTGTATTACTTATTTTTAATTTATGTTCTTCATAACTAGTTCTCAGTTTCTAATATAGGGTAATATGAGCAGTAAAAGAAAAATGTTAAAATTTCTCATAGATATTAAAATATAATATGGCATCAAATACTACAGCAATATAGTGTGAGACCTTGTCTTTACTCTCATAGAGTTTGCTTTCAAAAAAATATTTGAATGGTTGTTGAGACATTAAAAAAAACTAACTACAATTACCCATTTTTAACAAAATGTATGTGTAATATAGGCAGGCATTATGAATAAAATGAGCAAGTGCCTCTAATTGGTACTTAAATTATCCATGAGAAACTAAAGCAAAATATAATGGATGAAATGATACTAAATACTGAACAAACTTAAGCCGTACAATAACACTACAAAATACATGGAAGCATTAAGAAGAAAACACAATGTGCATTGCAATATTCTTAGCCACTTGAAAACTACAATGTTAGTCACCGAAACATAATGTATATTATATGATAAAATATAGTTTTCCTTCATATGTTTCAGTTTATTTTCAACATAAGCGTCATTTGCTATTGTATTAGGATTAGAAAGACCGAGCGCGGAGCCCGTTGACTGCCTTTGTCATATTTGCCGATTTTCATCATGCTTGTAATAAAATGTGGCAAAATCCAAGTTTAGTCAAAGATCGACCATTGTGATCACGAATTTAAATACTTCGGCACAAATTTGTAATGCGTATTCTTTCAGTGGTCTTAAGAGGGATTTGTGAGTTGGTTGTAACCAATTATTTGAAGTTAGACAGATGCGTACTTTAAAGTAAAATATAATTTTTTACGCTTGCAATATTTTTCAAAACATTCTCTTTCAAAAAGACAAAGATATGTTTCATTGCTTATCTGATAATCGTTCAATACATGTTTATTATAACTGTGTCCACATTGTACAAAATGAATATGCCCTTATTATACGTAATAACAATGTTTAGTAATTTCAACACTGCAGTTAGAATGTAATCGGGCAGCTCCATCCTTTGGTGTGTAGTGATTATAACGAAATACTTTGGATAGGTTAATAATTACCTGTACCTTGGGCAGAAAGTGCTCATACATGTGCACTATATTTAATAGAATGTTAATTTAATATTAACAAAAGAAGAATGTTTTTAATATCTGTAAGAGATTTTGAGAGTGTTATGTAATTGGTTGCTATGTAGTTGTTGTTTATGGATACCGAATCATCTTATATGTGTGCATGACGTTTTGAATAAGAATACATAAAAGTGTATCAACTAATAAACCATTTGATACCGTTCATCGACTTTATAATTTTGATAGAAAAGGTGAGAATAATAATATGTATAGTTATTGAAGATATTTTTACATGTAAACTATTACTACCACTCGAGATTCATATATCAACGATTGAACCAGGTTGACGACTACCCTTGGTGAGTCGTTATAAAAATTTTGGTGCCCGAACAGGGACTTTTCATAAATTCATATCCCGAAGCAAAGTAAGGGTGAATTTACTTTTGTAATAAAGTTAATGAATACAAATTTCACCAGACTAAGAAGTGGTAGAATAATCATAAGAAAAATGAACGGTGAGGCAATTGAGAAAGAATCCAATAATAGTGACAACGGTGAACATAGTGTAGCACCAGGAATGACATCAGAAGACCGAATCTTGCTAGCCTTACAGCGACAATTGATTCAGATGTCTACCGAATTAAAGCAGACGATAGAACAAAAGTCCGAAGAATCTAACAAGCAATACGAGGAGTTAAAGCAGACGATAGAACAGAAGATAGAACAAAAGTCCAAAGAATCTAATAAGCAATACGAGGAGTTAAAGCAGACGATAGAACATAAGTCCGAAGAATCTAATAAGCAATACGAGGAGTTAAAGCAGACGATAGAACATAAGTCCGAAGAATCTAACAAGCAATATGAGGAATTAAGTAGACGAATGGAACAGAAGTCAGATGAAACGAAACAGTCAATTGTCCAGGCGATGAATGACATCACCTCGCAGTTCGAGGAAAAGTTAAAAAGAATATCCGAGGATTGTCAGGATAAGCACAACCACCAAATCCAAGAAATCAGTGGTGTAAAAAAGGATTTAGAAGTAATAGAATCTTCTGTTCAACAGCAAAAGATTCAGGTCATCAATAATTCTAACAACATACGTGCAAATACGCAATTGATAGCTACTCTACAGGAAGAAATTAGAACGCTACAGGTTAAGGACAACACATACCACGATCATATGGGTAGTGATCGCTTGAATTTTCCCCACTCACCAGAGATGACTTCGCCTTCACCTGTGTCTGATGAGGATATTATTTTGGAAGAAATTCATTCGAAGAGGACAGATGGGCGTGAAAGGGATGGTGCAACGACACATCACGTCATGGATAGAAATTGTCACCCAAGAAGTACACGGAATGATAAAAGGAAGGTAAAATTAAGTAAGCCAAGCTTGCTTATGACTTTTGTATTCAGTCCAATTGTCGGGCGACATTTTACATAACGAAATACTTTGAATAGTTTAATAATTAACTGTACCTTGGGCAGAAAGTGCTCATACATGTGCACTATACTTAATAGAATGTTAATTTAATAATAACAAAAGAAGAATGTTTTTAATATATGTAAAAAAGATATATTATGGGATAGTGTTATGTAGTTAGTTGCTATGTAGTTGTTTATGGATACTTAATCATCTTGTATGTGTGCATGACAATTGGAATGAGAATACATAAAAGTGTATCAACTAATAAACCATTTGATACCGTTCATCGACGTTATAATTTTGATAGAAGAGGTGAGAATAATAATATGTATAATTATTAAAGATATTTTTACATGCAAACTACTACTACCACTCGAGATTCATATATCAACGATCGAACCAGGTTGACGACTACCCTTGGTGAGTCGTTATAAAAATTATGTAGTTAGTTGCTATGTAGTTGTTTATGGATACCTAATCATCTTGTATGTGTGCATGACAATTTGAATGAAAATACATAAAAGTGTATCAACTAATAAACCATTTGATACCGTTCATCGACTTTATAATTTTGATAGAAAAGGTGAGAATAATAGTCTATCTAATTATTAAAGATATTTTTACCTGCAAACTATTACTACCACTCAAGATTCATATATCATCTTATTCAAAACGTCATGCACACATATAAGATGATTCGGTATCCATAAACAACAACTACATAGCAACCAATTACATAACACTCTCAAAATCTCTTACAGATATTAAAAACATTCTTCTTTTGTTAATATTAAATTAACATTCTATTAAATATAGTGCACATGTATGAGCACTTTCTGCCCAAGGTACAGGTAATTATTAACCTATCCAAAGTATTTCGTTATATGATAATGCAGTGTCTGTAGATTACCATAAATGAGCTGACTTTTTATTTGGATTCAAAAGGTTACAGTTCATGAAGCAGCGTAGTCGCTGACGCTCTCGCCTTCGGCGCCCTCGGTCGCAGCTTCGATTCCCGGTGGGGGCACTCGGTCGAAGAAGTGAAAAACACTTTTTCAGGCCAGCCTCCCTGAATAAGGTTTTCTTGGGTACCTAACTTATAGGTACCAGGCTGCCTCTTTCCTTCCCTTTCATCGGATAGTTTGATCATCGAGGGACGTCATCCCTCAAAAGTGACCGGCTAAATGGCCATAGATGCCCAAGGCACAGAAATCTAAATAATAATCCTAATCCTATAGTGTATGAATTCTTTATATCCATGATATTGAAATTTACAAACAACAAAATGTGAAATCAAATAATGACAATTACTCACGTTTGTTTTTCAAAATAACACAAAATAACAGCACAACCGTCGTGCACATTTGTATCTAGCTTTCAACTGGTAAACACAATGTTATCAACGAACAAACTCAGTTTTAGATTAGTTCTTGTATGAGTAATACTCTGAAAACCTTACTTTCGCCCATTTTATCGAACTGATCATATTACCTAAAACTACCCTAGTACTAATTTTTGATCCAAATTTGGAAATTAAACAATGCTGTCCTCAAAGCGAATACATATAACTATTCTATTTGCTAATGAAATACCATTTATCATAGGTAAATCCTTATTGTCTAGTGGATAGGGCGCGCATCTATGTTGCACGGAGTCCCAGGTTTGAATTCCGGTAAGAGAATATTTAATATATTACGAAGGTTCAAATTTTACCTTAAACTGTATGTCCACTTCTCATATAGCTTCGGTGCTAAACTTGAACCAGAAAAAAAAAAAGATCTCTGTAAGTATAGCCGGCGGAGACACCATTCCTGAAATATCGAGTTGATGAGAAGGAGCAGCGACCAATAGAGCTTGTTATATGACGTAAGTTATCGGTGCTAAGTCAAGATCACGATCTTTGAGATATTTAATACATCTATTGGTTATTTCAATGACAATATCCGGAAAAGGAATCTGTACGGAGACATCTTTAAATAAGTCGTCAATACATACAACAGAAAATTAGTTGAAATTTACATGATTTCGTTCATAAACTTGAGAATTTTTAGAATGGCTATGAGCAGCAACGCAATTATAGTTGTCGCCTGGGTTAAGAACTCGCCTTATCGCCCCCCCTCCTGACCAGCCGAATCAAAATGCTTCCCGACTACACCTAACAATGACATCACACAGAAATTCTCCTATTTCATCTTTTCTTCAAGTGGTAAAGCTTAATTTCAAAACTGCAGTACATAATTTAATTTTTAGTACAAGATAAAACACTAAACTAGTTAGCATTTGATTGCCAAATAATCTATATTCTTATAGAATTATCATAATAACTGCGAATCACAATGTTTTTGGAATGATATCGCGATGCGCATATGTGTAGAATGAATCAACAGTCTATTGCTTTAGATTAAAATATTAAATTATGACAAACAGTCAAACTATTGTCTTGAGTATTATACTCGGACATTTTGCAAATCTCTTACAATCGAGGTAAGTTAAATGAAAACACAAAAACTAAAACTAAAATTTAACTTTGCGGGTTATTTTGGCAGCAGTTTTCTACAGTGTTCTCAAAAGATAGCTATGAAGCTAAATTATGCTGTATGAATCTGATCCTAAGGTTGGTGAGTTGTTGTTGTACTGTTAAGTTTCTGAGGTAATTTTTTATGATATTTAGTTTGCTAAAACTCCTTTCCTTGCCTTATGGTGAAAATAAATATTTGCCCAGTTTTGCACCCCCAATCTGGCGTCTGGGACACAAGCCCCGTTTGCCTCCATTAGTTACCTCACTGGCTATGAGCCTCGTATCCCCTATCAATATGACCTTGTTATTGAACAAAGTTGTTGGGAAAAGGCAACGCTTTCCTACAATTCTCCTTTTCAGTTGCCTCTGTTATTTCTTCTCCTATTCTAACAATAATTATTATTATACCCTAGTTTCTTTAGAAGTTAAAGAAAGCAAAAACGAAACGAAAAAAGTATCGAAATAATTTACTAAAGTAATATTTTTCTTGAATATTACAATATTTTTTCTTCTAGTTTTTTCATAAAGCTAATAAAATAAATGAGTTTTAAAGACCCAACAGTTATAGAGAGAATTTTTTTTTGCTTCATTAGCAACTTGCAACTGATTTAATGAGGTGTACTCTTTGTGTTAATTTCTAACTATAAAAGAGTTAATTGTTCTTTCTACTAAAGGAAGAAAAAAATAATTCGTAGAAGTTTTCGTGAATATAATTTGTCAGAATTCTCTGAGAATTCTAACCTTTCCATTTATTTCTTTTATTTTTTTCCTGTTCATACTGAGATTTATTCTAATTACTAAAATTGCTCTCATTCCACAAAGCTTTACTCCATTTATCTTTCTAGGGGAAAAAACTAAAGAGAGAAAAAAAAGAAAAAATCGTTATTTTGGAAAGGAAAATCTAAATGAAGCTTGAGTCGAAACAAAGAAGATGATTTTTTAAAATCAAGTTGATAAGAGGCTTTACTTTAAAGGACTCAGTGATGATGGTGTAGAACAAAAGAAAATACAATTAAAGTTCAGTTTTGAATAAATAATATTTTTCCCTCTTCCACAAAATGTAAGAGAAGAGAAGTTTATAGATAGTAAGAGTTTATATTATGGCATGTTGGTTGTAAAAATGTTAGCGATTGAAAGGTGTAAATTATGATTTTTAATAAGGTTGGAACAGCTTTAATGCAAAGAGATACGTTATTTCTAACCATACAACATATCGAGTAACCTGCTAATGAGAAACCATGGAGTATGTAATTGTTACCGAATGAAGAACTACAAATAAAGCTATAATTCAATGTTCTGTTATTTTGGAAAATTAAATGAAATGAAATTTTTGAGTTTTACGTCCCACGTTTATGCCGGATAGGCTACAGCAGATGGTGATGATGAGATATGAATGAAATGGTGGAATGAAGAAAGGGGGAGGAAATAGGAATACTCCGAGGAAACCCACGCACACGATGTTTGTCCACCACAAAGCTCACTTGGCGCGAGCTGGGTTCGAACCAAGGACCCCATCCACTAGAGGTGAACGCTCTACCACTGAGTCACTGCAGCCCCTGTGTTATTTTGGGTTTAGCATCCCTTTCAGCACCGAAGCTATATGAGACGTGGACCCACAACTTAACGTTGAATCCGAACCACATGAGCTTCCACCGGAAATCAACAACATACACTAATGAATATAACTAAAGAAAATACAGCAAAGTAAATAAGTCAAAAGTAATGGTTAAAATTAAAATATGAGTCCGTGTCACGATATATACATACAGAGCAGATGTTTATGTATGATTTTATTTGGATTTTAACCAGGTGAGGCTCCATAGTCACAAAGTAACGTGCCTTCCCAATTAACACAAATAAAATTTTTAAAGAAAATTAAAAAAAAGTCCTTTATTCCTGTATATGGATGAAGAACGACTCAACATTTTTTTAAAAAAAAAAATGTAATCTGCAACCGCGATTAACGTCCATGAGAGATTTAGTAACATAGTCTACTTCTGTGGCTTCACATGCTTGATGTCATCATATCACCATCTGTTCACTGTTCTGGCTGGGTTCTTTCTAGCGTTCGCCTACTTCACAGAACAGTCCTTTAAGAGCTTGACCTTACGTAGATTGTAATCAGGCGTTTACCATGACCGTAAACACCTACCGCCTTATGCAGAGTCGTTTTGACATATGATTAGTGTCATACTAAAAGCCTGACTACTGAAGGAAACATATGTTAGTCGAACTCTTTAGCATGTCACTAATCACACGTCAAAACGACTCTGCATAAGGCCCCTAATCTCTATCTTCTGACGGAAATTTGACATCAAAAGAAGACAAAAAAATATCCCTCTTGCACGTTGTCCAATTTCGCTTTCTGTACACTGTGCACATCTTTCTATTCTGTTTCAATTGTCAGGATTCCAGTTTCTATTCCAAGTTGGCATTCTTGTCACTCTTATACGCCGAGGAATTCGATAATATGCAACAGTACCTTTTGTATTCTTTTGGTGTCACGAATCACCTCACGGAGTTTGTGCACATCTTTCAGGATCACCCTGTATATAGTTCAAGTTTCATCAATTTACCCCACGAAGCTACAGAAGATCCGAAACTTGGATTGCTTTCGTCCTTCAATTTTGTTCTTATTTCTTTATGACTAAAATATAGATTTTTTTTAAAAAAAAAAATATCTTTTGTGATAATAAAAAAATAAAACAAACCTTACTCAAATGTAAAAGTTAAGAACAATAAGTAGAAAAGTACGTGGAGCTCTCTTATATTATGTATGTCAGATTTAAAGAATTTCTCAAACGATTGTTCATGAGGCACAACACGTTTTTTTCTTTGTTTCATACTTTATTTTTACTTTTTAGCAAAAGAATATTTTTTAAAAAATATTGTTATGCTTTTTACATCAATGGGCCGTATAAATAAAAGTGGGCAAGTGCTTAAAACTCACAAATTCGGAGCAAATGCTCAGTTTCGTATAAATAAAAATAATTCTACACAAGCTACTCGTGAGCAAATGCTCATTGTTTTTGGCTGGTGAGCAACTGCTCTAGATTTGATATAAAGGAAACCGAGCAAATGCTCATTTTTTGGAGCAAGTGCTTAAGATTTTTTGAGGTTCCTCAGTGCCTTGTTCAACTTACTCAACAATAGTTGTTAAAAGCGAAATTGTCGATTATACGGTGATTCCCGAAAGAAGACGTTAAGAGTATAAACCGCGAAGGGACTCTGATGTTCTTAACTGTAAAGAATTGTACAGATTTAAGAAGGAAAATATTAAATGGCTTGCACAACACTTCCTTCCCGAATCAACTATATCTATAACTGTCTTCTTATATGAATATAATTTGATAATGATTTTGCAGGATACTTTTAACACTGATACTATGTGTATAATCGGGAAACGTATATTTGTGGTAAATTTCATAGGAAAAGAATTATAAATACGAAAATTAGAATGAGTAGAACAAAATGTTGCTAAATGAACAAGGAAGTTTTATTTTCGTTTTATTGTTCTTATTTACTGTTCTTTTGACATGAAATTTTCCACATAGATGTCTTAGCCGATTGTACACATACTAACATTATAAGACATGCCGGGCGAATTCGTTATCAATTTATATTCCTATAACTACATATTTGTAGACATGCGACAATAGTTTTGGATATGAGTGTACGTAGAAGATCCTGGTTTTCAGGTGGGTGTTGCAGAATATACTGGCGTTACTCAGCCTACTGTGTCAAATGTAGCACTCTCAAACGGGTCGGGTCAGTCGGGTCCGCTCGGGTCGGGTTGTCGGGTCAGGCTACTCGGGTCGGGTTGTCGGGTCAGGCTACTCGGGTCGTGTTGGCTCAATCGGGTCAGCTCGGGTCGGGTTATCGGGTTGGGTCACTCGGGTCAGCTCAGGTGGGGTAAGTCGGGTCGAGTTGTCGGGTCGGGTTAGTCGTATCAGTTCACTTTGGTCAACTGGGTTTAGGTTGAGCTTAAACTCGGCTCGAGTCGAAAGCTGCTGTTTTTCACTAGTGTTTTTATGGTAAATGCTTATTTTTGTACTTGTGTGTACTTTAATTTTTAAATGTGGAAGATTGATTTTACCAATCGACTGTAATATTTAGAGATGCAAAAAAGCCGGCTTTTTTGAATCGATGGTTTTTTTCACATAAAAAGCCGGCTTTTTTGGGAAAAAAAACGAGAATTTTGGAAATTTTGGCTTTTTTCAATTTCATGATTTTTCTATCTAAATAGCTTTCTTATAGTGTATTCTATAGTTAGATAAGAATTCCATGACCTGAATGTGATATTTCGCTCTGAAATTCACTATCAAGATGGATGGAGCACATGTTTTACGAATTAAAGCTAACATGAAGAATGTAGTATTTGAGAGTAATT
The DNA here is from genome assembly GCF_964235325.1 of Thermobia domestica. Classification (NCBI taxonomy): domain Eukaryota; kingdom Metazoa; phylum Arthropoda; class Insecta; order Zygentoma; family Lepismatidae; genus Thermobia; species Thermobia domestica. The sequence goes on from NC_137456.1 coordinate 165,153,282, forward strand.
TTAGAGGCTATTTAACTTTATTTTAACTTTTGAGTTATCGACATCTTTTTTCTTCTCTAGTTTGTCATCCGTGTTTCATTTCTAAGAGCTTTTAGTACTCTAGCTTCTAGCGCAAAAGTTAAACTTGCCCGTTTTTCTATTTATCCGTCAAAGCGTACGTTTTTCAATATATCCGTCAAACCGTACTTCCACATTTCTGTTATACTGTAGCTGTGAAGTGATTTAGCAATAATTTTCCGGACACAACCTTGAATACCAATTTATACAAATAATCAGTAGCGGATTTAGAAAAGTACTTTAGGAGGGGTTTTTCTGATTGTTTCGTTTCCTAAAAAATCCTAATTTTATTTGGGGGGTGCTTGAAGTTTATGAGTACAGGCATAACTAATATTTCGTTTCGTTTACATGTTTAGCAATAATCTTCCGGATACAACTTTAAAAATCATTTTATACTGAGAATCAGTGGCGGATTTAGAAAAGTATTTTGGGAAGGGTTTTTCTTACTAATGTTTAGTTTTTTTTTAACATTCGTAATTTTTATTTGACGGGAGCTTAAAGTTTATAAGTAAAGCATAGGCGCCTCTGGCGGGGGAACGAGGGGGTCGCGTCCCCCCAATATTTTGAAGTACAAAATATTCAATATTTCATTCTAATTTAATTTATTTAGTAACGACAGAATAACAAATAAACTTTCTTCAATGTCCCCCCCCAAATTTTACATGCCAGAGATGCCAGTGAAGTAAAGGCATAAATAATAGATATTTCGTTTGTTGCAGACATTTCGTAACTTTCGGGAACGGGCTTCAGTCCGAAAGACCGCCCCCCTAACCTTCGGAAAACCGTCACTGCTGGTAATTAGTAATAATAACGATTTAAAAACAATAAGAAAGGAAGTCGCCCAACTCACAGTACACGCACTATTTCTACATTCACAGATGGAATGAAGAAAAGCTTTGTCAGAATGGTCGAATGCTGGTTGAATCCCGGACTTCCCGATAGAAGCGCAAAAGCTAATCACTCAGTCATGTTTGTTGTGCAGTTGTATTTAGCTTAACTTAAATATATTCCGTAGTTCTTTTTTTTGGGGGGGGGGGGAGTTCCGTAATGATATGTTGAATCCCTCTTGTTAAAAATTCAGAAAACTTGATGATTGGGTAAACTGTGGGATGGTGGTTCTATAAAACTTAACTGTAGAATTTCAAGAATATACAGAACCAAAAGCTCTAGATGTGCAGCCTTTAAGTGTATCATATAAATCTAAGTATTTCTCTTATGTTTTATTTTAATTTTATTTTGTTTGAAGTAAAAATACTACATACTATTTTGCTAGTTATTTGAGTATTCTTTTAAAAGAAGTGTTTACTTTTAGGGTTGGCTGGTTTACACCAACTTTTTTTTTAATAACTGGTTTAAACCACAAAAATAAAAAGAATGAAAAATGCGAATCGTGTGAACTTCATGGTGACGTTTCCAGATATCAAACCACCTGCAATAGTTTTATTTCCCTTTCACCTTTTAATCAAGGTGTCTCATGTTCAATTCTCGGTCGAACCACAAACCTTCTTTCATGCGTAACCCAAGTAGCGGTTCGGATGTCAGTTTAAGCGAAAGTCTTCTCCTTGATAACCTCGGTATTTCGTAAGGATATTAAAGCCTAAACATATGAAACAAACCAAACTGTATATTTCTGCATGCCTAAATGCCTGTTGTTTTATAAAGAAGCCAAGATTGCTTAAATATATTGATAGAAATTGGCAAAATTTATCGATTGCCTAGGTAGCTTCCAACATTAGCTTGGATTGGACTTTCAATGATATCTACGTACTAAATTTGTAATTTAATACCTCAGTTTTAGCGTACTGATTATGGTACGTTGACCTTTAAATTTTACATGCAAAGCAATAACAGGATTTTCCCGTTATTGTCTTACATTTCAAGTAATGACGGGATTTTCCCAATGGCTAGGGCGGGAGATTCTCAATTTAAGAAATTTACTGACCGGATTTCTTTAAGCTTATGGGAGTTCTTCCAGCATAACCCCGCTGTTGCATAATAACACCAAGGCGAAACAAACTTATTTCTGTGAATATGTAATATAAATACATAAAGCAAAAAATCTAAATCAAAAAAGCCTGGTTTAAACCAAAAAAGCCTGGTTTAAACATCCCCAAAAAAACGGGTTTTTGGCATTTTCAAAAACAACCATGGTTCTTGCCAACTCTGCTTACTTTTGTATATATCGGAGGTTAAAAAATTCTGATTATATACATTGGTTAATCCTGTGGAATTCATAATGTAAATATGTTGAAGAAAAATTGTTTGAAATATCTTTTCGACATTCATAGTTTATTTTCGATGTTTTATATTATTATCAGCATCAACCACTAATTAAATGATTTTTTGTGTTATAGAGAAGCGATACAAAGTCTGTTTTATCAATTTAAAGCAGTATTTTGAAAAAAGCCCAAAATTTCCCAAGCAAAAAAGCGAAGCAGAAAAAACCGAGTTTTTTCCAAAAAAGCCTGTTTTTTTTCCGAGCCCTTGCATCTCTAGTAATATTAATATCTACGCCAATATGGAGTCTGGATTTAGAACAAAACTAGAAGTTGTTTAAGCAAGGCCAAAAGAAAGATTGGATATGGACGACCAAGCCCGAGCAGGGCCGCGGTGGTTCAGTGGTAGAGAATTCATCTCGGGTGCATGGTGTCCATGGTTCGATCCCAGCTTGTACTAAGTGAGTTTTGTGGTGGTGAAACGCCGTGTAGTGGGTTATCTCGGAGTTCTCCTGTTTCCTCCCACTTTCTTCATTCCACCATTGTATTCATTTCCCATGGTTACCATATACCTTAGCCTCGGTGCAGAATCGAGGGACCTTAAACTGAATATTTCATTTTATTTCACCAAGCCCAACAACATCAATACAAGAATGAGATAAAGATTGGATATGCAAGACGAAGTGCATAGTAATCTTGCTCTTGGCCTTGTTTTGGTGATCACCAAGTAGCGATGAGCATATTTTCTTGTTTTCCCTATAGTATGAAAGACCATAATCAAAATCACACTTGGTCTTCATTTGTACCGATGAGGCGAGCATTCTTGGCTCTTGTATAGCATGAAAGACCACCAAGACTACGAAATGCAGGACCAAGACTTGACTGTGCAAGACAAAGAATAAGACGCAGTATTGATGACCAAGACCCAGGGTGCGAATTGTTTGAATTTCATTTGTTGGGCTGAAAGTGAGAAATAAAATTAGTACTTTATAATTAATTATCATACTGTATTTTTAAATTTTAAATTACAAAATTCATATTATGTATCTTCTTACTTGCAACTATATATACTGTAAAATACGTTTTAATTACCGAGAAAGAAAAATCAAAGTGGCACTGGTCCCGGAATCATAAGAACCTATTTTGGAATGAAAGTCGAAGGGTTGGAAAAAAATCACAGGTGTTCTCCCGTCTCCTCAACCCTTATCATTGTAGTTAAACGATTTCCTTTTGTCTTCGCCAAGAGACTTTTGCTACTGCCTTCCGAGAAGACCCCCGAGCAGGTGAGAACACTGACATTGAAGAAATATTTCGTCACATAGAACTAAAGCAAGAAAAAATATAAATTTCTCCCACGTCGGACATTTGTATCAGTTATAAAAAGAAATAACCAAACCTCAAAAGTGCCAAATATTCATTAAGATGCATATACAAATCCCCCGCTTGATCTAGCTAGTTGTTAACGTGTAAGACTTCGGTACACGGGGTTCAGGTTTAATTCTCAATGGGAGTGCATTTTGGCGTTCACCCAGTGTCGTGACCATTGTGCTCTCAAACGGGTTGGGTCGGGTCAGTCGGGTCAGCTCGGGTCGGGTTGTCGGGTCAGGCTACTCGGGCCGGGTTGTCGGGTTGGGTCAGTAGGATCAGCTCGGGTCGGGTTGTCGGGTCGGGTCAATCGGGTCAGTTCAATCGGGTCGGATCACGGGTCGGGTCAGTCAATTCGGGTCACGGGTCGGGTCCTGTCGGTCTTCAACCCGACCCGTTGAGAGCACTAGTCAAATGTCTTCTGCGAAATTGCACACGCAATTTCGCAGAAAGCAAAATTGAAGACCTCGGGAGAAAATGATGATATCCCACACACATGATTTTGAAATACAAGGTTTTGAATGTTTGGGTATGTAGTGACAGTATTGAGAAACCTGTAAGGAAAACATACATTAACGATCATAAACCATCGTGTTTTGACTGGCTTTTCGTAAAACAGACGAAGTATTTTAGCTCAAATAAATGTACATTTTGTAAATAATAATAAATAACTATAACAAAGTTGTGAGTTATTACTTTTTACAGTAATGAAATTTGAACACAACATAATAACAATTTCCTGTGAAGATACCTTGCAATTTTGGACTATTCTTTAGGTGTTTAAATCAGCACTCTTCTTGTCATCATCACTATAATCTTACCAAAATTAAATTAACTTTGATATATGTGCTACACACGTTTATTGGGATCATTTACAATACTTCAAGATAAGATACATTCAAAAGACAGGCTATGTTATATTAATTGTGCTAATGCAAGTATGATAAATGGAAGTAAAAACTTGTTAAGACATACTGAACAATAGTTGGTTATCAATGATACGTTCGTTAGCAATGAGTATATTTTAGATGTTTATGTCGTCAATATTTTTTCCTTAAAAAATAGTATTCATACAGGTAGAAAGAAAACAAAAGTATTACTTTCTGTTATACCAGCTTACTGTGTAAACAAGCAAGTTGTGCAAGCTTCAAATGTTCCAAAGTATTCCTGAGACTTTAGTGCTTAAATATCTTAAAAAATAGTTGTATGCATAAATGCTTAGTATACATTGCTCAATATTTTGAAATTTGTATCTCAAAAACGGCTCTATTTGTAAATATTTTTGAATATTTGAAATTAAAAGCTCTTCTCTCTATTGTAGAAAACAGACAAGACAGTAAGTTCATTGAGCACTTGCTACTTGTCATTGAACAATTGCTGAACGAGTAGAAGAAAGTTTTCTTTATACCAAAACAAAGAGCAAGTGCTTTATACTCAGCTTGCTTATGAGAAAATTCTCAGAAGCAAGTGCTCGTTTTTATTTATACGACCCAATATCTCACCTCTGACAAAATTATTCTTCGTATTCATTCTTCTAATTCTTTCCTACCTACCACTTCAACTACGTACAACCTGGCCAGATCTAAACTGTATATCTGCAGATTTTTCATAGCCCTATGTAATATATATATATATATATATATATATATATATATATATATATATATATATATATATATATATATATATATATATATATATATATATATTATGTGTTTGATAAGATTTGAAATGCCTCAGAATCCTACAGAGCAACAATTATTTCAATTTCTCAGTTTGCAAATTATCAGTTTAATAGGTCTCGCGTGTTAAAGAATTAACAGAAGCTGAGGGAGTATAATGTTCATTACATTTATTTTTCTAGATATTATGATGAACTACGGACTAAATACTATAATGAACTTATGCTCCCTCAAATGTACCAAATACATCGACTCGAGGAGCAGGACTCGTACCAGCTCGAAGAGAGGTAAAGAAAAAGAATAAATATATCAGTCTATTGGACAAATATTTGTTTGTTACAATAGCACTTCAATCAAGTGGTTCATGGGGCGAAGAAGGGTTTAAACAATGAAATTGGCCAACGCATATCGCTAAAACCTGGAGATACTCGGACTAGAGCATTTGTCAAAGCCATTCAACTGGGGAGTGCGTCAGCTATTTTGGGAACTTTGCGAAACGGAAAAGAATTAGAAGATATTTTCCTCTTGTAGGCAATTTATGATCTATTCGGAATAACATTTTCGTCAATTAACATTAAAACATTAAAATGAAGAAGAAGAAAACTCTTAATAAATATAAATTTGAATGAAACAGTAAGTTATAACAATATTTATTGTTAAATTTGAAATGTCTGATATATATATTATATTAGGGTGATTCATCACCAATGAGTGTTTTAAATGTTTCAGCTACATAACAAGACACTGTGCCTTACTTCCATTTAATATTGAGAACCTGTGTGCGGAATATCAACTGGATTAAGCATAATTAAGAACTTCCCCAAAACGTTTACTTTAGTTAATCTTTGAAATTATTATGTACATTTCATGGAAAGGGGAAGTGAGAAGATTTGTAGCGTTCTGGATTCTACAAAGGTTGGTTCCCTTCGTCGTCGGATATAGAAGACACAGATGATCCTCAATATGTGGTTCCGAGTCAGACAAAAAGGATAAAACACGCATGGAAATTCTCGTCATACACTTTTGACCTCAGAAATAACTTTAGTACTAGACTGCTTTAATATATCCGATGGCAACTATTGGAACTATGGCTAAACCGATAGGTCTAAACATTGAAGAAAAGATTCAACAAGTTCCCTTCGACGCCACTGAAGAAAAAACAACGAAGGAGTAGAAAAGAAGGCTTTGTTTCTAATGGCTGGTGCTGCCATTTCTCCACCTGTTTCACATCTACTTCACTGGGATACAAAGATGCTGCCACACATTGACCCTCACCATGGTAGCAATATTCATAGGATTCTTTGGTAGTAACTGGAAACGGCATAGAGTTCTGATTGGTGTGCCGCAGGTCCCTAACAGCACATCTAGACCTATAGTTCAAGCCGAAACATGTTGTTCGGCAATCCTAGAATGTGGCTTGCAGGATCAGATTAAGGATCAGAATGTTGTCTCTGGCACAACAACATTGAGTACCGGCATTTTGCAGGGATCTTGTATCAAAATTCAGCAGATGTTGGGAAAGAAGCAGGTCCGGATCCACGTGGGGTCTAGGGGGACCGCCCCTCTAAATTCTTGCTGGCACCCTCTAAAATTTTCACGGTAGGCTTCCAAATTAACTATAGTATGGTGATGGACTATAATATGGTTGGATCGGGCCCCCCTAACTTCTACCGGTCCCCCCTAAATTTTTGGGCTGGTTACCGGCCTGAAAAGGAGCTCCTCTGAATGGCCTGCTGGTATCACATTTTGAAAGTCATTCTGTTCCTGTTTGAGCGAATCAAGGAGCAATGGCATTGACCACAATTATTGGAGGTATGCACTCAATTATCCTGATCTGGGGGAAATATTGTCGGAATCAGGGTACCTAGCAGACCTGAAATTACGAGCATTGATTTCCTGAAAAATGCAATTGAATTTTTTGCACATCCGACTGGCGATTACAAAGAATTTCTAGTTCTTCCATATGCCTTCTTGGGTGAACAGCCTGAAAAAGAAGTTCGCACCAGAAACCCGAGCGCTTTCCATCATACCAGGTGGATGGCAAAGGCTATTTAAATGATAACGATATTCCTCTTCCGACGCAGCTGAAACTAACTGCAAATGATTTTAAGCCAATTACAAACGTCAGCCTTTTGTACTGCTTATGCAGGCTTGAAGCACAAATCGTTGCTCACGCTCCGAAAAAATATTTGGACTTCATATACTCTTCACAAACATCTGTGGTATCTCTCGGAGGAGTTAGTGGGACTTGCCTGAACGAGTCTCTTACCAGGACAAAAGGAAGATGGTGGGTAAATTGGACACACCATGAGCGAAAGGATCAAAAAGTTGGAGAGGAAGAACTTATCTCTGACAGCCCTTCACGACTGCACCACCGAGAAAACGAGAAGGATCTTCAATGTGATACTTCCAAATGGCCAAAAGGAGTCTCTTACCTTTCTCGCGATAGACTCGTCAACTTGGGAGGATACCAGGAATTTAAGAATGCTCTCAAGGGCATGGTAGTTGTCAACGACATTACTGAGCGTGCGATCGCTCTTGCTGCTAATTTTATCAATTGCATAACAAAGGGTGAGTCCCAGAAACAGTACCTTGTAAAGTTGGTTGAAAAGCATCGTAAAGGTATGTCATCTATTCGCACGATCTTCGTTTATTTGACGTGAAATGTTCATCCTTAGATGTTACTTGCATTGTAGATTCATTTAATAAAGGTTTTTGCATTCCTACTTTTGTACTGACATATCTTTCATTCTCTTTCTCATAAAAGTGAGGGAAAACGAATCGATTCACCCAAACAACGTAGAAAATTATACGCACTTAGTGATTTGTTTCGTATCGAAGTGTTGTGTATTTGCAAATAAGCTCTTTCTAAAGTAATTTGAAAATAAGAAAAACATTTTTGGGGGGACCCCTAAATTTTGGACGAGGAAGACAAAATTTCGTGAGTAAACTCGTTATAGTAAGTGGTACAAATTGAAGATATAGATAGATATAGATGAAATATGAACTTCTAAACTGGAAACTGTTTAGGTAAAATTATGTCTGCAATTACAAAATAAATTTGCAACAATACCCAAAATCATTCCGTTATATTTTATATAAACTTAGGAAGAAATAACAAGAGGCTTTGTAAACAATATATTTCATTGCTTAGTAACAATTTTATATCGAAATCATGTTACATAGCATATTTTATTTCACACTAAATTTATCCTTATTAGATACAGAGTTGAAAACATAATAGTGAAACAAATGAATATTTATTTTCTGCGGCTTATAACAGTTTTGATTTTGCATACAAAAATACTGCAATCCATATCAGCGGTTTAAGGTGTAAACGCAATATGTTGAACTTCTTGGAAAGTTGGTATTTTTCATCGTAAAGAATAACTCACTGTGAATCATTAATGGAAATAATCAAAACTCAATTTCCCACATAGGGATATATTTGTTTGTATAACATGTGTTCCTTCAGTATTAAAAAGTGACAAAAAATTATGCTTTAATATTGATTGGGCCTAATATTGTACTGAAAGATTGTATTGTAAAGGAGTATTGTATTGTTCTGGACTATTGTGTTGAAATGGACATTTCATTGTACTGGAGCACCGTATTGTACCGGACTACCATGTTGTATCGGAGTACCGTATTGTTCTGGAGTACTGTATTGCGCTGTTATTGGTTCTCCAGCTACATATGATGGATGCTGATCTTCAAGTTCTTATAAAAACTATACACAACAAGAATTATATATCCAAATATATCTGTAAAATAAAGAAAAAATAAAAATGAATGAATGAAATGAAGTAATTATTTTTGACCATTTATTTGCAACATCATTTATAACTGCACTATGCAGGAGTAATATTACGTACTAGCATAACAATATACAGAGTGTTTTAAAACAACACCGACAACGTTTGGGAGGTGGTTCCTAACACCAAGATAAGACGAAAATATAGACCAACCTGGGTGCACAAATGCTTCCTTTCGGAGTGACAAAACATACAAAAATGAAATTTAAAGGTTCATAGCTCCAAAACTATCGGACCTACAGTAGTTGGTTCAAGACTTCACTTGGGAATTAATATGTACGTTCAGTGGCGGCGTATGGCAAACTGGGGGCCAGTCAAGTAGATCGGGGCCCCTTTTCGAACAATCGTGATTTATACACTTCTACGTTTGACATTCATTTATATAACCATTCTTTGTGGATACTCCTCCCCCTTTCCCGTTGGTGTGTGTGTTTAGATCATTTTAATCTGGGATATATTAAACAAATGCGGGTGATATTCAGAACCCATATCTATTTTCAAATGCTTAGAACCGCCTTCAGGCTGGTATCTTAAAATAAAACTGGACCATGCTATCGTTGCATATTTTTCTTTTTTGTTCATTTTCAAACAAAGGACACGATAGAAAAAGGACTAGGGATACAAGTGTAACGGAAACTACAACCCACGACAAAAATAGCATAATCTTAAGAACAAACAAAATATAACAATCAATAATCCTTCACCTATATTAGCCTAGTATCAACGCGTACTATAATTAGATGGAATAGTGGAAATAATGCTCCTAACAATACAGTTAGAGTCAAATTTACGTACGGAACGTAATAATGAGCTGATATTGCAAAAATTGCAAATAAATATAACCGATGAGATTTCTAAATGTGAGCTCTATGTTTTTAGAACATTTTTGTTCGGTTCTCGCCTTTGGTGTTTCCCCTGCACAATTTCTCATATGGTTGTTTCTCCCTGTCTGAATTTACGCTAGATGGATCTTAGATTTTTCTTATACAATTAGCCCCATTCACTTTAACATTCGGTTTCTCTCCAGTGATCATATACAATGCTCACATATTTTTTCTTCTTTACCGAACTATTTATAAATAATGGATAGAATAGATTTCTCCCGTGCGTGTCTTCTTCATTCATCTTCTACTAGGTTTCTCTCCAGTGATAATGTACGGTCTATTTAGACCCACTGCTTTTGCCGAAGTATCAATGAATAGTTACGCACTAGAATATTTCTCTCTTGCTTGTCCTTTTTACTATTGTTTCCAGATTTTACACTTGTTTTATGATTATATTATTTTGTATTTAATAGTTCAGTCATGTTTCTAATCTGTCACTTATGACTATTTCCATTACCACTTACTAACGTACTTAGTGTTACAATATATTATAACAAAAATTCCTGAATATATTGAATAATTGGGGATATATAATAGATTAAATGTGTGAGCACAGAATTCTTCTACGGGTTATACCATCCTACTTTTCATTACCACCTATCACCAGTCAATTGACAGATCTTGACGGCTTTTTATTACTCTTATGGTACTTTCGTATTTTTATTGCCTTAAATTGAAACATGAAACTACTTTCGACAGTAGTTTCACTACCATATTAGCCTGTGTTCCACCAACATTCAGAATGATACCTTCCTTGCTTTGGTAGCTACGAAAGTCTCAACTATATTATCAAAATCCAAAGTGGATGCTATTTCATTTTTGATAGAAAGAATTGCCAGATTCGTGAATCTTTCTTGACTCATTGTGGAACGCAAGTATGATTTTATCAATTTTATTTTGCTGAAAGACCTTTCACATGATACGACAGATACAGGCAGTGTTATCAAAATCTGAAGAACGGTTGCCAATCTTTAGTAAATTTCAAGCCCCATTGAAGATACATATTTCAGTATGCCTTGTGGGGAAAAATCAAGTTGTTCTTTAGCTCTCTGAGTACACCTTAGTGAACGGATTATATCCTTACAATCCTGAAATAACTTTAAGCCATCCAGGTCATTCGGGTAGAACAAAGCCAAATTATAGCAACATGGTTTTAGCCTTTCCTTGCTCTCATTATCTAGCTGTTGCACAAAGTTGGCCATATAACACAGGAATACAAATCTGTCTTTCAGTTCATGCATCTGAGTAAAATGATCCTACGTTTGTTGTATCATCTCACCTAGCATTTCATTGATAGAGTGCTTCACTTCGGAATGTGCAGTCAGGGGTTCATTCTTTGCTTCTCCAGGCATGCATCTCCTTCTTCTACTGTGTGTAGCCACAGTTAATTATGTTCCATGCCCTGCAACTTCCTTCAGCTGCGGATAAGATTTCCTTGCTCGGCTCAAGTCTCCAGATATCAATGGTGTCAACCAGGCTCTGTAACTGAATAAGAGTTTGATTAAAACTCATATCCTGAGATTGAAGGCATTTTGGGATCCGATCAATATATGAGAGATCTTCAGAACAGAAATATATTAAAGCGATGAAGTTAAATGACTGGATGCTTGCAAGAAGACCAGTTCTCCTCTAATATCAAGTGTATCAATCGGAGTGTCACGCAGATCTTCCAACAGATTAATTACTTCATCCAATTGACTAGAAAGTGCCTTTAAAGCTTCTGCTTTTAAACTCCATTTAGTGTCAGTTTCATGTTTCAGACCAATCTTTATATGATTTTACAGCACATTGCTCCAAACAAAGTGACCGCCAGAACGTTGACGTACGCAGCATGTAAACCACAAGGTTCAATGAATTATTGTTACGAGGAACGAAAATGGCCAAAGGACTTATATTCCATATCAAAGTTGAAACTCTTGTTTTCTTATTGAACATTTTCTTCACTCTAAATTTGTGGGCTGAAATGTAAATTCATACGCCAAAAAACAAAGGGCAGAATTGGGGAAAACAACTATGCAAAAGGGTTTCGGTCGCTGAAAATTCGACTTGTAAAGAACAAAAGAAAGAAAAAAACAAGTGAATCAGCGACTATAGCGTCTGCACCAAAGAACCTTTAGTTAGCAACATAATGCTAATATTGTACTCTAATAAAGCATTATGTACGTTGATCCCTTCTTTCTACCCTTCTATTGAACTGATATACGAATAAATAAATAAATAAATAAATAAACAGTGATATTTTAGGAAGCAGGCTAGCAGACGGAACCCCATTACTTGCATCGTAAGAGCTTACAATATAAACAACACAATATACTTTGACTTTCTTTTATTATATTTTAATCCACACTCAGTTTTTTCCTTTAAATTTCTCTGAGGTTATTGAACAGAGTGAAACTTTTATTTTATTCGTATTTCAATACACATACATTGTTTCCTTTAAGTTTCTTTGGGGCCCCAAGAGAGTGAAACTTTTATTTTATTATTTTTCACCTACATTCAAATTTTTCTTTAATTTTCTTGGGAGCCTCGAGAAATTGAAACGTTTGTTTCATTTTTCTACCTGCATTCAGCCTCTTCCTTTAAAATTCTTTTGGGGGTCCGCAAGAGTATGAAACCTTTACTTTATTTTTCACCTATATTCGGAGCTTTCTCCTTTAAATTTCTTTGAGTGCCTCCAGGATAATGAAACTTTTATTTTATTTATTTTTAATCTACATTCAGTTTTCTCTTTAAATCCCTTTCGGGTCCCCAAGAGAGTGAGGCCCGAAGCTTTCAGCTTTATGGAAATCCAGCATTGATTATCTTTATTAGAGAGATATTTGTGTTGTTTCATGCGTTATTTGGTGTAATATTGATTGACAATTAATTGCATTTACATTTAGGGAAGGTATGGATTATAAACCTTGACGGCCCTTCTACGGCTCACCCTAAAAAGGTTCCTTACTAATTATTTTTTACCTACCGTCGGGGGCTCCCACAATGTGGGGCCCAGGGCGGGGACACCGCTCGCCCCGCTCTTAAGCCGCCACTGTGTACGCTATCCAAAAATACATGTTTCGGAATCCAAAAGTACTTACGCAACAATCTTTATAGAGGCAGTTTGGCTACGGGCATATATAATTTAAAGTGTTCACCAACTATCTCTTCAAAAATTATTGCGAAAGTACCGAAGGCTTCTGAAACATGGATATTTGGATGGGGAACATACTAGTTCCTAAATAAAGTATTCACCCGAGTACGATATATCTTTGGAGTTATGAATTTTCAAAATTCATGTTTTCGGTAGCCTATAACTCCGAAAGAAAGCATTTGTGCACCCAAGTTAGATTATACTTTTCGTCTTATCTTGGTGTCAGAAATCACCTCCCAAACGTTGCCGGTGTTGTTTTGAAACACCCTGTATATTATATTTAAACATCTTTGCTGAGCTCACTCTCACATTTTTTTTTAAAAAAAATAGTGAATACCTTAAAGACAATGAAGAACATTTAAAATTTGGAAACTGAGAAGTAAATTAATACAGGATAGCCACAAAGTCCTGTTACCCTTGAAAATAAGTAACATAAACCACTAAACGTACGTAAATAACTACACGGGAGGAACTGAAGGACATGAACAATAATGCTTTAGAGAAGTTTTATTGAGATAGGAAACATTAAATGTCCAAAGGATCAGTCTCTGGACTGACATTCTCATGAGAAAGGATAATACACCGCCAGGTTCTGTGTGTCATTTTGCGAAGCATTACAGGTGTAACTTTAAAGAAAGCTTGTTTCACAGCTTCTGTCATTTTGGCAGTGGTATCGTAACGGTTTTATGCAACGATGATCTTTATGGACCTCCATAGCGCATTATCACAGGTGGTGAAGTCTAGGCCTAGTGGTGGCCAGGCGAGTGGTGCAACCGGATCCGCCCAATCCAACACCACGACCAATTCAACACTCAGGAAAGAATTCCGTAAGATATATGCGTATGGTGAGGGTATAATAAGCAGGTCCCCCATCATTCTTAAATTAACATGTCTCCTTGATTCTGTGCACCTCCAAGAGAGGGACAAACCAGTTCTGCAACATGTCCAGGTATCGCTGGTAACTCACAACACCGTCGGAAAAAAAACGGCCCTAACACGCACCTCCTGTCCACACCTGCCCATATCATTACATGCTAGGGATTCTGTTCCAACTCTTCATAAAAGTGTGGATTGTCTTTGGACCAAAAGACTACATTACGTGCGCGTGAACTCCTAGAAATTGCACACTCATTGATAAAGATAACTTTGTCGCGTTTTGGTACAATGGAAGATCTTACATCAGCATTTATAAAGGGGTAACGAGAGAACTTACATTATCATTTATCAAGGGGTAACGGGATTTTGTGGCCACACTAAAACTAATACAGGTTTCTTTCTTTTGTTATAGATCAGCAATTTTAGTGCGAAGATTATAACCTCATAATTGTAGGGCACAGGAATTTGTACATTATAAAAAAGGTCTCAGAAAGAATTATTAGTTCTTATAAGAGCATTTTGTAGACCTTATCTCTCTAGATGTTTTTTATTCAACATTATCTTTCTACGTTTTTGACATTCCCCATTGTCTTTCTAATTAAAATCAACCAGTTAAGAATGCTCCAAGAGCATTGCCAGAACGAACTTAAGAAGAATTATTTTTTCTTATTAACGTCTACAGGCTTTATACCAATTGATTTATGTATTTTATTATACTCATTAAAGAACTCTTGTAATATATCTATCCATTTATAATTTGCTTGAGTAGTAAAATTTTTTCACGTCTTTGTTTAAGAGTTCTGTTAAAACGTTGTACGGTATGTTGTTTTACAAAGATAGATGCTGAAAATTGAAAAAATCATAAAATATAATTTCTCTATGACTTACAGTTCCAAGATATGACTCCCGAAATCCGAACTTTTTTGGTCAATATCTGAGGAACGGTGGCCAGCCAGTTGGCCAGTGGCCAACGGTTACTATTTGGTACAAAAATGTTCACCATCCTCTTCGGTATTGATCAACACCAATGATTTATCTATGACTTACGGCTCTTGAGATATGGCTCCTTAAATCTCCCGAAGTCGGAACTTTTTTGATCAAATATATTAAAAACTGTAAGAGTGACTCGAAAAATTCCATTACTTCTTTGAGATAATTTTTGATGCTCTATCGAATGCAAGGCTCAAAATTCAAAAATTCGCAAATAACACACACACAGAGAGAGAGAAAGAGAGAGAGAGAGAGAGAGAGAGAGAGAGAGAGAAAATTCAGAAAGGGAATTTTTAAGTTTGTTGAAAATGGGGATGAGCTTAGAGAAAAGTCATAAAATTTGCTAAAAGTGTTAAGAACTACGTGACTAAAATTCTGAGAATCAGGTTCTAAGATATTACAATAAGGCCCTAAATGTAGAAGGTATATGTAGGATGCATAGGATGCGCCATTTATGTCCCAATGCCTTTTTAGTTTTAAACTAAAGAAAAAAGCACTCAAATATTGTACCATGCATGTACTATAGTAGCAGTGTAACACCTTTTGACTAACTCAGCAATACCACAAGATTAACTGTGTTCCTATCTCAGCAAAAAATGTTATTTTTCAAATGGTTCTTGCAGTTGTTACTTTATTCTTTCTTCAACCATTTCGTTTATCATCATTATTACCGTCTCATTTAGTCCGTAAACTATATTTTAACAAAGATAACTTTGAATATTTATATACAGGGTATTTCAAAACAACACCGACAACGTTTTGTAGGTGTTTCCTGACACCAAGATAAGACAAAAAGTATAGATCAACCTGGGTGCACAAATGCTTCCTTTCGGAGTTATAGGCTGCCGAAAACATGAAAAAAATAAACTTTAAAGGTCCATAGCCCCAAAACTATGGGATCTAGAGTAGTCGGTTCAAGACTTCACTTAGGAACTAATACGTGCCCCATCCAAAAATCATGTTTTAGAATCCTAAGGTACTCACGCAACAATTTTCATAGAGGGAGTTTGCTTATGGGTATATAATTTGAAGTACTCACCAACTACCTCTACAAAAATTGTTACGGAAGTACCGTATGATTGTGAAACATGGATATTTGGATAAGGCTCATACTTGTTCCTAAGTGAAGTCTTGACCCGACTACAGTAGGCTCCATAGTTTTGGAGCTATGGACCTTTAAAGTTCGTTTTTTCATGTTTTCGGCATCCTATAACTTCGAAAGGAAGCATTTGTGCACCCAGGTTTGGTTTATATTTTTTGTCTTAGCTTGGTGTCAAGAATCACCTCCCAAAGTTTGTCGGTGTTGTTTTCAAACACCATATATATATATATATATATATATATATATATAATTTAAAGCACCAGTTTTCTGCACGGGGAGAAGGGTTTACGGCATACCTATAATATACTATTATGTATATATATATATATATATATATATAATAGACTTTAACTATAATAGATAATAACAAACGTTTTTTACTATGTGAAAAGATAACTCAAAGATTTGTTTCCTTACACACGCTAAACACACACGTAAATGTGCGCACCGTTAGTGGCACAGAGAAGGTCCAAAAAATGAAAATGAAAGGGGGCGCGGTGGCTCAGTGGTAGAGCGTTCACCTCGAGTGCTTGGGGTTCGTGGTTCGTTCCCAGCTTGGGCCGTGTGGATTTTGTGGTGAACAAACACTGTGCTCGTGGGTTTTCTCGGGTTCTCCTCTTTCCTCCAACTTTCTTCATTCCATCATTTCACTCATTTCTCTTAATCATCGTCTTCTTTAGCCTAACCGGCATAACAGTGGGACATAAAACTTAAAAATTAGGTATTCATTTTCTCTATATACTTTCCAGAAATTACACGGTGGCATGGGCAGATAGATTACAGATGCGAGTATTCAAGTCTTGTGAGCCTGTAACGTTGGCTCAATACCCTATTCTTTTACAAAACTCCATAGCAAGTCTTGTGGTGTGAGATCAGGTGATCGTGGTGGCCATAGAATTAAAGCATCTCATCTGATCCGCCTACCCGAGAACTTTTTCATCCCGAAATTGATGGACATTTAGGGAGCACTGTGTTAATGCCCCATCCTGAGGGAGTATGTCGTCATTCCGATTCTTCCTTTTCTTTTAGGTGCAAATTGTGATATGTTTCAACTAACAGCTATTCAGATACTGATAATTTTGCGGTACAGATTCAGAATATGATGGCAATTATAACATTGAATAATGAATTTCAGCTAAACAACGTAAATCAAATAAAATAACTTTAAAACAACCCAACAATCATAAATGATAAGAAAAGGAATAAATAATATTAAACGAAACTGTAATGGATTTGAACGTGTAATGGGGCATTATAACAGAGCTATTTAAGGAAATGAAGGTGCGAGTACTGGATTGTCCAGCTCAAAGCCTCGATCTTGTAATTGTGCACTGTTTGAGGGTCCGACTACGACGCTACAAAACCACAACCTCATTGTTTGATATTTTACAGGACGAAGTCTTCTAGGACGAAAGTTTTCCTAGAAGTATAAAGATTGTTATCATTGCGAATCACGGACGTATGACGTATTAACTGTTGTGAGTGCAAGATGCACAAGTTCTTAGTGGTGTTGGACCGGTAGTTAGCCCACAATGTAGAGAGGAACCGGTAGAAGTTAGGAGGGCCCCAATCCAACCGTATTATAGTTCATTTGCAAGCCTAACGTGAAATTTTTAGGGGGCCAGTAAAAATTTAGGGAGGGCGGCCCCCAGACCCCTTGTGGATACGGGCCTGTGTAGGTCATTAATCACAATTTAGTATGTATATAAATTTTGTTTGTCATTTTACAATTTATGTATCAGATTACGAATTTGTGGCCCATTCTGTAAATTGAATGCTTAAGTTGAGTAATATAAATGAACCCTTGAACGAATGTTTCAATAAAGCTATTTACCTTATTTATATATATTGGCAGAAGTAAATTCTGAAACAAGTTTCAATCATATTCAGACATCAGTCAATCTGCTGAGAAACTTTGGTTATTTTATAAACGAAAAGCTATTACCTTTTGTTGGTGCTACTCTAGTATGAAAAACAGAGAAGCATTTCTATTGCACTTATTAATTTGATTTTGGTCACTAGACCATGATGTATGAAGAGCTTCCTCTGGAGTTACTTATAGGTGTATAGTTGGTGTGGGATGTTTAGTGTTTGAAATTTTCATATAATATTTTCAAATGCCTGGATATTTTCAAAGTCTCTGGAACAGCTCAAACCTCAGTAGGGCTAATTTATTTTATGTGATTGTAATTAGAATGATTTTACGAGGGAAAATCTTTGGTGGCGTTTTAATTTTTATTCTGGACAATAGTTGGTGCCAACACGCAAATATGGTCTTTTGAAATCATACACGATTAAGTGATTTTGAATTGCTGTTTGTGAAGCGTAAGAACGATTAATTATAAATAAACCGCCTACGATATTAATACTTTACATAAGAATTGAGTTAATAGCGTAACTCATTTTGATTTTTACTCTTTATGTGTAATTACTTTACAGTTTTCAATGTTCTTTGATGATTGATTTCATATTAATGCCCGTTTTCATTATCTACGCTGTATGATATAGAACATATTACTTAGTTGCACACAAAATAAAAGAAAAGTAATATTTAGAGATACATTCAAGTTTGGCGGCCTTATTCTGTAGCGGTTCGCGTTCTGCTTCACAAAGAACTAATGATCGTGAAAAAGTGCCGACGCCTGGAAATTTGTAATTGCACTCTTTTACTCTAATTTGAGAATGCTGAATCAAATGGAATACTTTTAAACCTACCCGTAAATGGGATTCCACAAATGTGGGAAATAACTAAATATAAATATCCCAACTTTGAAGTAATGTTTCTCTTAACTCCGCACACAGATATAGTTAAGAGTAGTTCCATTAGATTTATCATCAAAAAATTAGTGTAAAAAGTGCAACTAGAAATGTATCTAAGAGTGAGCACTTTTATCATTGGTGTAAGCGGTACTTCCCAGATCCTAACCTTCAGACTATTTTTCTCGTGATTCCATAAACGGATATCTTCGAAATCAGTTTCATTGAATTCAGCGTCCTCTAATTACGTATATAAAACTGCAGTTAGAAATATATCCAAGCATGGTCAACTTTACCATTGGCATAAGCGAAATTTCAAACATCCCACCTTTGAGGACATTTTCTCTCGTGTCCTCATGGACTGATACGTTCAAAAATAGTGTCATTGGATCCATCCATCATCCTTAAATTAGTATAGAAAAGCTCAATTAGAAATTTAAGCACTTTCAACTAGTGGCATGATCGTTAGTTCTATGGGTTTTAGTTTGCGTTAATCGACGTAGCTGTTATAGTTACTTCTTGCATTATTTGCATCGCGTCACGATCCCCAAATATTGAGAAGACAGTTAAGGAAATGATGCCCCAGAGCATAGCATTTCCATTTCTTCTAATGAAATCGTGCTCATCTTCATGGAAGTGGGGTTTTAACACTCCAAGTGAAAGTGTTTCTCAAGTAATAACATCTGATTTTCTGCAGAAAGTATTATGACACATCTTAGACACATTTTTAACGAAGAGAAGTTTTGGCATCAAGTTTTCCAAACGACAGAATGGACCATTATTCAGTGCATTAAAAATAAACAAATTTGTATAATTTAAATACACTCTCTGTAAATTTGTGTTTATTCTTCTATATATCTGGAATTTTCGATGTACTTTTGTAATTTGGACTATGTTTATTGCAATTTTCTTTTCTTTTAATAAACTTTCAATATTTGTTTGCAGACGGCATGTCGTGTAGAATTTTCAACTTCCTTCTTTTTAACCAACGAAGTAGTTTTTTTTAATTCACAAAGCGAACTTTTAATCCATAAAGTAAACGTTTAATCAAAAAATTATAATTCAAAAAATAATTGTTAAATCCATACAGTAAACTTTAAATCTAATATTTAACTTATAGTGCACGAAGTAAATATTTAAACCATAAAAAATTTAGAAATCAACTATGTTAGTATCAATTTGTATATCTGGAATCCTTGAAAAATGTATCAATAAATTATCCATTTCATTTTTGAAAAAGGTCGTCACCAATTTCTACTCTCAACTCTTCCTTTTGATTCCAGTTAATTGAGAAAAGTGCAGGCGTTCTTAAGATGTACAAATTGTAGTGTACTTCATTAATATTGTAGTGTATTTAACCCGTTTTATCCCCGCGATGCCATATGGGAACGGAAAACAACGTTCAGAGACCCAACGCTAAATATCTGCTAATTTGTCTTGTTCATTTACTAGTAAAATCTAATTCCGTAACAAGTAAATGAATAAGGCAATAAATGAAAAACGTTATTATTTTGTTTGTATGTTATTAGAAAAGTACGTAAATACAATACACGAAAAAAATTAAAAAAATAATTCGGGATAATAAGGATTAATATACAGTTTTGTTTGAACAACTGGCCACTTACCTCTCTTTGAAAAGCCCTGTACCTTTACCCACAGTTGGAATTCAATCAAATAGTTGTTGATTTCCTTTGGCCGATGGAGATCTTTCTTTAGAGCTAAAGTATTAGAATTTGCTATACGGTTGCCAGAATATGGCCTTGCAAATCAAGGTGGGTGGCCACGGTTTTGAACAAGATTGTACGTTAAAAACGTCTCTCTTCAACACTAGTAACATGTGAGTTGTAAGTCTACCATCTCAGGTCCGAAATCTGGAAATCATTTGACCAATGGGAATTACAATTTTACCTTTAAGAAACAAAATGTGATTTAAAATTATTGTAATATTTCCTCATACTTATAAACAACCCCACGTGCTTCTCCACAAGGATCACAAGCACCCGACATATGCCATCTCCGAAGAAATACGAAGAGGGCACAAAGAGTCATGAAGAACTCCCTACAACCTTCCAAATTCGGCTATAAAAGAGCATATCAAAAGGTGGAAGACATCAGTTTCAGCTGATCAATTCCTACCTTTCTCTCCAAGCTGCTCTGGGCGGGAGAGACTCTCTAACCATTCCAATCTCCGCGCTGCACTGAGGAGGAAATATTAATCTATCTCTGCACTGCTCTGGACAAGAGGTTCCTTTCCATCTTCGTGCTGTACTGGGCAGGAGACATACATCCCACCTCTACGCTGTTATTGGCAAGAGGTTCTTTTCAATCTTTGCGATGCACTCCATACGAGATAGATACCTAACCCACCTCTCCGCTGCTACAGGCAAGATGTTAGTTTCCATTTCCGCGCTGCTCTAGGTAGGAAACTCCTAATCCATAAAGACCTCCGGGGAAGACATCCAAACCCATAGAAAAAGGATTATTGCTAAAATATCCACTTATTTGTAGTACTGTGTACATAGACTTGTTTAGAACGTTTTTTAATAAAAGAGACGGGAAAGAAAACCCATGTACCGCTTCTCTATCATACATGTACATTATAATATTTATAATTGAAAGGGAAGTAAATTTCATGTAAAATTTCACAGTTAAATCATACGCAGACATTTCATGTCACACTGTAGATAACAAATACTGAACCTGTGTTGATTATAAACGAAAATTTTATATACGAAAGTCATGGATGAAGAGGGAACACTATAAAAAAAAAAACAACTCAGAATTGAAAACTCTTCAGAAGTTCCTAGCGCGAGTTCCGGTTCATCTATTTCCCATTTGTTCTTTTCGAAATGAGACGTTTTTAACTTCTGTTTCGTAAGTTATTACCTCGGATATAAACGTGATTATTGGTCCAAATTCCATTTTTAATAGTAGATTGCGTCTTATATAGCCATTACTGACAAGGAGCGTTAAACGACAGTCAATTGAGTGGTCGAGTAGTTTAGGTTTGTCTTTTTGCCCGTGGTCCTAGGTTCCTCTTCTCTGGGGGTATTTGCTTCGGATACAAACCTCAGTAGTGATTAGGATCTCACTTTAAACAGTACGTAGTGCCTTGTATAGTCTTGAGGACAAAATGGACATAAACTTACAATTAATCTAATCCAATCATCAACTACATTCCTTTCTCTATTTCCCACGCGAGCCACGTGTGACATGTCAACAATCTTTGACGTCTCGATCTGATCACCATTTACACATATATTCATTTACTCAATTCAATATTATACATTTTACTTCAATATTATATTCATATTCAACGCATATTCATATCTCAACATATATCTATATTCATTATTAATTCTATATTCATTAATTATTCACTCTTTCAAACTATTAACCCGACAAATTGAATTTTGCGGCTGCAACACATTACATCTTAAATCCGATATATATATTCAACTAATTTCCCGCGCATAAAGATAAAATTCATATTTTCAAATATTCTGTTTAAATAGTAGACATCCAATGTGCAAAGCAGGCACGTAAACACAAAATATATAAATATGGATGAAGCTAAAAATATCGATAATACTCTTGGGCCCAAACAACTACAACAACCTTCAGATTCAGAGTTACCAGTGGAAACGTAGGAATACCTAATAACTTGACAAAAGATTCTAAGCGGGTAATGATAGAAGGAAACGAAAGTAATGGGTCGTTTACACTTAGTGATTTGCGTTCGATTCAATTGCATTGAAGTCACTTTCAACTTAATCGACCGTGTAAACGGGACTTCAACTTAATCGCTTGTTGATCGAAGGCGACTAATCCACTGGCAACCGAATTGAAAGACGTTATATTTTCTGTGGTTGAAATAATTGAACACATCCATCGATCTGATTCGGCCTAGTTGCTTCGATTTAGTGCCAAATGCAGCGAGTCTATTTAGTCGTGCGACTAAATCGACCAAGTGTAAACGCCCCATAAAATATAATCGTAGACCGGACAGTTGCTCGCTATTGCGGTTTGTCAATATGGTGGAAAACATTTACTTCATACTTCACATCAATGAATACCTCTACGAATCGTGTCTCGCGACGTCTCAGTTGCTAATTCAGTTTTAAATGCTATATATTAAATGGTCGATATTTGTAAAGTTCAAACCTTAGGGGGGGAAGGTTAAAATTTTTAAAAATATCTTGAAGAAGAGAGTAGAGGAATAGATAAGGAAGAGAGAGAGGAAAAGCGGTGCCAAAGGAATAAGCTAAGACACTAAAACTACAAAGATAAGTGGTCGAATTTTAACCTACAACAATCCACAGCCAAATATACTTTTATATGCCGAAAATGGTTGGCCTACTAAAATGCGTAGCCGAAAATAAATATCTCCAAAGCAACAGCAAGTCCGTGCTCACAAGGGAATTTTCAAAAAGACAAAAGACAAATTCGAAAATGTAACCTGGCAACAAAAACAATATCATATGGACAAAACTTCGAGTTAAGTGGAAACGCGAAGATTTATTATTATAAATATTTTGATCACTAATCTATATAAATGATCGTGCTTTTCCAGAAAGGTAGCTTGCGATGTGAGTTATCTAGAAATCAATTCTTATGGGCCTAAACTAATATTTAGTTATTATTTATAACGAAAAAGGGGTCATTTTCGTATTGACCAGATCACTAAGTATTTGAGTAACAGGACATTAGCAACGGACAATAGTAAATTCAGACGCGGTGGCGCTAGTAATATGAAAACAACCCGTGCATAACTGAAAAATCTTTGCACTGTTAATTATGTTTTGCACTATTATTGTTCATTATAAGTCATGTGTTAGGTAATTATGATACGAATTATTAAGAAATTCTTTACTATGGAGTAACTTACTTCTTATGACGGACCAAAAGATACGCAAACAACAATACACTGTCCATCGATGAATATTTCATATCTTCACTCGCACCTTACTTCTAAAACCTACACTACTCACTTAAACACATGCACATTACATTCCACATACCCAAGAAAGTAAATACTGATACATATAACTATACATGTTAATACATATATTATCATACCACTCAACTACATGTGAACCAAATAAGATTATCTAATTTCATCAATCGGCTCTATGAACTGGAAAAGGGAAGACGAAATGATCAGGACCAAGTAGCCCTTCTGCAAACTAAATCATGTTTCCCAAGGTACTATTAATGTCACCGAAAAAACATATCAACACTGCTAATTGTGAGGGTCCCTTTCCTGAAGGGAAAAGGACCCTGATAAAAAAATCGTTTAACCCATTTCGGTTGGAAGCTTGATCAACTTATGAGTAAATGAGAGCTCCTTTTTTGTTTACACTACCATAATGATAATTACCCTAACTACCACGAAATCATATACCGCCATGTTAGTAATAATAAAAAAAAATCACAGTTACTACATACGCAAATATAAAATATACTAGCACAGGCGTAACGTAACCTTAAACTGAATTTTTGGGAGAGGTGAAAAGGAGATTTTAAAGGTTCGAGTACTAAAACTTCAGTTGAAAATCTAGAATTAACACAGAGCACTGCAAATCCTGTCCAGCATCATTTATATGCAGCAACATGGCGTTCCTGAGTCCAATTTCTTATTTCACCAATTTTCAGACTGTTTTACTGCTTAATTTTAACTATCTCTGGCATACTTCAGCTTCCAAATTGTCTATGTATTGACTAGAATTAATGTTACCTGGTTTATGCTGCTTTGTCTGCTAAATATTCACAGAATTTGGAAGAGCCGAGGATACTTGTTATGGCTTGCTTCGTTTTCGGATCTAGAATGAGCATTCTCGCGCCTTGATATGAGAGCGTCAGAAAATAGTTCAATCAGAATAGAGTGTTTTGGCGGCGGAAAATTATAAAAGAAAAATAGCAAAAACTGGATAAAACCGGATCATGGTAGGGTATGAGCATCTCAGAAGGACGAAGGGGGTCTAAATTATTCTGCCAAAAATCAGATTGGTGGATAATTTCAAGAATTTCTGTCCAATAGCGGGCCTATGTTTTCGTATCGCTTTAAGATGATAATTTCGATACTTATCCACCTGAAATGTTCATATACGGGACTCATAATAAAATAATGTATAAATAAAGATATTATTCCCCAAAATGTAATTTCTACTAAATTATTCAAAGCTTCCACATTAGTTTTGGTTTGGATAAAGAACGAGTGAATACACTACACGGACCGAAGTTATATTTTGGAAAATCACGCAGTACAGTGCGTTCAAAAATTATTGGACCCCTCCAAACAAAAATTCCATTACCTCTAATGGTACATTACATCAGGAAGATACGAAGAGGTTCCGGAAGGAAAACGAAGACGGCAGATCTCCTCTCAAGGACCACTCCTTCAAGAGAATGTCAATAGAAGGAGATAGAGGCACCGGTACCAGTGCTAAAAGCTAACCAACCTAAACTGTCCCGAGACCGCTATGGGTTATGGAGATCCTTTAATCTTTACTCCTGAGGCTGCGATGAGCAAGACAGTATTTCTTTAATATACCTATATTTTAGGCTGCTATGAGCAAGAGGGGTAATCCTTAACTGCAGTATCTCCGGAGGCTGCCATGAGCAAACGATATATCCTTTAATTACCATCTGACGCCGCTCTGGGCTAAGACATATAACCTGCAAATTAGAGACCACCTTGTGTGTTGAAGATCTTTTTCACACTAGAAATACATTTTATAGATTTTGAAATACTTACAAGAACATTGTAAATTTTTATATAAGACTTTATTTTATAATAAAAGGTGTAGCGTTCAAATTCCGGACTTACTATTTAGACTTTACCAAAAATAAGAATTGCAATATTTAAAAGCAAATTGTCCGTTGTCATTACACTTATGTGATGATAATGTTTAGCTAAGACTATAACAATTTCTTTTAAGTAATAATATATTTACTTCAATTTTTCTTTCCTGAACAGTTTGAAACGCATAGGTATATCTTACTTTAACATCCACCAACAGAATTCTCTAGAACTCTGCAATAAAAGCGAAAGCGAACATAAGTATGACAAAATCGTAGCAAAAGATAAAAATCTGTATCGTTTGCAAATGGAATAAGACTTCTTAATGGAGTTGTAAGGAGACGGAAAAGCAAGAAGAGAAGTCATCCTTCATCTTTATGTCTCACTAGCATAAGTGCAGAAAACGAAGGAAAAAAAAAGGCATCCATTTTCTTCCTCTGTTTCTTTTCATCTCACTTTCCTTACTTTCTTCTTCTTTAAGTCAGAAACATGGCCTGAGGAAACCTAAGTAGATAAAAGGAAAGTGGTGTTTCACATATTTCTTAATACAACCGCCACGAATGAATATTTTAAAATATTATTATGTGAAAACAAAGTAAATATATCATCCTTCAAACAGTGAGGCTTTTACTTTCTTCTGAGGGGAGGGGGGCATAACAGTAATAACAAAAATAATTTTATACTTCTCAGACTAAGACTGTTTCTCTCTTATAATTCTAATGATAAAAGCGTTTTCTTTTACTTTCTTTACATCTACTGCTAAATATTTCTTATACATATATAAACCAAGTTAATTTTTAATGCTTTTTCTCTATATACTATAAGTGATTATGGTTTTAATGCATATGTTTATGAGTGCATAAGTAGACAAAGTACTAACGTTTTGATTCAATATGTCATTTCATAATAGACGAAGAGATGGCAGAATTTGAATGTACTAGGGGACTACCAAATTCTCATCATTATTTTCTTATTGGTTGGCTAAGTGTGAATAAAAAAATTGAAGTTTGCCATTTGATAGTATTAGCTTTTGGCACAGGTGGTCCATCAAATTAGGGATTTCTTTCTGTACTGAGAAAGTAACCCAATGTAACATTCTTTAGTTGCAGGTTCGTAACTTGAAAGTAGGAAAAAAGGCAGTTGTTCACATAACTTTCGCTCTGACAGACGAGCATAAACTTTTGAGGTTAGTAACTCAACATAACAATGCAAGCTAACCCATTAAAATATTATCAGTGAGAGTAATTATAAGACAGATTTCACAACTTTTCCACGTTACTCAGCTTACATTAGTTTTGAAAGCAGTTAACCTAGGCAGCAGTTTATGGCGCCAATAGAGTAACAATTTGCTGCCAAGAAATTTCCTGTCATCTAGTAAATTGATGAGTAAATGTCAAATTTGTGCTGTCTCATAATTTCCCTCCAAAAGGATAATTATGAGTCACCGGGTGGATAATTATGAGACACCTGTTGTCCCAGCTTTCTGTATATGATATTAAGGTATGAAGGAGTCCAATTGTGAGACAAAAAATCTTATTTATTTTGTATTTATTACATAAAGACAAGGGTTAAAGTGTGGGGGAACGCGGGAGGACGACGTCCTCCCACCTCCAAAGAATATGCGTGCTCTCAGTTCCTAAAAATATTACAATGGTCAGAGATAGGCATGGGGACAGCGTGACGTGATGCCGCTACTACCGTCCTACTACCTTTTCAGATCCATTTTTACTCCTCCATAAAGATATTCATATATTTGGCTAAGTTACAAGAAAGTAACTAAGAAAGAAAGTGGAAATAGCTACTGATGTTATTCTAATATTTTTGTGAGTTGACTATTAGCCTATAGCCAATATTAGAGTTTCAGGTTACAAAACAGGCTTATAAAACAAATTTAGACCAAGTTCTAGGCTATTCACTAAAAACAATTTAGGCTAATTCTATTTCTGTATGTTTTAGTATATTGATATGCAGCCTAGGCTATTTTCAATAAAATAATCCAGGTTTACAGTTTTGAAAGTTACTAAGAAACAAGATTATAGGCCTGCCTGAACTACAGAATACAGCTTTTTTGAAACTTAACATACTATGAGACAGAGACAGATTCCAGTTATTTCTTAAATATATTAATCTAGCATGCATCTCATAATACCGTCCATATAAGCAAAATGAGATAAAAAAAAATGTAACTGAAACAAAAGCCCAAGAGACAAATTCAACTTAACCTGTAACTGCTGACCTACGAAGCTCCCACCAACACCCATTGATTTTCACAATAGTGGTATTACTGCACGAGTAGATATATAAGTAGTATATGATATGATTTCAAATTTCATAACTTATTTTTTTGAATGAGTTTGTTAAAAAAATTGGGAGATCTTGGTCTCGGTCTTGCACACCCAGTCTTGGTTTTGGTCTTGGTCTTGCTTCAAGAGTCTTACAAGTCTTGCTTTTAAGAAATCTTATGCTTTTCATAGGTAAATTTTACTCTGGATATAAGGGATAATAAACTCTACAATGCTCCAATAGTAATTGAAATACAATGTATGTTTCTAAATGTAACATTGTTTATCTTTGTGTAAGTATGATGATAGTGGACAACGTAAGTGATGACCTTTATTTTTTTATTGGGTGCCCACGCTTCGCTACTTATAACATAAATCACGACGTTTCGTAATCTTTTTATATTTTGTAACAGATCCAACACTTCACTGCTTCGCAAACTGGGGAGGCTACCCCTGAGACGAATGAAAGAAAATCAAAACGATGCAGATTATTGAAATACCATGAACTGCAAAATTATTTTTACACCCTAAAGGTGTCAGGTTTTTCTTTTCAACCACGATTACCTAATCTTTGTATTAAACAAACTTATAATTAAATATTAAGATTTTGTTTTACTGATTCCAATGGGGCAGAAACATGGACATTACGCAAAAGTGATGGAAAAAATTGCAGACTTTCGAAACCTGGGCATGGAGAAAAAAGGAGAGAATTAGCTGTGTTGAACGGAAAACGAATGAGAAAGTGTTAGAAATATTAGCAGTAGGAGAAGAAAGAAGAATTTTAGATATTGATAAGAGGAGAAAAAAGAACTGGTTGGGATATTGGCTGTGGAGGACGTGCTAGAGGGTATGGTGAAAGGAAAGAGAGAGAGAGGGAGAAAAGGAGATTGTAGTTGAAGGAAGGTATTAAAACAGAAAATTGCTACATTAAGACGAAGAGACTAGCTGAGGACCACGGTACATCGAGGTTTCTCAGTTGTAGCAAGCAATCTGCCAATAATGGCAGAATAGCTTTGATGATGATTATGATGATGTGTTTAGCATATCGACCAAAAAAGAGAGAAAAAATTAAAATAATTATTATAATCGAAACTAAACATTTTAGATTAATTTGAGTGAAAACTAAAAACGACTCAACTGTCTATGTCTTTTCAATAAACTCAATTTGTATAAACACTTTTGACCTATATTTGAAATACAAAATAACGACATCAAACTACAAGTTATTTAAAATAACTGTACATAATCAGTCTCACTTGAGAATATGGATTACTAGTATCAATTACCCACTTCGTTGGGTTAAATTTAAATAATAATAATAATATGTTTCGTTAATCAGTCACTTTTTATTATTACTAAAGCGCTTTCTGATATCGGTCATTTTCGACTATATTTATATTTCTTTCCCCTCCTTCTCCCCAAGTTGCGGGGCTGAATTTGGGTTTAAACAGCATCAGAAACGTCACTGTTCATCTTAGAGACACCGAAAACTATGGATTCGGCACTAATATCGGTCATTTTCAATAAATTTATATATCTCCTCCCCCATGTTGCAAGGCACGGCATCGGAAGTGTCACTGTTCATCTCAATGACCTCAAAAACCATGAATTTGACATTGATAATAATGGTCATTTTCGATAAATTTATATATCTCCTTCTTCCTCCTTCCCAAGTTGCGGTGTTGAATGTGCATTTAAACGGGATCGGAAGTATTACTGTTCACTTTAGCGACCCCAAAAACTATGAATTCGACACTAATATTAATTTTCGATCATTTTTAGATATCTCCCCTCCCACCGCCAAGCTACGGAGCTGAATTTGGATTTAAACAGCATCAGAAGTGTCACTGTTTATCTCAGCAACCCCCAAAACTATATAGACTCCACTCTAATATCGGTCATTTTCGATCATTTTTAAATGTCTCTCCTCTCCTCGACCCCTAAGCCCCACCGTCAAAGTGATATGACATAAACCATCTCAGGTCCGAACCTCATCTATGTTGAAAATGTGATCGAGATCGGTTGGGTGGTTCAAGAGTTATTAAGTTTTATTTATTTTTGTACACTTCCCCTCCCCTCCTCCAGCCCTAAGTTCTATCGTCAAAGTTATATGATAGAAAACACCCCAAGTCTGAACCTCATCTATGTTGAAAATTTCATTAAGTTTGATAGGCTGGTTTGAGAGTGATGAAGTCACAAAGACAGTCATTTATACTTTTATTTTTTACGTATATCTCCCTCCTCCCCATCCCCTATGTTGCACCGTCAAAGTAAAATGGTAAAAATCGTGCCAGGCCTGAGCTTCATCTATGTTGAAAATTTGGTAAAAGATCGTTCGGGTGTTTCAAGAGTTATTAAGTTTTATTTATTTTTATATATACCTCCCCCTCCCCTCCTCCTCCCCTAGGTTTTACCATCAAAGTGAAACTATAAAAAAAACTTATAAGTTTCGAACGTCATACATGTTAAAAATTTGATTAAGATCGGTCTGGTGGTTCAAGAATTATTAAGTCACAAACTTAGTCACTTTTATTTTTATTTATTTTTATTTTTGTATACCTCACCCTCCTCCTCCTCCCATACGTTGCTCCTTCAAAGTGAACTGACAAATAACATTCCAGGCCCAAACCTGATCTATATTGAAAATTTGATCGATCTTGAGCGGGTGGTTCAAGAGATTAGGAGTCACAAACATAGTCACTTTCAATTTTATAATATAGACTAGCTGGGGACTCCGCCAAAGTGATATACCTACGGCCTCGTATCTCTTAGGTATCAGCCTTTGCATCAATAGTGAATTTTGTGCATTTGCTCTTTAATTACATTTCCTGAATCTGGCACAGCTGGGGGCTTAGCTCCCTGACCCTCACGTTTACTCCGCCTACGGCCTCGCACCTCTTAAATCAACAATTCTACAAAATTTCAAGTTGTTTTTTCCTATTTCAACTATCTAAAAGATAGATTTTGTATCCCAAGAAAACGCCCATTTAAATAACATTGGAATTTCTTCATCTCCTCTTTAGACCCCCTAAAAGTTAAAAATATTCATGTTTGGCAATTTTTCTGTCGGTTAGCCCCAGAAAGCTACAATCACGTCAAATTTAATCATTGTAGCCCTACAGGAAGTGCCCAATAATTTGGGGATGTAAAAGGTGTCCCATATACATAACATGGGAAAGAGTTTTCAGTCTCCCATAAAACCACTCTACAGTTAGAAATTTTTATTTTTACTTATTTACTTAGTTAACGCTAACGAAAACGTACAAGCATACCGAATTTCAAGTTTTTATTCCAATTCCAAGTACCTAAAGCATGAGAGTATAGGTCCAAAAAACAGCCATTTAAACAACATGGGGAAATTCTTCATTCCCCCTTAGGACCCCCGAAGAATTAAAAATATACACTTTTGGCAATTTTCCTGTCGGTTAGTCTCGGAAAGCTACAATCATGCCAAATGTAATCATTGTAGCTCTACAGGAAGTGCTCGATAATTCATGTCAGCTCATGTAGTTTTATATATAGTTAAGATAAGATTTACTGTTGTAGTATAATGTTATATTGCTCAATCCTCGATGTGCCGTATACCTAAGGAGGCTAAAAGTTATATTGATAAACAATCATTCAACGTATAAGTATCCGCCCATAAAATCAAACTTGCGGTCAATGCACTAAGTTTTCGTCAATGTCATGAAAATGCTATTTCGATATTAATTTTATGAGCACACATTAAAAATTTCCAACGGATGCTTGAGTCTCCGAGCCAAGGCCATACCCATGTGGTCAGCACCTATGAAGTACGGAATTACCGATGTTCAATACTACGTTTCTCTTCAGTTTTGGAAGAAGAACACCACTAGTATGCTTTGAAATGAAATGATGCATCTAGTTTAACGTCCCACAGTTATGCACCAAGGCTTAGGGAGACGGTGATGATGAAAAATTACTGAAATGGTGGAATGAAGAAAGTAGGAGGAAACGGGAAAACCTTAGAAAATCCACGCACACGATGTTTGTCCACCAAAATAGCTTACATGGCGCAAGATGGCACCTGTGTGGCTTGAAAACTAGCAATATCTACAGAAAACGCGAACAACCAATTCAGGAAACGATATACTGTAGCTATATGCTACAGGGGCAGATCGACTCACACGGATTGCATAAAACTACTGGCAACACATTCACTCCAGTGGCATTTTTACTGAAGCCAAAAAATTTGAGTAAAAGATGTAATGATTTTTCTCCTTTTTTACATTCTATAAAAACATTCAAGTAGTACCAGTACTTGTGCAAGACTCTTGCGCAAGAGTCTTGGTCTTGGTCTTGCAGGTATGGTCTTGGTCTTGGTCTTGGTCTTGGTCTTGCATCGGTGTTCCTGGTCTTGGTCTCGGTCTTGGTCTTGCATGCAAGACTCTTGCAAAAACTGCAAGACCAAAACTCTTGCGCTCATCACTACTCATAATTACTCTCCATAGGCAGTGTCTCATAATTATCCTCCATAGGCAGTGTCTCATAATTACCCTCACTGACCCACATTAAAATATTGCATACATATTCTTCTGCGAAGAAATTAAAGTCTGCAATCTCATTCAAATAACATTTACTAAAGCAGACGAGCTTAAATATCTCACTTCTAGAGAAGTAGTAGCAAATTATCTATAAGTGAAACATGACATTTTAAATTGCAAAAAAAAGTGTATCTAATATTCTTTAAAAAAATGATTATGTAAAACTTCGTTCACTCAATCTTTACTGTTACAGACAAGTTTAAAATGGAAAATGATCTGTTGCAACTGGAATTTTTAAACATGAATGGTTAATGATACGAAAGTTGGAAATACTAATATATGCGAACTAGCTACTATGTGCGGAGGGGAGTTGTTCTGTTGAAATGACTGATTGTTTACGAGCCTTCCTTTTTCGTATGTGGAAATAGCTTCTAAGCTTCAGTTATAACCGTGATTTTTTCATTTTTTTAAAAAAGATTTCTACCATTTTTGCTTAATTGGAAGTCTGCTGTGTAAGAAAACTACAAACTTCGGCCATAAGTCTTCCAATTATTTCCACAACTCAAACAGCACATACGTCATGATAGAACGCAAGTATAAGAACAAACTGGCCCAGGCCCGAAACCAGCAACAGACGTTTCGTGGGACCATGAATATAAGATCCTTGATGTAGAATGAAAGAATAATCTCAGTGGCATTGAATATATGTTGATTTTATCAATTATCTTATAAAACAGAAAATGAAATTTTTGAGTTTTACGTCCCACGGTTATGCCGGTTAGGCTAAAGGAGACGCTGATGATCAATAATGAATGAAATGGTGAAATGAAGAAAGTGGGAGGAAACGGGAGAACCCCGAGAAAACCCACGCACACGGTGTTTGTCCACCACAAAGTTCACTTGGCGGGGTCTTATAAAACAGAGGATCTGTCCTTACAACAAAATCTTGAAGCCATACGTCACAGTTTCACCACTCCTACTCTGCCCACTCCGCCCAATGTAGGATCGCAATGTTTTGAGCCAACAATCATGGCGGAAACGAAAGTAGTCAATTAGACGATGGCAGAAACGAGAACAGCCAATCAGACGTGCCGATGCTTGGTTGTTTTTTGGCTTCATCGATTTAATAGGATGAAGACACATATGGGCAGATCCTCTATTTATAACATCCTTGGATTTTATATAGTTAATCTGTAACTGTGGAGACCGTAACCATAGATATATTATAGAGTTACTATGACAACCGATATAAATGAATGGAGATTTTGAAGAATAAAACGTAGTTGTGAGGTATATGTGATGTGCCTAATTTTCTGATTATACAATCATTAATTATTGCGAATTTTCGTATTAATTAAGTGTACTTGAACGTGGTGACATATCCAAATATTCGAACTGTGGGCAATAAATATATTGAAAGAGAAATACGTAAAAATAACATTTCAGTACGACACGCTATAGAGGAAAATCAATCCACCAGCACATGCTGATAGTCAAACAAGCTTGGCTTGTCCCAGTCTGCTGCAATATGTCACCTTCACGAACTCGGAAAAAATCATCAAGTGCTGGCGCATTGAGCCACATGAGTTGTTCCCAGCTCACGGACACACGAGACGGGATGTGTGCCGACAAATTGATGTGTCAGTATGAACGGATGGTCAGAAAAGAGTAAGATGTAAGCCATAATAAATACTCAGATCAAATTGGAGATGAATTCCGCCATATTACCAGTAGACATAAAATTCAAGGGGCTCAATTGGAAAATGTACTGTGGGTCCAGAATAGGTGGCATAAAGCTAGATATTAAACACCAACTATGTGCGTGAATGATTTTGCTAAGTATGTGAGTGCGAAGAAAAAGGATGGATATTTTGTAAAACAATAGTGAGAAAGCGTAGTAAGGCTTAGAGTAAATGGATACAGTAATGTGTTGGCAGGTGAAGCCGGAGGATATACGAAACAAAAACAAATAGGTGCAACCAGTTCCGGTTTTGAAGGTTTGGATTGTGGTTTAGCTTTCCATCTATTGCTTATGTCGAACATTTTTCATGGCATGTACTACATTGTGATTGGCCTTTTGATTAGGGCAATGTTGCATGGAACAATAGATACATTTAATGTCATTATTGCGGTCTGACGTCGGATGTGCGTTATACTGCTGACATCGCTCACAGCGCAATGAGAGAGGTGTCGGTGTAAAGGATGGCTCGACCTTATAGTGTCTACTAGAAATAAACTAGGGATGAAACACATTTTCAGCTATAATGTTCTTTAACATGGTCAGGGTGCAGTAAGTAACGAATATATGAGTACATACGTTATGCAAGCTATGTTGACAAAATACGGCAGGAATTTCTCATCACGGAAAGGAACACGACATGAAAAAATAAACAAACAGATGGAGAGTACTATGGAGTAATGACATGAAATGTCAGGTATCATGAATAGAAAGAAGTTCTGAGCAAATCAGTAATGCGTATGACCACCTTGGTCACCAATGCATACTTCATATCTATTTGTCATGCTGTCCACGAGAGAGCTCATGAGTTACATGGGTGTGTTGTCCCATTCTTCTCTTAGGGCAGTTTTGAGGTCCCGAAGGGTCAAATGTGGTTGATTCCTCTGTGCAACTCGTCGTCCAAAAGCATCCCAGGCATGCTGAATGGGATTAAGATAAGGATAATACGGTGGCTAGTTTATGTGGTACATGTTCTCACGCTCCAGGGTCTCTTCAACTTCGGCGGTTCTGTGTGGACATGCGTTGTCAGCCTTGAACACGAACTCTGCACCCACTGCACTGCAATATATCAAGCCAGGATCTCATTACAATACCGTTCCCTGGTTATGGATCCACCTGTAAAAATGTGCAGTGGTGTTCGTCCATTTTTCATTATGCCTGCCCATACCATAACAACAATGCCACCATACCAGTTTCATTCACGGATATTCGGTGAATGGTAACGTGTTCCTCGTTATCGCCACATTAATTGATAGCCAGAATCACTGGACACACAGAACCCTGACTCATCTGAGAAGGTAAGATTTGCCCAGTTTCCTTGTGCTAATCATGATGTGCTATACATCACCGTAATTTGGCACGGCGGTGGTGGGGGATATTGGAACACACTTAACAGGCTTCCGCTCATACACGTGAATCGTCGTCGTGAAATTAGTCGGGGAAACACGAACACCTGACGCCCTGGCAAACTCACTAGCAATTTGAGCAGGAGTGGCACGTCTATTCCTTCTGGCCAATTGGCCAATCTAGCTATCCTGTCGAGCTGTTGTACTCCTACCACGACCTCCACCATTGCACGCGTATAAATTCAGTCTGGTGTTTGTGACTCAGTCTGGCGTTTGTTCGTGAGTAGGAACCTCGCATAGCCCTGTTACCTCTCCTCTTGGTTCACTAGTACGCTCTACTGATATATTTCTGCCACTACACAATCATTAATTCTAGTTCTCAAAACTTATGACTGAAAATGTGTATTTGGTGTCAAAA
Source organism: Thermobia domestica (assembly GCF_964235325.1). Classification (NCBI taxonomy): domain Eukaryota; kingdom Metazoa; phylum Arthropoda; class Insecta; order Zygentoma; family Lepismatidae; genus Thermobia; species Thermobia domestica. Next base: position 165,189,247 of record NC_137456.1, read on the forward strand.
TCAGTAAGAAATTGTAGATGGTTTCTTGATTAGAGGTTGGTGAATCATCTGTTTGAACAGATATTGAAGTCCGATTCATGTTGTTTGCTGATTGTCTCCGTTTTGGGGGATCAGAGATACAGTCATGCCTATTTGGTGATCTAGAATGAGTTCGTCGATCCGATGTGTTCTGTCCCCAGTGTCAATGTTATCCACGGATTGTTCATTACTACAGTCCTTGGTGCCAGTATCAATACGGGGATGTGTGACCGTTCGGTCCAATGTTGGGAGGAGGAACCTCCATTCCTATATTAGTATTGAACGCAGTAGGTTATCTATTAGGTAAAATTGACCCGTTTGGATAGATGATCGATAGAAGTAACACTTGTATGGTCACTTGTATTGGTATGGTCTAAATTGTGTTGGATGAGGCCTTCAGTACATAAACACTTCCAACGATGTTGTGCCACCCGAAGGAAAAGATGCAAACTTAACTTCTGAATAAGAATAATAGAATTATAATTGATCGTTTCATAAACAATTATTACCTTTAATAATGACAGAATCAACAATATGGGAAATTCACAAATAACATTCCCTAGGTTATTATGTTCAGTTTGCTTACTTAATTGGTGACTGAATTCTTTATTTCCTAGCTTTTTATTATTGTTTTTATGTAACTCTTCCCATATAACATTGGTGATGGTGGTGCCATCCATTGAGCTAGAAACGAACTATTTGAATGTTCAAGATAACCTTAAGCTGATAATAGAAGTGACGAAATTTCTTCCCGCATGCATTTTCATCGTAACACTTGCTTCTAGTGCCGACGTGAACACACTTGACAAATATGCAACGCTTAAAAACGTATTTGATTTATACGATGGGACATCAGCAATTACAGTAAGTAATATAGGAATTTAGACTATAGAATAGGTTATCGCTAAGACCTTGGATTAGGATTATCAGATCTCATGTTTCATGTTTTCTTTGCACATTTTACGTTGTGCGTTTTTATTTTGTTCTTAAAACTATTTCTTCCGTTTGAATAAGTAAATAAAAGAAATTATAGTTCTCTATACTTTCAAAATGATTTTATGAGTTAGTGCAACAGGAAGATTTTCTAACTAGAGGAACAATTTTCTTACACACTAACAACACAACCTAAAGTTATAACTTAGTATTCAGAGAGAAAATGTAACTGTCTTCATTAAATTACAGTTAAAAGACAACAAAACAACAACAACAACAAAAAAACTGTGTAATATGCTTTTTTGTGTTTTATGTGTTGCAATTGTTTTTAAATAAAAATGACCCAGTTTTCAACTAAAATTATTCTGTTTAGTATGTAAAACCATAACAATATGTAGCTGTTACATATACATTTTGAATACACATATCTTTAAAGATCTTCCTTCAAAGAATCTGGTAACCCTGCCTTGAATGTAAAGCAAATCAGCAAATTCGATTCTTCTAATAGCTATCAATAAAGGAATTTTTATTAAATTAAATATAACATGTTCAATTATATTTTTATATGTAGCTCTTAGTCGAACTATAACTCAATGAGCTAAAATAACATTTGCTGCGAGCAGTAGTTAATTAATTTCTCGGGTCCAGCCTACTTGAAAATGAGTATGAAAAAAAAAAAAAGGTAAGGTGATGTTCAATAACTTCGCAAGGAACTAAAAGGATTGACGTTTAAAATACGTAATTGCATGAACTGAATGCACGCATGTATCCGAGACAGAAGATATTCATGCGTCACAGTGTACAGAAGAAATTAACTGACGTATTAAGTTAGGCTGAAGCAGGGGCGGATCCAGGACAGACTTCTGAGGCGAGAGCGGTGGATTGTAATACTGCTACTTAGAGCTACTTTTAAGAGCTCCAAACTCTGGGGTTGGTTTTATTTATATATAAAATAAGAAAGTTTACTCTTCTAGGGCGGGCGATCGCCCCGATCGCCCCCTTCCTTTTCCACCCCTGGGCTGAAGTGCATTCAAAAGGAACAACTTTATCTTGAAAAGTCAAATGCTAATATGTCTAAAGCGTAAAAATTTTCAATAAATGTGTTTCTCATGTTTGGATATATGAATCGAAGACGTGGACACTAACGGAATGAGACATTTATCGTCTACTTTCTACACAACCAAACATGGGAGATGAATTTTAGGATTCACTCGCAAAGAAAGGAAAATAATTATGTGGATCAGAGAGATGACAGGAGTGACGGAGCTGAGGTAGTAATGATCTATATTTATTGCAGGAAGAAATTATTACCGATGAGCAAAAAGCAGTTCTTGACTAGATACCAAGAGGTGCGAAGTGACTTTAGGAAACGTCCTTATACAATGTGGCATGACTAAATCAAGAAGCGGGAGCTCATGTGGTTCGGATTCCACGTTAATCAGTAGGTCCACGCCTTATATAATATCGCTGCTGAAAGGGACGCTAAACTAAAATCAACTCAACTCAAATCAAGAAGCACTGAGAAGTAACATGATAAAGAATTACCCAAGATAGATGATTGTTGAGAAGAGTTAGAGAGTCCTTCATCCAGTAACGGATTGACAATGGTGGACCATGATGTATGGGACGGGTTAATGTTAGTGAAGTAAGTCACTTAAAAAAAAAAGGAATACTTAAACACAGAAACCAAATCTAGACTCAAGTGAATTGTTAACAGAAGACGTAAATCGGTGATTCATTCAGCTGACAACAAATGAGAGTGAAAGTTCTAGTGATAGCGGAAACGGTTGTTTTGCTTCCGAGTTTATTACAGTATTTCCGTTCATTTCTGGTAAACGAAGAAAATGTGACAAACATCACCGTAACTTTAACGAGTCAATATATTATCACCCTGTTCTGACAGTGAAGCATCCCAGCTTAAATTCTGGCGATTCTACTGATGTTTTGACTGAATGATTAATAATTTACAACTTGGTGTACAGAGTAAAAACTCCGAACATTCTAAAAGGTATTATTATTATTATTATTATTATTATTAGTAGTAGTAGTAGTAGTAGTAGTAGTAGTAGTAGTAGTAGTAGTAGTAGTAGTAGTAGTAGCAGGATAAGGAGGAGGAGGAGGAGTCACACTCACATGAATTCTGATATTGCATTTTCGACAGAACGAGGTATTTGAACTTTCCCAGATCTTAAGGCCTACTTTAAAAATTAATAATAATGCGCCATTTGATGCAAAGCTACACAAAGAGGCCACAATCGTCTCAGAGATTTATGTCCTCCTGATGGTGGCAGTATAGTGTGAATATAAAGTAGGTCCTAACTTACAGCAGTACAATACCAGCTTTTTTTTTTTCTTTTTCTTAAAGTCTCACATGCACGGATCACGCACATAGACGTAATAAGAAAAAAGCGCGAATCGACATCAAAGAGCGAGTGAATGTCCATTCCACACCGTGCTTGTCTGCGAGCGAAATATATGGGAATGCTACACGCTTACACACTTTCATCTTCTTATCCAAGAAGCGTTACATGGGGCAGATCTTTCAGGGGGGTTCAGCCTTTTATCCGTTTGGTTGGCGTAACTTTTGCAAGCGCGAGATAGAAGGAAGGTCAGATAGACGAGGGTTTTGGAAGGAAGGGGTCATGAAATATTGCCATGAAGCTTTTACAAAAGCTACTTAGGGGAATGACATTAAATCTCTATTAGATCTCATAAAACAGCGAATTTAATGAATATATGACTTTAGAGGCGAGGCAGACCGTGAATTTACATTAATGTAATGGCGAAAAAAGCGAAGAAGAACAAAATATATGCATCAAAATTCACAGCTTTCTTCCTCAGATTCTGATCTTGTTTTCTTTCATCATTTCACTTTCCTTTCTCACCCTTTCTTTTACATGTATGTTACACAATATATTTAACGACCCTTAGTGCGAATCTTATTCTAATTATTTAACTTCAAAGTATATAAAAGTACCTAACGAGTTTTTAATACTAGAAATGCTGAGCATTACTGAAGCGAACGATCTTTCCTATTCCTTCTCACTAATATCAACCCCAAACTATAGGAGAAATACTCTAATCTCCAACATAAAAAGCGAGATTCTTTTTACAATTTTTCAATGAAATAGCATAATTGAAGTAGCAAAAGTTGCAGTCGTGGTGTTACAACAGAATCAGGCAAATACAGCAAAATAACGTGTACAGTCCCTATTAATAGCTATACACACAAAGAAGCACAAAACTTTTAGTTGCAGCTCGGGTTAAGAAAGAAGATTTATCAGAAGAAATCATCATTGCCTCCATGCAAAATCGCATTTCCTTGAGATGTTGAATACGTGTTAATAACCTGTGCGATTAATCCGTACTGCAAGACTGCGATTGAACATATTGTGAGCAAGGTTATCTTAACAACAGTTCAGGTGTAGCGTTCCAGTCTTACACTAACACAACCGCAACGCATAGAAAGTTCTAGGGCAGCGTTTCCCAACCTTTTGCAACTTGCGGCACATTACGAGTGTTACTTGGATTCTCGCGGCACACTTATAGATATTATTTGTAAATATAAAACATAGTGGTATTTTTTCTGTGATTATTGATCTTCTCACAAAGAAGAAAGCTCGAACACTGGTGTTTCCCCGTAGTAAATCATTATGCTTATTTTTCATTCTAATTTAAAAAATAGAAAACAATCGCAATGAAATATTGGACTCAAGTTTTTGAAAATACGCTTTCTTTTTAAAACTGTATCCAACCTTTTTACTAAGAAGGAGGATCACTAAATAACGAACGAACAAACAAATCTCTTTTACTTTTAAAACACAAATGTAGGTAATTTGTCGAAAGGATTGAACGATATTTTAAATCTTCAAGTTGCGAAATAGTCTGCAACAATAAAGAAGCAATAATGGTCATCACAATGACTTCAAATACTTTTTTCAGCATTAGAAATGTACAGAACAGTAACACGGTATGAAACTTAAAATTGTAGATTCATAGTAGAGGTTCATAGTAATGTGAAATACATTTTCCCTTACGTTTTACAATTTGATTGCTATAAAATTAATAATTTTGTTTCGATTCCTCGCGGCACACCAGCGGTCCATTCACGGCACACCAGTGTGCCGCGGCACACCGGTTGGGAAACGCTGTTCTAGGGGTTGGTTGAGGTTAAAGGATGTGTCGTCCGAGGATATATCATGCATTATTAATAGGATTTAGTTCAAGAGAGCAAACTGGCTCGCTCGAACTACGCCATTCGTCTGAAGGTACTCATCTATCAAAGCCACTCGATGTGGAGATGTGTTATCTATAGAACGAAAGTCGTGAGCTGCTGCGCCCCTGGAGAACTGTACATCCTGATAGAGGACAAGGTTGTGATATATATTAGTGCGTAAGGTCTCCCGTTCGAAGACGTGTATGAATATATGACTTCTGAATATAATCACACTTGACATCAAGTCCCACCTCACTCAGAACTGTCCAATTATTCCAATTTGGAGAGACTGTTGTGTGTTTCAGACTTCTCTCCGAATAAATCGAATTGGTTAACTGAAAAGTGGAGGCTATACAGTTGAAAAGCATTAAAGATGTGATCAGGGATGATTGAAATGTATGAGATCTCCTAAATTGAAGCATCTGTCCGAGTAACTGTATGCTGCATTATAGCGAATTCGAGAAAAAACGGAAGAAGCATGGAGTATGTTCCTGAACTACAGCGCTGCTCACATACTAGTTTACCAGTACACTAATGCCATCTTTTGGGCAATGGAGAAACGAACCTTTCAGTATAAGTTAGTGCTGTTCCGTACAGTACTTGAAACCAAAGTAGTTCAGCGCATTCTGAAATGAGACCCTCTCAGTCAATAAAAGTACATTTTCAAAAGCGCAGCTATCACTGCTTCATCCTCAGCTACATCTTCCAATTAAATAATGCATCCAGATCCAGTAAAAGCATGTGGGTATTATGAGACAATATCAGCCCCAGCGGTAACACTTACTTTAAAAGTATATTTTGTGCATGATATAATTACGTATATTGCGGGAGACCCGGGTTCGATTCCCGGCGGGAGCTCATGTGGTTCGGATTCCACGTTAATCAGTAGGTCCACGTCTAATATAGCCTCACTGCTGAAAGGGATGCTAAAGTAAAATCAACTCAACTCAATTACGTATATTGCCAATTATATTTGCTTTTCTTTTTAAAATACGATGTATTATTGATGGTAGACTCAAAAATTACATGGTATACTTGTAACCAAACTGGTATACAAAAATTAACTAAAACTGGTATAATTAAGTTTATTATATGCTTCAAAAGCAACTAAAGTTATTAATTCCGAAGTCCGAATCTCTCAATTTTACGTGAAGTAACCACTTGCATGTTGTTCACATTTTTGACGAGCAATGATGTCACAATCTTAAAAGTATACGTACTCCAGGAGGGTGACCGGTATTTCCATTTTTAAAAGTTGGCAATCCTAAAAGGCACTGTTGAAGAATTTCGATGTTCGATGTTTTATTCTGGGTCAGATTTCAAAATACCGGTCACAAAGCTCCTGGTAAGAAGTTTGTACCAGTCACCGGCCTTAATCAAAATAACAAAAATATTTCCGGCCAGTTGGCAATCCTAATTCCGACAAAACAGAAACCTACCAACTACACCAGATTGGTAACGAACTACATATCTACTTCGTAACACCATGTTGTATGTTTAAGTATTCGAGTTTCTTTTCGAAGAGTAATCACAAAAATGTGCCTAGCTACAAGCATTTCCTTTTGTTCAACTCAACTTGATGTATCGATTGATATACATTTTATCTTTCGACAATATTATATTTAAAAGAAAAATTAAGGTTTGGGTTATGGCTCATTAACCATTCTGTATTCTGTCGTCTTATGTTATGTCATGTTGAAAATGTTTGATTATTGTATACTTCAATATCTGTTCCATCTTATTAGGTGGTGAGGTTATCGTTAGCATCAATTCTTAAGTTTACAAAAACACTTTTTTTAAATCAATTTTTCTCGAAAACTACGAATGAACATTTACACTCACGTATATAATGTTATTCGGCTTAAAAAGGTATATCTCGTATATCACATAATTAATATTTTTTTCAATTAAACACTAATAATATTGTACATAGGTACAATATCGATTTTTTCCCACATTTTAGTTTGGATGATGGAAAGTTTACATGGGCTTGGAAATCCATTTTCTCCAAATAACGTACTTCTTATTTCCTCATTGTTTTCTTCTTAGCACCTACCATCTACTTAAATTTATTTAGAATTTTAAGAATAGCAATTAATAATAATAATAATAATAATAATAATAATAATAATAATAATAATAATAATAATAAAGGTATAAAGGTGTACGATAGATGGATCAACATTAGTTCCTTTCAATCCAAATCTGTAATTTTAAGAAGAATTACCAATTCTTTTAATTTAGTTTAATTTATTTTTATCAGTACAGAAGCATGAACTTTAGTTTGATAAATATTATTTGTAGTATTTTTAACGATATATCTATTTTGAGACTAAAAATACTTGCTATTACGCGTAATTTGACAAGGAAATATTAATCCAGTACTGTTTTATTTAATCCGATACTATTTTATTTTACCATTATGTTTTATTGTTTCTGTAAGTAGATTACATTATTATTATTATTATTATTTTTATTATTATTATTATTATTATTATTATTATTATTATTATTATTATTATTATTATTATTATTATTATTATTATTATTATTATTTACAATGTTTCAGACTACTTTATTTGTTTTCATCTACATTCAATCCAACATTCTTAGGAATATCTTCGCATTTTCCAAACTGGTCCTTTATTCTTTATGTATCAATTCTGCATCACTCGCGTGCGCAAATAGCAGGTTTACACCGTGCAATGTCAATCTTTGCAGCTAGCTCTAATTTTCGCAATTGCATGTTCTAAAACGGTTAAAAATTAATTAAAATGAGGCGCCTCTCTGTATTAGTGTTAATGAATTTCGAAAGAGCTTCCTTCCCTATTCTTACCTTTTCACCGTATTGGATCTACTAAGCTCACATTTATCAACATTATAGTCTTCTTGGGAATTTCAAATTTGTCCAGGTTACTATATGGTTTATCTCTTTTAGTGGAAGCTATTTTCTTGGTCTCTTTCATTATTACGGCTTTCGCTTTTCTGTAAAAGACACGGTTCTATCTCAATGATCGATATCTGATTCAGAATGCTCTACCTGCCATATAGAGTTTGGTTAAAAACTGATTTTCAGCAACAAAGAAGCAAACAAGCAAATAAAAATAGGTTCTTAAAGGAATCTTTGATAATTCACAAAACGTATGGGAATATATCTCATTTTTCATGGGACCACATTAATGATCTCCGATCTAAGTTTACCGTGCCACTAGAATGTTAGACAGGATATTATAGCAAATTGAAAGTAAAGATAATACTCTATAATTATCGCAGTTTCTTTTTAGTCCTTTTCCTAAATGTAGATTCAAATTTCTATGAATTTCAAGTTACTGTCACATTAAGAAGAATACTTGTTGACCTCTTTGATTAGGGTGGAAACTGATTGAATCTCCTTTACAATAATTTCCCAATAGGGATTGTGCGTAAGAATTGTAAAAATACCGAAACCAGTATCAGTATTTCTGAATACCGAAATTTCAGCATTACTTATACCTAAATATTTATATACCGAAATTACCAAAATATCGAAATACCGATCAATTTCTGAATAATTCTTTCATGTTTTTTTCCTTTATTTTCTCTTTTATTAAAACGGAATGTTATAATTTATGTTTCTTTTGTAGTGGAAAAACAAGGCAATTTATATTATCTTACTTCTACGGATAAATACATTTTATGAGAGTACAACTCGTAGTTCTTTCCTTTTTAAAGTATTCAGTTATATACTATCAACATACGCTCGATGTTGTGTAAGGACTCAAAACACCAAAGCTCAAACTCAAAACCCGAATTTCTTCTGCTGCATTACTGGTTTATACACATTTTAAAATAAATTATAAAAACCGGTTTCATACAATTTTTTTCCACCTGAAATGGATAACAATTCCCAAAACATACCGTAATATTTTAGACTGATCAGTGATTAGACTGATTTCTCAAAATTTTCTAAACATCTTTTTTATTCAAACATTACGGCTGCTTTGTCATCATTGTAGCCTACTTTAATTTTCTGGTCTTGTCTTCTTTCGGTATTTGTGATGTTTGAGTAGTTTTATGATATTGTTCTATTTCTCGATTTTCTGATAACTTACGGTATTTCTTGGATGTTTGTTTATTTGTATTGCTGTTTAGCGTTTTCTTTAGCACCAAGGTCATATGAAACCTGGACCTATGATTTTATGTGGGATCAGGCACGTAACCAAGGAAGTGTCCGGGGGATACGGACGACCTTTCGAAACCAGAAATGAAAAAATAAAGATGGATGAAACAAAAAGAAAGGAGAAAAGGAAGAATAGCGTTAAAAATAAAAAACTACACCAAAAGTTTGGTTACACAGCTTTGTCAGCGTATGCCCTTCTCATTGTTTCCTCTCCTCTCCAGCCTGACGAGGAACACATGAGCCGAATTACTTGCAATACATTGTGGTGAATGAGCGGGATATCCTGGAAAAGTCAGGGAATTTGAAATTTCTAGAAAAGTTACGGAATTCCCAGAATTTCTGCAACTAGTCAGGAAATATCAAGCTTTCGAACACATAGTGACGTTCTGTAATAGTTTGGACATTCTTTTCATCATAATTTTTCGTCATCTCTTCTCTGTAGTATCAAATATGTTATTTCAGAGTTTTCTGCTGCTCCTTTAACTGTCATTTGAAACAGATAGTAGTTAACGGAATATAAAAAACAAACACTTACGTGGAAGGGAAGTTCTGTTAACATTTGATTCAACAGAAAAAGGAACGCAGGTATTGTTAAATATTTTACATTATTGGGTATGTACTTTTTATAATAGTGGATATGTATTTTTTTATAGGTATAATAGTTGAGGTCATAATGAAAGGAAAATTGTTATATTTGAATGAACAAAGGAAGGAACGTAGATATTGTAAAATCTTTTTCAATACTTTTTTTATATTCTTTTACTCGAGATTTCTTCATAGTTTGTTATTAAAATACTTACTAACATATCCTAATTTTATTGTCGTAAGAAACCAATATAAATGTTGCCAGTAAAATAGTTTAGATTGATCAGAATCCTCGTTTGATAACCACAGTGTTTTATGTCACATCCCCCCTTACGAAATCCTGGCTAAACGAACTAATATATGTTGTCAGCAAAAATGATCGAGCCCCTGGTGTGATAACCCCAGTATTTCATGTCACGGACCCCACTCCATTATGAAATCCCGACCTACCTGTACGTGTCTGGTGGGATCCAAACCACATGAGCTCCTATTGGGAACCAACCAATGCCATTCGCGCCAAAGGCGCATAGGTTAACCACATAGCAAAAAGGGAGCTCTTAGTTATTTCTATTTTGCTTCATATATCGATACTTTTTGGTATTTAAAACTTGTTGAAAGTCGATATGTAAATCTTAATGCCGAACGGTCCCATCGTTCTATATGCTGACGAGAAATTGATTTGCTTTTGAGAGATGAATAAAAGTTTTAAAAAAGGCAATAAAACTATAGCACTTAATGAAATTTTAAAAACAAATTCATTTTACTAAAATGTATAAAACATTTATCCTTTTATTTTCATGCAAAACGTGAAAATAAATAATCCTTCCTTTTTAAAATTTGCAAATAGACACAAGTATATTTATTACTATTATTATTGTAATTATAAATACATGTTATTAGGTTACAACTTTCATTCTTTCACAATGCAAACATTTGTGTTCTTTGAATAAATCTGCTGGAAATGAATCGTATTGCATCGTACTTCGAAACAAAAGCTGTTCTCGTGTTACAAACCTCTTATACTGTAAATCTCGTTAGAAACACAGTAAACGTTAATACCATATCGTGTAACAAGATCGGTGTGCTAATTGCTGATAGTGTGTACATATCAGAAATAATAAAGATTATATATATATATATATATATATATATATATATATATATATATATATATATATATATATATATATATATATATATATATATATATATAATCTAAAATATTTGAGACAGTCTAACGCCCTCAGCTTATCATTTAACGAAACCGACCCTAGTAAACGACAGCTTACAAACAAATAAGGGCACCACTCCTTAAAATTATATATATATATATATATATATATATATATATATATATATATATATATATATATATATATATATATATATATATATATATATACAGGGTGTTAATGAACTACACCGGCAAACTGTAAGAGGTGATTCTTCACATCAAAATAAGAGAAAAGGTTCATATGAACCTATGGCGAAAAGTGCATAGATTCAGAGTTCGGGCTGTCCAAAATTGCAAAAAAGTAAAATTTCAATAGGCCCTATTTCGAATTCCAGAAACTGTGGATGGTGGTTCTTATCAGCGTAAAGGAAGCCACTCATACACAATTCAAAAATGCATATTTCATCAATTGTCAATAGGTGTAATGTTTATTCCTTACAGCGTGTAATTCTCACAATTGTCAGATACGGTATGCTTTCCATAGAATTTTCAGATATACCCTGATTTCAAGAAGGGTCCAAAGTAGGCAGGAGGTAAACCTTGACAACAACTGACATCGAATGCTTCGGAGGGAAGTCGGAAGTGTTAGGAACCGGTAGCTCCATGTTTCTTTGTGTTCGCAATAACGTGTGATGATATGTATTTCGGCATGGTATATTTCACATTTTCTTCACTCAGTGGCAAATCCAGGGGGGGCGATCGGGGCTATTTCCCTCCCAGAAGAGGAAAGTTTTTTTTTATTTCATATATAAATAAAACCCATCCCAGAGTTTGGAGCTCTTAAAAGTAGCTCTAAGTAGCAGTATTACAACCCACCGTCCCCCCAGAAGTCCGTTCTGGATCCGCCCCTGCACTTATAAGCGTGAAAGAAAACATCGCAGCATGTGTTTTCCCGAGTACGAGAGACCGTGCTGCTGACGATCCTTAACACTACTGATATCGCACTAAAGGATTCCGTGTTCACTGCTATCAAGGCTAATCGTTTACCTACTTTGGACCAATCATAAAGTCAGAGCATATCTCAAAATTCGGTTGAAGGCATGTCTGAGAATTTCACTTTGCAGGTAATAATCCGTACACCCATTAATGAAATATGCATTTTTGGATTGCGTATACGTGACTTCCTTTACGCTGATAAGGACCACCACCCACAGTCTCTCGAATTCGAAATAGGGCCTATTGAAATTTGGCTTTTTCGCGATTTTGGACAGCTCGAGCTCTGAAACTATGCACTTTTCGCCATAGGTCCACATGAACATTTTCTCTTATTTTGATGTGAGGAATCACCTCTTAAATTTTGTCGTTATAGTTCATTAACACCCTATATATACATATATATATAATCATAGGTCACATACTGCTGAGTTTGGAAGGAAGTTTAGTTCAATTCTTCACCTATTCTGGAAGAATTGACATTGGAGAAAAGATGGAAGGTAAACACACAGCGATATTACCAAATGAAAAAAGAAGTTTATTTTGGGAATATTTTGCTTTATATAATAATTAATAATTATAGACCTATTATGGCCGTGTGCACCAACGAAGTTCAACTGCTGAACGAGGGTCATAACCGAGCTCGGTGAAAATGACTGTTGCACCAAGCGTTTAAGGTTGAATCTCGGTCAAATGGTGGATGAACCTGGTTTTAGCTTGAACGATAGAATTTGGGGGTTTAAACTTCGTTGATGCAAGTCAGTCTGTTTACTGTACATTCAATAATGTTTTTGTGTTTTTCCACTAATGAAATTACAATACATTTCTCGTGTTAGGATTTTTTTTCTCTTGGTTTCATTATTTTTTCCATCACAATTACGATCACTAAAATTAGACTACTTGCAACAAGTCGAAAAGACCGGCACGCGGTATGCTTTCTTCATTTGTTACTTTGTTAAACGAAGATTAGAGACAAAAGACGACAACCAATCAGAGTCGATTTTACAAATAGACCGAAGTTTACTTAAACGAGGTGTACTGAACTTCGACTTTCAATGGTGCAACAAAAGTCCTGGAACTAAGTTTAAACTTGAAAGTTTAATGTTGAACGCGTTTGAGTGAACGCTCGTTTCAACTTCGTTGTAGCACACGGCTGTAACTATTTCGAATGTTTGATCTATTACGCCTATAATAAATTTTGTTTTAGATTTATAGCGCAATCAAAAGATGATCTAGAAACAGGAAACGCTGTGTACTTTGATGTACAGTTGCCTCCTTTCCGTAGCAAAACGTAAAGGCACTTCATGCAACTAAAGGGTAGAAACACAATGGTCCTCTTTTCGTAATAATATAACATAATACTTTCTAGTTGACAACAGATCGTATTTCCCTAATTAATAACAGGAAAGTTGGACAATTTAAATAACATAAAATAGAAAATATGGACAATTGAAATACTATGTAGAAGCCTATATGTTATGTGTTTAAATATATGCAAAGTAAAAAAATACCCAATTTTTAATACATAATTGACAACTGGTTTACTATGCCGTTGCAGTGGTGCCCCCCTTATGTCCATGACGCACCCCCTTCCCAAATTGACTATCCGTAGGTGTTCTTCCATGAAAAAAAATCTTTTCAATTAATTTTTACACCCCCTCAAACATATTTATATAGATTTTTAACCCCCCCCCAAATATTTCAATGACGCAGTTTACGTCATAGCCCCCCTTTGTGGGCACCCCTGCCATTGTTGGCACAACTAACACTTTTCACCTTCTGCCTACCAAGCAGTGGCAACACCAGAGAAGGCAAGGGACGTCCCCAGCATGTTGTATTGTAATATAAATTAAATAATATAACTGTTCTTTTCGATATACAAAAAAATAGCTAATGTGATTTTCCAATTCTATGAATAGGTTTATGTTATCGCTACAACACATGTGCCTACATTTGAACTGGTTCCGTACCCTGAAAGTATTGATTCCTGACCAGGATTGTATCATTTTTAGCGATGAATCTCTGTTCTGCACCATCCTTAGTGACCTCGGGTACGAGTACGGTGGCGCTGATGGAAGAGGACATTTCCTGACAATGTTTCAAGATTCACATCGGTGTTACTCTTGGGGACATGATGTGGGGGAAATATCAGATATGACTTCAGGTCGCCAGTGCTTCAGGAATCTAAGGAAGCGTTCTCATGTGTTACCTCTCATGAGCTAGTACCCTGATCCATCTTTAATTGGACAACGCTCGAGTATAAAAACTTCTACACACTGTGTATGGCACAGGTATTCTTTTTTTACAATTATTATTATTATTTTTTTTCTTTACAAAATGTTGATATAATTCCCTTGTACATGAAAAGTAAGACGCAAGTTACAAGTTATTGAGTTTGATACCAAAAGAAAATGTTATCCTCGAAATTAGCCTACAAAAAGAAGTGATATCCAACAAAAACATTCCTGTAAAAGAGCCAAGTACGAGTGGCCTTAAAAAGAATTGAAATCACAAAAATAGGTGCCAAGTTCTGGTGGACAACATTTACAAACACTCACTGGCTCACTTCAAATTTAGATTTGAAACTTGGCTGTTGTCTGTATGCAGCGAAGCTAATGTCACTAGCTCACAATTATGTCAAACTACTTTATAATTTTCAACAGACAACATAGGCAAGTTTCAAATCTAAATTTGAAAGTGATTCCTTGAGTGTTTGTAACTGTTGTTCACCAGAACTTGGCGCCATCCTTTCATATAGCAACTTGCGCGGTACTTCATTCATAGAGTTTCTAAGCAGGGGGTAGGGGGATTCATTCTCGAGATTTAAAAAAAAAAAAATCGCATCGTGCTCCAATGCTATTCTGACGACAGCAAAATTACTTATTCGACATTAGAGTAAAATCCTTCCCCCATTTTTTAATCCCCCCAATTTTTTTCTCGATGGCACAACTTGCGCCATTCATCCCTCCTGTGGGCGGCCCTTCTCTCTTAAAACGAACCAATCTTTCCCTTCATACGGCTATTTGCGCGGTACTTCATTCATCGAGTATCGAAGCAGGGGGTACGGGGGTTCACCCCGGAAAATTTTTGAAAATTAGCTTCTCAAAATCGTGTTTTTATGCTATTCCGACAGTAAAATTGCTAGTTCGAAAGTAGAGTAAAATCCCCCCCCCCAAATTTTTCTCAATGGCGCAACTTGCGCCATACATCCCCCCTGTGGGCGGCCCTGATCACACAATAACATGGTGCCAACACTATGCACTCGGGTGACCGTTCCAGCCGTTGCAGACCAGTGCAACTTTAATCATTTACATACTCGCCAATAGTGTGCATGTGTACGAAATTACATTGACATCGGACCATTTCTTCCAGGTTCTTAAATTTTTCTGTGAGTCAATTTAATAATAATAATAATATGACAATGTTTACGTTTCTAATGGTAAGTCTTTTTCTTTCTTTTCAGGGCTATAAGATTGTTTGACAGAGTATGCATGAAAATGTTCCCATATTCGCTTCCAAGAGTGTGGACAACGACAGGTTTCCTGCATCAAGATGGAGAGAGGACATTGAATCCAGCAGTGCACCAATTCCATCTGATGTTCGAAAAGACCCATTTCTCCCAGAGAATCGAATTCCACTTCCTTGCTTCAAGGACGATGATGACTTGGACGATGAAGAGGGCATTTGTTTATTAACGCCATCTAACATGCGTCGGAGAAATGAGCGGGAACGACAACGTGTACGAAATGTTAACGAAGGCTTTGAGAAGCTTAAGAGACATCTGCCACTGAAATCCGGATCCAAATACAAACGGATGAGCAAAGTAGAGGTACTTAGAGCTGCTATTAAATACATTAAGCACTTGCAAAATCTCGCAAATGAAATATCTAATGTAAGTTATAAAAGTAACCATTATGTATTGAATGAAATGCAAGATATTATAATTTAACTTTTTGTAATATTTGTATAATAATAATAAAAATAAATATAGTTTAAAATAAAATTGAGTTGATTTATATAGAACTTTACGAGAATGAAATCTACACATAGGTAAAATACATATAAGATAACAAATTCACTACCTTACTCACTGTTTCACTTATTACTAGACTTCCGAAACTATTTGGCGTTAAACCTCGAAACTTTACAGAAGTATTCCTCATGGAATCTAGGCTGTAGGGTATATAAGAAGGGGTATTGCGAAATGAGATCTATAAGGAGGTGAAGAGTACTTAAAAGTTGTTCCTGCTGTTCCTCAGATCTCCAAAAGTACTAGGCATAGAACTTCGAATAATTTCTTTGAAATCTATGCTGTATATATGACAGGATTTTGAGAGATGCAACTTTTTTTCTTCTCATTTTCTATATGTCCTAAACTATTAGGCATATATCTAGATATATGAAAACTTACTCTAGGCTGGTGATAAGATTGAGCTTTACGAAATGTGATCTTTAAAAGGAAAAAAGGATAAGTATGTAGCTGTACAAGATGAATATTTTCAACTTAATAGAATGTAAACGTAGATAAATAAAGTACTTTCTTGTAACCAGAATTAGTATCGAAACTTTTTGACGCTATCTTGTACATTGTGCACTATTAACTATTCTTATTCTTATTAAAAGCAATAAATACCCAAATTGATAAAACGTCTTACTTTACCAAAGCGCAAACCACAAAAACCAAATAAATTAAAAAAATACATTTAATTAAAATGTGGTTTAAGATTAAATAGTAAATACAAATCAAATAATAAGTCGGGAACAACTATACTCTTACTAAGACTAGAGAAAAAATGTATGTACGAAACGAGTAATTATTCCATAAAATATATTAAAAAATAAGCAATAATAGAGTTTCCTTAAAATGCTCTAGGTAATATGCTTTATGTCCATTCTGCGTAATTTACACGCACATTTTCATTGTGTTATATTTTTTCTTAAGACAGAATGAATTGAAGTTTGACGTTACAATCTTTGTGCTTATGCTCCGTATTCTACGTCATTCAGCAATTGGTATGCACACTATTTTAAGTTTGCTATATCCGTCTTACAAGAGGATGACAAAACTCAGGAAATCCATACAAAACTGCACAAAAAGAGTACCAACGTTTGTTCTAACAATCATCTTGATCGTCGTTATGCGCATTTGCTCGATCGGAATATGTAGTTTTCAAAAGGACATATCTCTGTTATCTGAGCTACACATACACAGAGACAAAGAAAAAGCACGAGAGATGGTGCACAAAGTGCACAAAATGAATTCTAAAATTCGTCATAACAATCACCTAGATCGTCGTTGTATGCACTCGGGTGATTAGAACCTTTCTATTTCAAGTGTGTCCTTGCTAGCGCTGCTGTCGATCAGGAGCGTCATTTCAGATTTTGCTTGGGGGGGGCAAAACCCCTTGATATAAGTAAAATTTCGCGTATTTCACTGATTTACTACTATTTTATTGATAAAATCTATAGAAATCTCAAACTCAGGGGAGGCAATTACCCCTTCCTGCCCTCCCCTAAATGACGCCCCTGGTGTCGATATGTGTTTTCCCGTACCTCCGTCAAAAGAGGAAGGACTAGTGATGGGTAAATTCCCGGGAAGATATTTTTCGGGAATATTCCCGGGAAGCTTCCCAAAAATGAAAATATTCCGGGAATTTATGTACAAACACAAAGAAAATTGCATTCTATTTCTATTACTATTATGATTTCAATATAAAATTCGTTTTTACTACAGTATACTTATTACTGTTGTCTCCAGAGGATTCTTTAAAATGTATATTCTGAGTGGTATTGTGATTTTTGTTATTATTTTATTGTATTTAGACACTATATGAACAAAAACACCAGAGATGCAAAAAGTGCAGCCAAGTTTGTCAGACTCAAAAAGTGTTGAGATGAGGATGAATGAGCCAAGTTCCTTGGCCACTGCATTGGAACATTGGAACTTGGCGCGAGGTATCTAACATATTCGAATACATTAAGATGTCTCTTCCTAGTTTCGCGACCGGGACATTTCAGCCCTAAGGCTAGTGGTGACCACCAATCTTACTGCAGTATACTGTATATGTGCCTTAGCGCCTTAGCAAAGTTGATATCCCTAAGGTTGGTGGTGGTTCCAAACCCACCACGTCCACCACCACTATCCCTACGGTTCCTTAACATCATTTTCCTTGACACCTCGCGCCAAGTTCCAGTGTTCCTTTCAGATGCAGTGGCCAAGGAACTTGGCTCATCCATCCACATCTCAACACTTTTTGAGGCTGACGAACTTGGCTGCACTTGTTGCATCTCTGGTGTTTTTGTTCATATTTCACTTCTTTTTGTAGTTCACCATATCAACATCGTATATTGGTATTCTCAATTGTGACATATTGCTGGATTTAAATTTAAAATTGTACATTTTTAAAGGAGTCATAATGTGTCACATGCAACATTAGTTCCCAAGGACTCTCCCACCGAGAATCGAACCCAAGACCCTGTACAAGAAAGGCGCACATGCTAGCCACTAGAACAGCGGGGTGGATTTATTCTATTAAATATCTGACAGAGAGTTATGTCCAAACGAGATTCTAATTCATTTACCCGAACTACAAAATCACGATCGCTAACATCTCATTTTTCATTACCTAAATACAAAGAGTATCAACAGGGCCCAAAACCCTGGATGCTGAATCCTCGCTGCTACATCACTAGACATAGCTGGTGTTTCAATATACCGGTACTTAGTTGTTCTCTACCTTTTCACATTGCAAAATTACAGAGTTCATTACATGACGCGCATATTGCGCAGTTTCATCCTGCCTCGGGATTTCCTTCCAATGATATACACCTTTCAAAAGCTTGTAAACTTAATATTATTTGCCACCAGCATATCCTAACTGTATATAAAACTACATGAACTGACATAAATTAAAGGGGTGCTTCCGGTTGACGTGGAAAGTTGAAATGATGAAGAGGGATGAAGAATTTCCCCATGTTATTTAAATGGGTCTTTTTTTTTTTTTTTTTTTGACATACAATCTCATGTTTTAGGAACTTGGAATTGGAATAAAAAATTGAAATTCGGTATGCTTGTACGTTTTCACTAGTATTACCTAAGTAAATCAGTAAAAATAAACAACTCCAACTTTAGAGTGGTTTTATGGGGAACTGAAAAATCTTTTCCATGGTACGTATTTATATGGGACACCTTTTACATCCCGAAATTATAGGACACTTCCTGTAGGGCTACAATGATTAAATTTGACATGATTGTAGTTTTTCGGAACTAACCGACAGAAAAATTGCCAAAAGTGAATATTTTTAATTATTAGGGAGTCTAAAGGGGAGATGAAGAAATTCCCCATGCTATTTAAATAGGCCTTTTTTGGACAAATAATCTCATATTTTAGGTACTTGAAATTAGAATACAAACGTGAAATTCGGTATGATTCAACGTTTTCTTTAGTATTACCTAAGTAAGTCAGTAAAAATGAAAATTTCCAAATTTAGAGTGGTTTTATGGGGAACAGAAAAACCTTTTCCATGTTATTTATATTGGACGTCTTCTACACTCCCAAATGTTTAGACACTTCCGGCAGGATTAGAATGATGAAATTTGGCACGATTGTAGCCTCCCGGGACTAACCTACAGGAAAATTGCTAAAATTAAATATTTTTAATTTTTAAGGAGTCTAAAGGGAGATGAAGAAATCACCCATGTTATTTAAATAGTCGTTTTCCTGGAATACAAAATCTTATCTTTTAGATAGTTGAAATAGGAAAAGAAACTTGAAATACGGGAATTGTAAGCTTAAGAGGTGTGAGGAAGTAGGCCGAGCAAAGGCGAGGGTGTGGGGGCGAACCCCCAGGAGGGTAAATTTAGGAAATATGAATAGCAAAGGCACAAAATTCACTGTTGATGAAAAGGCTGATACGTAAGAGATTCTCACAGTGTTCACAGATAGAGACACGAAGCATCGAGAACATTTTTACATAACGACTGTGGTAACTATAATATAACTCGTGGTACCATATATTTACGAAATTGGTTACATTTTGTTGCTAGTCTCATATAAAATCAAACAATTGGATTTCTCATTTCTTCGAAAACTTCATTAATTTTAAATATCCTCACTTCTAAATTATCTTACTTGTCTAATTAATTTCAATATCTATTTAATACCAATGACTGCAATAAAGGAAAAAATATTCACCGGAAAAATACAAAATATTGGCTTTCCTTGTCTGTGTTTCCAACCACGAAATTTGCGACCTACGTTTTTAAAAGTTAACTGATTCACAGAACATGCCTCATTAACTTGCTTAACTACTTATTACTAGCTTTCGTTTATTTTACTCGCACACTGAGAAAAATGTATGTGGCGTACGTTGGTTAGAGGTGTAAATCCTGTAGTTTTTGGACTTAACGTACACTAAACGTATAACTGAAAAAGTATATTTTAAACATATTTTCCGTATAAGTGTTCCGAATAAACGTACTTCCCGCATGAACGAAAAGACTATATCTAGGCGGTCAGGATCTCACATACAGGTGGCCGTATGTAACTTATAGCTGACGTACGTAATGTACGGTAGACTGTTAGATGTCAGACATCCTGCAACGACATTGTGTAACATCTAAGCGGGAAAGAGGCCAGTACGTATGTAGCATATGGATAACGTATGTTAAGTATTGATTTATGTAGTAAACGTAAGGATCCCGTATATTTGTACACTATAGCGCTGTCCGGATAACGGATTTTTCTCAGCGACCTTAGCTCATTTTTCTATTAACCTAGAACGACAGGAACACGAACACAGAAACATCGAGGAGAATTAAGATTCCAAAGGCTCTTCCACCGGGAATCGAACCCAGGACCCCATACACCAAAGACGCACGTGGTAGCCAATAGACCAGCGAGGAGGGCACCAACTCGACCACTCAGACAATTGACATTATCACTATGCACATGATGTGTTCAATAACGGAATCGTTCCCGATTTCTGATTGTAAGGACAGTTTTTTTCTTTTTTTTTCCTAATGAAAAATTTTCCATAGCAAATTCCTCAAATTTCATTTTCAAGCCGTTATAGGGTACCTTTATGGAGAGTCTCGCATCTTTATTTCATTAAGAAGTACCTAATGGCTATGGACAGTTTTTCGCCCATAAAAATTCCCATAGTACATTCCTTAAATTTGGAATATTTTACTTACACAAGTCATTACGTAAGGTAGGTACCATTATGCAGAGTTTCAAATCTCTATCTCATTTGGAAGCACCTAATCAATGATGAGTGAGTAAATGAACCGATCTCTGTTTGAGTAAGGACAGTTTTTCGCCCATAGAAAATTCCATAGCACATTCCTTAAATTTCGGATATTTTTCATATTCAAGCCGTTATAAGGTACCTTCGTGTAGACATTCAGATCTTCATCTCATTGGGAAGTACCTAATGGCTACGGACAATTTTTCGTCTATAAAAGATTTCCCATAGCACATTCGTCACATTTCGGACTTTTTCCATACTCAGGTCATTATAAGATACCTTTATGCAGAGTTTCACAACTTATCTCATTGGGAAATACAAAATCAATGTGATGTGCGAGTGAGTGAACCGATTTCTGTTTGACTAAGGATAGTTTTCACCCATAAAATTTTTCCATAGCACTTCCTTAAATTTCGGACATTTTCCATACTCAAATCATTATAAGGTACCTTTACGCAGAGATTCATCCTTCAATCTCATTGGGAAGTACCTAATTAATGCTATGAGTGAGTCAGTCAGTGAGTGAACCGATTTCTGCCTTGCTAAGGACAGTTTTCACCCATAAAAAATTTCCTTTAGTACATTACTTAAATTTCAGACCTTCTCCATACTCAAGTCATTATATGTACCAATATACAGAACTTTACGTCAATATTTCATAAACAAGTACTTAATCAATGTGACGAGTGAATGAATGAACCGATATCTGCTTGGCTAAAAATAGTTTTTCACCCATAAAAAAATTCCTATTTCCCATTCCTCACATTTAAGACTTTTTTCACACTCAAGTCATTATAAGGTACCTTTATGCAGAGTTTCACGTTTCTATCTCATTGGAAACTAGCAAATCAATGTGATGAGTGAATGAATGAACCGATTTTTACTTTGCTAAGGACAGTTTACATCCATGAAAAATTTCCCATAGCACATTCCTCACATTCCGGTCCTTTTTCACACTCAAGTCATTATAAGGTACCTTTATGCACAGCTTAACGCCATTATCTCATTGAGAACTAGCAAATCAATGTAATGAGTGAGTGAATGAACCGTTTTCTGCTTTGCTAAGGACAGTTTCTCGCCCATAAAAAATCCCATAACACATTAATCACATTTCGGACTTTTTCGGTACTCGACTCATTATAGGGTGCTTCTATGCAAAGTTTCACGTCTGTATCTCATTGGGAAGTACCTAATCAATTTGATGATTGAGAGAATGAACCGATTTCTACTTGGCTAAGAACAGTTTTTCGTCAATAAAAAAAATTCTCATAATACATGCCACACATTTCGGAATTTTTCTATGCTCAAGTCATTATCGGGGACCTCTATGCAGAGTTTCGCGTCTCTATCACATTGGGAAGTATCTAATCAATTTGATGAGGGAGAGAATGAACCGAGTTGTGTTTGACTAAGGACAGTTTTTCGCCCATAAATAGCTCCCATAGCACATTAATCACATTTCGGACTTTTTCCATTTTCAAGTCATTATAACGTACCTTTATGCAAAGTTTCACGTCTCTTTCCCATTCGGAAGAACCTAATTAACTTGATGAGTGAGTGAGTAAAAACGATTTCCTACTTAGCTAAGGACAGTCTTTTGCCCATAAAAATTTCCCATAGCACATTCCTTAGATTTCGGACTTTTCCCATACTCAGGTCGTTATAGGGTACCTTTATGCAAAGTTTCACGTTTCTATCTCATTGGGAAGTATCTAATCAATTTATTGAGTGAGTGAGTGAATCGATTTCTTTCTTGGCTAAGGACAGCTTTTTGCCTATAAAAACTTTCCCATTGTACATTCCTTAAATTTCGGACTTTTTCCTTACTTAAGTCATTATAAGGTACCTTTGTGCAGAGTTTCACTTTTTTATCTCATTGGGAAGTATCTAATCAATTTGATGAGTGAGTGAGTAAATCGATTTCTTGATTGGCTAAGGACAGGTTTTTTGCCTATAAAAACTTTCCCATTGTACATTCCTTAAATTTCGGACTTTTTCCTTACTTAAGTCATTATAAGGTACCTTTGTGCAGAGTTTCACTTTTTTATCTCATTGGGAAGTATCTAATCAATTTGATGAGTGAGTGAGTAAATCGATTTCTTGATTGGCTAAGGACAGGTTTTTTGCCTATAAAAACTTTCCCATAGGACATTACTCAAATTTTGGACTTTTTCCATATTCAAGTCATTATAAGGTACCTTCGTGCAGAGTTTCACGTCTCTGTCTCATTGGGAAGTACCTAATCAATTTAATGAGTGAGTGAGTGAAAGGATTTTTTTCCTGGCTAAGGACAGTTTTTTGCACATAAAAAATTTCCCATAGCACATTCCTCAGATTTCGGACCTTTTCCATACTCAAGTCGTTATAGGGTACCTTTATGCAAAGTTTTACATCTCTATCTCATTGGGAAGTACCTAATCAATTTGATGAGTGAGTCAGTGACCCTGAAAATGCATATTTTGGGGATCCAGTACTCGAATATGGTTAAAGGTAGGAACGTGAGATTTGGCATATGAGTACATCTGTGGGATATCTCCTTACATTCTAAATTTCGTGTTCTACCCTTAATAGAATCGCTCTTACAAAGCCTCGAAATCAGCGATTTTACCCAAAACTCTCGTTCGTGTATAATATGCTTACGGCAGTGCAGGCCAGTTTTCATTTTCTTCGCGAAACTTGGCTGCCATGCACTGCCGTGCATGTTGATGCATAGACGTATGTTTATTTACCATATGTTTTATTAAGTAAATATGTACTAAGAAAAATACTTGAAAGTCCATATACTATCTTTACACCGCTGAAACAGTTTAAATTTATATGTAAGTGGATTTTCTAAACTTCACCCTACTACTAATACAGGGTGCGGCACGTAAAACCGGCCCGTCGTAATATTCTGGTATATTGTGTTTTTGGCAACACTTAAATAATCTACCTTCCTACCAAGAGATGGCGTGTCGAGGTCGGGTCGACTTACGTGACCTGCAGCAGTCACGTGCAGCCGCAGCCAGTGAAACTTGTCGAAACCAGTTGAGATAAAGGCCTCGTTGTGTTAAGCCGGGTGAGTGTCAGTGTGTGATAATGCCGTATTCGATACCCGAGCGTGTTGCTATTGTTGAAGGGTTCATTCTCACTGGATCTTTTGTGAAAAAAAGAATTTGTTTCGGGAGAAATTTCCAGGACGTTCTGTGGCAGCAAAAAGCACCATTCAGGAATTGATTGAAAAATGGCGGCGTACAGGATCGGTTCAAAATGCTCCCAGGAACAGACGACCATCTGTCTGCATACCTGAATTAAAGATGCAGGTGGAGGAGATAATGACAAGAAGTCCTCGAAAGTCAACCAGGAGATTGAGTCAACAGGTTCATGCGAGTGAGAGAAGTTGCAGACGTGTTTTAAGGGGACTGAAGTTAAAACCGTACCGGATAAGTGTTGTGCAAGAACTGAAGGAGCCTGACCTGCAGAAGAGGGTGCATTTCTGTTCATGGCTGTTGAGCAATGTTGCCAATGGTTTCTTGGATCCACTAATGCTCATCATGAGTGACGAGGCGTGGTTCCACCTGTCTGGGTACGTAAATTCCAAAAACAACCGGTATTGGTCGACAGAGAATCCACACGCAATCCACCAGGTACCCTTGCATGATGAGAAGATTGGTGTTTGGTATGCCATTTCCGCCACACGCGTTATTGGGCCCATATTCTTTGAGACGACAGTGAACAGTGACGTGTATATGGGAATCCTGGAAGAGTTTTATACACACTTGACCGAAGAGGAGCGTCAGTTATGTTACTTTCAGCAGGACGGTGCAACATGCCACACATCAGCTGCATCATTGTCCCTTGTGCATGAGATGTTTACACCAGAGAGGACAATCAGCAAAGGCTTGTAGCCTCCTCGGTCACCAGACTTGTCCACGTGTGACTTTTACTTATGGGGACTGTTAAAGAGAAGAGTATACGAAACAAATCCACACACAATTAAAGAACTCAAGACCAGGATCCAGGATGTCACCAATAGCATTACAACACAAGAACTGACAAGGGTATATATGAATCTCCTCAATCGTGCTCACATGTGTGTTGAAGTGGGCGGAGGACACTTTCAGCACCTGTTGTGAAGGCTGCTGTGAAGGTGAGTAGTCATATTCAATACATTACATTTCATTTATGTGTTGTAGTTAATCATATTCAATACATTACATTTCATTTTATGTGTTCACTTTACGGGCCGGTTTTACGTGCCGCACCCTGTATTATAATCATAGAAATTTTCAAATGTTATAAACAAATTAGGTCATTAACTGCCAGAAAACATGAGAATTTCGTAAGGTCGCCAATATATGGGATGGCATATATATACAAAATGTTGATTTGAGGTACATTGTGCTTTGTTACTGTGTACTATTAAATCTCTAATTTAAGAAGATACCGTATGCTATTTCTAACAATATACACGGTGTTAGAAAAATTCGCCAACAAGGCTTGGTACATGAATACACCGTAAAACGAAGCAAACAAATCCTAATTAACACAGGTCCGGAAACAACGATACTAATGAAACGTCCTGAGAAGCAACCCTAATTTTGATATGTAAACATTACATTTTAAAATTATATGTATTTACGACTACAGAGATTTCTTTATTAAATATCTGATTCTTTCTCAGAGAGCAAAATTCGAATCAGAGACAGTAGACAGATCGACATCTACTACTGACGGTGATTCGGGGTGTATTGACAGTATTTCACCTCTATCTCTACAGAATTACTAGATTACTTTACAAACTGACGATGGTTCATAAATTAGTACTTTGCTACTTTCTAGTGTAAATGGAAATGGGAATTTTAAAAATCATGCAATTAGTTATATAAAATAGAGTCAACGAATTTCAATTCTTTTAAAATCCAAATTATTTAAAACCTAGATCTACATGATAAATGAAAATAAAGTAATTAGTGATTTGGTTCTTATAATTTGGAAAAGAAAGTAAAGAAATGGAAATAAATTCCTTCCCGGTAATTTATATGCCAGACAAAATCCCGGGAATATTTCCATTTTTATTTGCCTTCCCACAGGGAATATTCCCACTGCCCATCACTAAGAAGGACAAGTAGCTATGGCCGAGATCCTTCAACAGTTGGATGCGGACAGGGTTGCCATTCCAATTATTTTTCGAGCTTCGCTGTGCACTGTCTTGTTAACCATTCTAAGTAGCTTTCAATCTTCACTCGCCAAGACCAAAGGACTGAATGACAAATTGGCAACTCAGTCGAGGTCATTCACTTCTTTCCCCAAAGTAAAGGGAAGATTTCCTCCGCAAGAAGGCGGCGCGGGTAGGGCCGAAATATGTTTCACATATTTTCCGAGGGCACAGCTGAAATAGACAGGCTCTAGGATACTCACTATTTTCAATAGACTAAATATCTACCTGAGCTGAACAATATTTGAGAAACAGTGCACAAAATGGGTACTATTATTTCACATAAAAGTGCCTTCGTCGCCACTGTACACATTTGGGGGATCGGCATATACATTTCTTTCAAGGGATTATATCTCTTCTTTCTGAACTGCACAAAATTCGGGAGATGATGCACAAAACTACACAACATGAATACTAATATTTGACTGTCTTGGTTGGTATTGTACACATTAGAGCGATTGGGATACGCATTATTTTAAAGTGGGTTGAAGTCTGTTATCAGATGTGTATAAAACTCGGAAATGATATAGAAAACTCCAGAAGATGACTACTGACGATTGATGTAACTATTGCCATAAAGAGTGTTACGCCGACTCCTGTGCCTCACATATGTACTGTTTTCAAGAGGCATTATAACCGTTATTTGAGGTGCACAAAATTCAGGTGCCAAGTAAACTGTACAATACTCGCAAAGTGTTCTTTTCCAACTTTTCTGTTGGACGAACTCAGGCCTAGCATAAAGCTGGAAAATTATACATTAAAAAAAAAAAAAAACTATATCTTAAGGTGCAGAAAATTTTGGTATAAATTTCATTTGAAATGGTTTCTAATCGTCTCATGAGAACCAGAAGAACATAACTCCAAAAATGAGGTTTTCGTTCGTTTCCTTCATGTTTGGACATAATTTTGAAAGCTCCACTTAATGTAAATGGAACATAACGCCATCTGTTCTCCTTGTCGATCTTTTGTTGTAACGTAGCTCAATTACCATCTTATTAAAAACACATGTTTCTAAACAAATAATATTTTTGTGCTCTCGACTGTAAACCTACGAAAATGGAGTCACGTGTCTCTGGTTCTCATGCGACCTAATGAACTCAGAGTTATCTGAATAAGAAAAAGGAAAGAATTGTATTTACGGACAATTTTCCTGTGAGCAATTTGAAATTACTTGAAACAATTTACATTCCAAATATTGATATGAATAGGAATAAGAATTATTTTATTATTTTATTAATATGAAAGAATGGGTCCGCATCTTCCTTCGTTGAAAGATAGAAAGAGAAAGTTCTCAGCTCTGTCGGTAGGTGACAGCACGTAATATGCAATTCCTGACATCTATTGGGAGTATCTGAAAATAAACAGAAGCAATGAGAAAACTAATTCTGTTCTATCCGCTTAGTGCATTTTTTTTTAAAAAAAATTGCGGGAGTTACAGCTTTTCTTTGCTTAATTGTGGCTTTACGATTTGATTTATTACAAAATACCCTCTTATTTCTATGAACATTCAGAAACTGTTGAATTCTTACTCTTCAATAATGAAAAGGTTTACACCGTGTTCTATTACGGTTTAATATCATAGTAAACAAAGTTAAAACATAGGATACACTTCTATGTTAATTACTTGATAAATACGTATGAACAATTAAGCGTTTTAATATAGATAGAAGTGTAACACCACTAAATAACAGTATATTTCAACGCACCTAAAAAAGTAACAGCCAGGGTTTCCGATGAAACGAGGTGAAATTGAATTTTCGTAACGATATAGAGCGCTTCAATGGAAACAAACATACAGCTTCCGAAACAAAACATTATTTACGATATCTTTTCTAGACGAAAAAGTTTAATCCTGATAACCCTTTCCCTAGTAACAGCCTATTCCATCAATGATCATCAAATTTAACGTAATCACCTCAAATACTATTTATCGCATTGTTAAGAATTGACAGTTTCAATACCGGCATTCAGAAGTGTCCATCCCGAATTCTGTATTATAAACATTCTAAATTCTGTTACTGGCGTAATTAAGGCACTTTTTTTTTAATCAAAAGATCCAATATATTTCAATCAAAAATTTTCTTGTAGGCCCTATATCGGGAGAAGTACAAATAGTGTTGTCGAATCCAAACTATCAGTTAACTCAGTATGATGTGCTTATTCCGTTGATAATACGAAAACTCGATTTAGGGGCCGTTCAAAAATTTTGTGGCCCCTGAATCAAAAACTAATTATTGGCCAATATAGCAATCTGTAGATCCATTTTTGGTTTTCCTAAAATTCTTGTTGAAGAAACTGATTGAATGGTTAGTGTCATATTTTTCAGTACTTTCCCTTGTGTGTGATTTCAATTTTTTTTCCTTAAATAAATCATACACTTTTAATATAAATATGTGGTTAAATGTTTATTGAATTAATATTTTCTCGACCTTTTAAAATTCAAAAGACACACTACGCACCATGACTTCCTGTCACCGACATTCCTGCTATAATTATATAACAGCTCACATATATATTATGAAGTGCAACACTAATTTTAAAACCCGTCATAATTTTGTCCTCTGATCAAGTGGCTGCCGGTGGCAACAGCAGTGGTCCCGGGTGTTCAGATTCCGATCATCACGAATTGCAATCCATCATGTTCTCGAGTCCCACTGAAGAGTATGAACGTTTCTAACTGCTCTCGAAGTTTCTGTGTTCATGTCCTTGTCATATTGTATTAAGCAGATTACTCAATCAGGAGAGAAGGGTCCCATTTGTAACGAATAAAAATGTGGGTAGCACTTATTCCCTTGGTACACTGAGTTCCGGGTTCGAATCCTGGTAGAAGATGTTGAAGGCAATACAGTGGTTAGAATTTCATTTTAAACTTAGTTTCACGTTTCATATAGCTTCAGTGGTAAAAATGGACTTCAACAAGCAAATAAACAAATTAAAATCTTGTGTTTCTGTTTCTTAATGTAGATTAAACCTACAAGAAATTTTCACAATTAAGCCTATAAAAAATCATCTGTTTCTTTTTACATAGTAAGATTACTCCCTTTGTCTTACGATTTACTTTATGTATACATGATCTATAACCCAATTACTGATCTTCGCCAAATTCAGGTTCCAAAGTAAACGCTGGTTAATACATTCGAATTTCGATCCATGTAATTTTCAGTTGATTCATGTTCTGACTCAAATCTCATTTCTCTGAATACATACGAAAAAAAAAGATGTTTATCTTTGGTGGTACTGAAATTGTTGATTTTACGATTTTATCTACGTACTTAAGAGTCTTCACTACAACGAAATTTAACTACCGCTAATTTTAGAGTTTTTCTGTAATATCTTCAAAACAAATAAAAATATTAGAAAAGCAGAAACGTAGTGAACTAGACAATACAATTTTGCATGTGATACCTTTACCATAATTCATTTATCTGCTTTTGATATGCCGCTATTTACAGAACCCGCAAAAAATGCTAAATCCATCTACAATTGCAAATCGAAAACAGATAGATGAGTTGTGATAACGGTATCATATGCAAAATCGTTTGCATTTCTGCTTTTCCAATATTTTTATTTGTTTTGAAGATATTACAGAAAAACTCTAAAATTAGCTGTAGTTTAATTTCGCTGTAGTGAAGACCCTTAACTACTCGATATCCTTGTAAAATTTTAAATATCTATACAAGAAAGAAAGAAAATGTGTGTTGATTTTGGTAGGAAGAGAAGAAAGAAAAACCTGAATGGAAGTCAACATTACACAGTGTTAAAAGATCTAATACAATAACTACATGTGCTTGAGTACAGTTCTTTAGGTAGAAATTCGTATTTTATCTCATATATCAATTAGGTTCACACTTCTGAATTTTCGAAGTCCCTCTCTGGACTTTCAAATGTTCTTCTCTATAAAAGAATTTGGTTTGTCAATAATGGTAATAATGATGTTACCAATATTAACAAAGCATCATTTTCTTCATACAACTTCAACTCAAAAGATGGCTGTCTCGAACGATTCAATATATCTGTTCATAAATGATTCTTAATAATAGTCTAGAATACTATTTATTTTAATAGCATGCATAAACCGCATTATTTATCATATTAATATATAAAGACTTTAGCGAATTTGCTATAATAAGCTGTTTTATGTTACTTTATGTGAACTTCTCATTAAGAATGAGTTAGTAACAATCAATTCAATATAAAAAGTGTCCGGAGATGAAGATTGCTAGTACAAGCCATTCAATATCACTAATTTATTTTTAGGTGGGATGCTTATGGGTTTTATATACTCGCATGCCCTAACATATATTTCATTCCTGAGTACAAAACTTCCTACGCCATAAGACAATAAGTTTTACTAAAATTATTGCTTATGAACTTCCTCGTGGTTATATGACTAGCGTATTGGCCTTTGGTGCGGGAAAAAGAGTTCAATTTCCTTGGGAACTCATCATGGCTTCCTAATTAAATCCTAGATCCACGTCTAACATAGCTGTGACATCCACACCAACTGACAACTCACCTTCATTCTACACTAATTTCCATGAGTAAAGAACCAAGCTTATCGATATTTATTAGCTAGGAGTTAATGTAGAGGAGGAGGTGCAAATATCGGCTATGGTGTAAATACTGTCAATCCAAATTAAAGCTCTGTTAAGCGCTGCACTCTTGTGAGAATGCGACAAGTTATTGGTACAAGGCTACTCAGGTAGAGGATGCAGTTGTGAGTGAAACAGCCTCGTGTAGAACAGATAGTGCATTTTTGTTGTTTCTTGAGGGTACGAAAACTTTCGCAGGTATGTTTGTTTCATATTTTTATTTGGAAATGAGTGTATGGGGCGTCCTTTTCGCAGTGTGTCTGTTGAGTTCAAATATTAGAATTGTTGGTATTGTGTATGTTAGGTGCAGATAACACCAACAATGGTATATGGAGTATAAAATTGAGATGTGGCGTGGTGGTGTAAATATGGGCTATCTTGCCTCGTGCAAATATTGGCTACCAGCCCATATTTGCACCATGTTGATCCGAGCTTCTAATTACTCTTTACGATTTATTTTACAGCATGCCAAGGAGCAAACAGCGATATGTGCCACAGAATAAACGGAAACAATGGAATAAAGAAGACATGGCGAAAGCAATTGCTGCTGTCAGAGAAAAGAAAATGGGGACATTAAAAGCTGCACAAGTGTTTAACGTTCCTCGGACAACTTTACAATCTCTTAGCAAGGACACATCTCTCTCTCCTGAAGTAGCAGCGTCGAAACCACTCGGAAGACGGACTGTCTTAGGGGCGCAGCTTGAGAAGATGTTAGTGGAATATTTACTGTTTATGGAGTCACATTTCTTTGGTTTCACGGTGACAGATTTGAGACGTCTTGCGTATCAATTAGCAGTAGTAAATGGTTTGCCTCATCCTTTCACATCAGAAGAAGCCGGTAGAGCGTGGGCAGATTTATTTCTAAATCGACATAAAGAAGTTCTGTCTGTTCGCAAACCCACCGGGACCTCTTACGCGAGGGCTGTGGGATTTACTAAAGACAACGTAGAAAAATTCTTTGATATTTTGGAAGCAACATATGCGGAACATCACTACGCGCCTGACCGTGTCTTCAACGTAGATGAGACAGGCCTTACTGTCGTGCAGAGCAAGATACCAAATGTCATTGCGAGGAAAGGAAAGAAACAGATAGGAACGCTAACATCAGCCGAAAGAGGAGCAACTATGACGGTGGTAGTTTGTATGAACGCTCAAGGAGAGTTTATCCCACCTATGTTCATATTTCCCAGGAAAAACATGACGGACCAACTTATGAAAGGTAAACCAATCGGTTCTATTGGTAGAGCTCATCCGTCAGGGTGGATTCAATCACACCTCTTTGTAGAATGGCTACAGCACTTCATTGAGAAGACTCATCCGACAAAAGAATCACCAGTGTTGCTGATACTGGATGGCCATTACACTCATGTTAGAAGTCTGGCCGTTATTGACCTAGCGCGGGAAAACCACATCCAAATCATATCATTGCCGCCCCATTGTACTCACAAGTTACAACCGTTGGACAAAACTTTCATGGGTTCTCTCAAGCATCATTACAGTAATGAGATCAGATCTGCCCTTCTTCATTCCAATGGTCCTCTTAGTCCTTATGACATCATGGAGACTTTCGGAAGAGCCTATTTGAAAGTGCAGAGAGCAGACATAGCAGTAAATGGTTTTCGCGTTACAGGAATCATGCCGTTTGACAGGAGCATCTTCACTGACGACGATTTTGTTGTTGTGGAAACTGATGCAGGGACAACCAACAGCGTGCCATCAACAGAAAATCAGTCCTCTTCACCAAGCAGTACTTCAGATTTACAGTCTCAAGCAGGTCCATCACAGCTCGTCAGTCAATTTTATATTGCACCTCCTCCTACCATCAAGAAGAAGACAGGCCAAAGAGGTCGCAAGAGTAGCGCTGCCTCACTCATAACTGGACCCCCCTATAGGCAGTCCCTGTATGAATCCACGACATCAACTGCAAAACACGCAAAGAAAAGCAAGGAAACAGAAATGATAGGCTCTGCAAAGAAGCAATCAACTCCTGCTAGAAGACTGGACTATAGGGAATCATCCACAAAGTCTGAAGCAACTATCTTCGACGACAGTGATAGTGACGTGGAGTTAGATCTACCTGTTGGCGTGCAGAAACCTACAGATGAAGATGTGCCATGCATTTTCTGTCGCAGCAACTTTTCAGCAGATACACACGGGGAATTCTGGGTTCAGTCCATAAAGTCTCACATGTGGGCACATAATGAATGCGCAGGTGCTGAATATGACGAGTATGTGTGTGACTATTGTCACTAAGTGTATATACTTATACTTGGTAGTATTGTGACATTCTGTACCACACTTTTTTCATGTTAGGATGTTTTTGTACTGGTAGCCCATATTTGCACCACCATTTCTTGAAACGTGATTTCGTAGACTGTCAGAAAAATATAAATGTACGATACTAGTGATTTGTTATTTTCAATTTTCTTTATATCATGTGTAGGAAATGTCACATAGTCTTTATTGCAGTAATTAAATTTGCCCGACTTCCATTCATCTACGAATTATTTGCAATCAAAAAGTGGTAGCCCATATTTGCACCTTTTCCTCTATTAAATAGTATTTTTTAAGTTGGAATCATATTCTCTTGCATTACTGTTCTCGGGGGGGATAATACCTAGAGTTCTAAAAATCAGGAGGGCTCACTTAAGAGAACTACTTACGGATATACGATACAAATAATCTGATCGCCGATTTCTGCATACTCGTATATTTGAGAAAGTGCGTTTAGGTATGTGTTTTATTGTCATATTTCCAAGACAAGATCTATATCTATATCTATATCTATATCTATATCTATATCTATATCTATATCTATATCTATATCTATAGATTTCGGACAGTGGCTGAATCCGGACATCCTAAGTTTACGAAAATACTGTTTATCGCATGTGTAATGTGGAACATTCTTACAGTTCAGTGCTTAGTAGGAAGAGCATTTAGTGTTATACGTAGTTTTGACGGTAGGAGAAAGAGAAAGAAACAGGTAAGTTCATGCACGTTTTTTGGGAGGTGATTCCTCACACCAATATAAGACAAAAAGTATAGACCAACCTGGGTGCACAAATGCTCTCTTTCGGACTTAAAGGCTGCCGAAAACATGAAAAAAGAACTTTAAAGGTCCATAGCTCCAATACTATGGGACCTATTGTAGTCGGGTCAATACTTCACTTAGGAATTAGTATGTGCCCTATCCAAATATCCATACTTCAGAATCCTGCGGTACTTCCGCAACAATTTTTATAGAGGTAGTTGGTGAGTACTTCAAGTTATATGCCCTTAGCCGACTCCCTCTATAAAAATTGCTGCGTGAGTACCATAGCATTCTGAAGAGTTCCCGTAGGTAAAGATTCCTTGCTACACCGGCACCAATAATATTATATAAATTTCATGATTGTTTCTTTGGTGAAGTTATAGTCCCAATCCACACTGCACGAGTTTTTCTATTTTTTTGGGGGGGGGGGGGAGTTGATTTCAATATATTATTCAAAATGGTAGATGCTATCGATTGCTTGGTTTTATTTCACTCATATTTGTGACTTGCATTTAAAAATAGAAATTCCGGTAATAATTTGCTTATAGGTGGAAGACACTGGGTAATAAAACGAAAACAGAAAGAAGCTTGAGGTATAAAATTACTCACGTTGCAAACCTGTAAAATGTGTCTTTGTAATTTGGAACATAACTTGTACATTCATGTCCAAAATGATTGTCGCATATATATAACTGTCTTATTGTAAGAATATAATTTGATAATGATTTTGCAGGGTACTTTTAATACTGATAGTATGTGTATAATTGGGAAATGTATATTTGGGGTAAATTTCATGGGAAAAGAATTATAAGTGCGAAAATTAGAGTGAGTAAAATAAAATGTTGCTAAATAGAAAAGAAAGTTTTATTTTCGTTTTATTGTTCTTAGTTACTGCTCTTTTGACATGAAATTTCCTACATACATGTCTTTGCCGATTATACACATAGTAACATTATAAGAAATACCGGACGAATTCGTTATCAAATTATATTCCTACAACAACATATTTATAGACATGCGACAATAATTTTGGACATGAGTGTACCTACCACATACTCTTGAAGTTGAAATTAACCTACATGATTAAATATTCTACAGCGATTGGCTTCTGTTGTTAGTGTACACTCTTTTCCTGTCCAGTTGTGTACTATTAAGTTCATTACACTACAAAAAAAAAAAAATCTAACTCTACTTGATTTCCACGGATAAACTTCCATGATAATGCATAGGCAACTAAATATTTAATGAGAATCGAATATTTGTAACAGAGTTATAATCAACTAAGTTACAATCGAGTAATTTAAGTGATTAGTTAAAGGGGCTTGAGAAACACATAAACAGAGACCACAAGTGACGAGGAAATTAATCAGCAGCATATCTGTGTTGATGGAAAATTCTCTTGGAAATGGATACTAACTAGCTTTGAGTGGACGTTTTATGTAGTGTGTGTTTGGAAATTATTGTTTGTTACGCTACTTAGCATTTGTTTTTAATAAGATAGCTTTAGGTATGTTTTATTGGTAAATTGGATATTTAGAAGTAATATGAGTGTACTTGAAATCTTATTTGGATTGACTATTGTTGAGTATGTGTTTTCTAGAAAAGATTTATTAAAAAGTGTATTCCTATTGTACGAATGCGTTTTTATTTAATGGCCACGATTTGCAGCATCTGAACTCAAGATTTTACAATATCTTCAATCTGGTTTTGAAGATTTCTTAATTTGAAATTTTCCTCCTTTTTCAGCACTAATGCTGTATGAGATCGGTTGTACGATTACATTATTAGATGCTTTACTTGTTCCCAATGTAGCTTTAGACGGCGTACATATTCCCTCCTCTTCCTCTGTGAAAAATCTTGATGTCATATTTAACAAATATTTAACTTGGTCTGGTCAAATTAACCCTTTGGGCAAAATGAGTTTTGGAGTTCTTCGTTCCCTCAGCAAGTTAAAAAACTTTTTACTAATTCAGTTAAAAAAAAAAAAACTTTTGTCCAAATTCTAGTGGTAACACATCTGGAGTACTGTGATATCGTCTTAACTGACGCTGATATTCATTCACAAAACCGTTTGCAGCGGATGCAAGATGCTTGCATGCGTTTTATTTTTAACGTAAAATTCTCTGACTATATATTGTTGTTCTTTGAAAAGCCACAATAGCTCAAAATGCAATAATGGTGTAATTCGTTAGTACTGCTTCGCATTCGTTAGTACTGTTCAATAAAATAGTTTTTACAGAACCTTCTTACCTCTCCAAACTCTGGAATGGGTTTTATTTATATAAAATAAGAAAGTTTCCTCTTCCGGGAGGGGGGCTATCGCCCCGATCGCCTCCCCCTGGATCCGCCCCTGCATAATTTCAACCTGAATACCACACATTCTAGCTTTGGAACTTCTTGTATACAATAAAAGGCAAATTCTGACCAAAGCATATATTATTAGATAATATAAGCTTTGGTCAGAATTTGTCTTTTAATTTCAACCTGTCGTGATTATAATGCTTTGGAGTCAAACTCTGTAGCGTCTTTCAAAAAAGAACTTACAATTTACTGTTATCGAAACAGGAACGTGCACATAGGCAGAAAAGCCAATACAGCAGCTGCTCAGTTGTACAGTAAGTGCATAAGGATATAACACTTAAGTTAAATGACATATTGTGATACGCATGTATACATTATACTACGCGAGCATATAATATTTGTGTGTTGAGTATATGTGTGCTTACGTGTGTGTGACAGAAAGAGAGAGACAGAGAGAGCAAGTGAGCATCTGTTTCTTTAAAACATATATAATAATTTTGTATTATTTACTTTCTAATTTTTCTTATTGTTAAATTATTGCCTTAGAATTTTGTATTATGTTAAGGTGGCATATAAGGCTTCTTGTAGCCTTAACCTCGACATGTAAAACAAATCAAATAAGTGAATAAATCCTGAATTTTTTTCATTATGAATCAAACACTAGTATATAATCCATGGTATTGAAATGTCAGCAAAACAAAAATAGTCCATATTGATAGATTGAAATTTAAAAAAGGAAGTTGAGAGTGAGAAGGATAAGCATAAATTATATCATTAAAAATCTAAGGGAGCATTAATTTTCTCTTCATGCTTATACATATATTTACTTCTGCATAAACACTAAATACTTTAAAAAAAAACAGGATTTGCTATTACATTCACACTGCACTTACATTATCCAGTCATGAAAGAAAGTGTTCTTCAATTGACAAAATTTCTTTTCTAATAACTCAACAATAAATTAACCTATTAGTACAGATTTTTAGCAAGTTATCAAAAAGTATTCTAAGGATAACAACAAAAAGATCTAAATTAATTCATTTGTTCCCAAGTTATTGACAAAAGAAAATTTGTCAACTCTCAAATACTTTCTTTTCCGTGTGTACAAAAGCTTCGACTTTTTTTTCATCATTTTTGTTTCACTTTACGTAGGTTTCATTTTACTAACTTCCAGAAATTATAAAAATAGAAATACTGAGCACGAAGCACTTTATTAATGCAGAAAAGGCTTAGAAGAAAATAGTATTATACGGGCTTATGTATAATCGAAACCGTGAACTTTATTGGTTTTTAAATAATTAATATATAAGTTGAATTGCAATGAATTTTGCTTTTTATTAATCATCAAAATTGAAATATTCTTTTCTTTATAAATTTGAATAGTATCACGTTATAGCAACTTTAGGTGGCAAGTATAAATACACGTTAATAGTCTACAATTCATCCACTGCTTGCATTCAATTTATCACCTACGAAAACGAGCAAACAAACAAACAAACAGAAAACATTATTTATGTTCGCAGTTAATGTTATGAAACTCCATGCAAGTGTTCTTTAGAAAAATACAGGTACGTCTGGCCCCACGCTTTGAATTCTTCTAATGGCTCATTAATAGGATACTTCAGTTCGAAATTCTTGAAACAGAAAGGATCAATGGGGGATATTTAGTGCATCTATTAAGGACCACAGCATTTTACGTAGAAATGAATAAATTGAGCTAAATTGAATTTAATTTCGCAAATATAATTACAAGAATGGCAAATTTGGTTTTCAGTCAATTTTAAAATTTTCTACAAGTTCTTTTTTAGAGGGAGCATAAAATAATTTAGGGCGGGCTCTCCCTGCTCTAGCCCCTCTCTGGCCACAGATCTGAAGATGAATGATCGATTGGCGTCATTACAATTGGTTGGAACAAAACCAGCCGACCAGTAAAGTTGTGGAGGACTGCGGATTGTAGTTTAGATGAGGACATATGCAATGCTTCGTATTTTCACCCATAGGAGACAAGAGGTTGTCTCCTGGTAGGAGAACCGAATATCGTTTTTCCAAGCTTCATGGCCGCTGAAGAGACCTAATCCGATGTAAGACTAAGGAAGAACAAGGTCTTCCCACGTCTGCTACTGGTACTTCATCGAAGCCCTTATCGTCGTCTCTGAGTTGATAGTTTGAGTTGTTTCCATCATCATGTATTTCTTCTATAAATTCACCATTCCCGTTTGAGAGCAATCTGTCCAGCCACAGCAACGTCACCATCTTTGAATGTCACAAAGGAAGGACCAGGAATCGACGCACGTCTAATAGAGGAAAAGTGCTCATTTATCTTATCCTACAGTCAGTGATGAAAATTTTCCGGAAAATTTTCCGATTCATAAAAACAAACTCCACTTATTCCTACATCGTTGTATAGCCGTGATGTGAGGTGGAAAATTTTCTTCTATACTTTTCCGGAAAATTTTCCGTTCTTAACAAATATCAGTGATCAAGTAACAATTCCTCAGTACTCATAAATTGATTAAATTCATATAGAAATGTTAAAAATAGAAAGATTGTTTAAAGAATCTGAAAATTTTCATGGCTCAGACAATTTTCAGTACTATGTAGGAACAAGTGAAACAATTTTTCACGAATCGAAGAATTGTTTGTCCTGTACAGTGATGAGCATTTTCCGGAAAATTTTGAAACGGAAAATTTTCCGATTCATAAAAACATACTCCATGTATTCCTATCTCGTTGTTTAGCCGTGATGTGAGGTGAAAAATTTTCTTCTATATTTTTCCGGAAAATTTTCCGTTCTTAACAAATATCAGTGATCAAGTAACAGTTCCTCAGTATTCATAAAATTGATTGAAATCCTGTATAAAAGTGTTAAAAAGTGAAAGATCGTTTAAAGAATTTGTAAAATTTTTATGATTCACACTATTTTCAGTACTATGTAAGAACAAGTGAAACAATGTTTCGTAAATCGAAATATTTTGTGTCTTCTATGGAAGAATTGAAGAACTTTTTGAGTCGGAAAATTTTCATCATTTTGAAGCAAAAAGTAAAACAACTTTTTGTGAATCGGAAAGCTTTATTGCTCTGTAGGAAATAGTGAAAGGAATTTTCATGAATCGGAAAAGTTTCATCACAATGTAGAAACAAGTGAAATAACTTTTCATAATCCCCACAATTTTGGATATTATGTATAGAGATGTTAGGTGGAAAATTTTCCACTATATTTAACTGCACATTGAGATATACAATTCCTGTAGAGGAAAATTAGACAGCAACAAATTATAATTTTCCAATTAGATTTCGGGAACCAGAAAATTTTCTAATATTTCAAGTTGGGAAGTAAAAATTTACATAGAGAAACATTCTTGAAATGAAGAATCTTTAGATTTTCACTTTATGAAACTTTTTAAGACAATATTTATTACCAATAAATTCTACGGCTAAACAACGATGTAGGAATAAGTGGAGTATGTTTTTATGAATCAGAAAACATTCATGACTGTTAATAAATTGAAATTTTAAATAATAGAATTGGATGTTTGTACTCTACGAACTCATGTCCTCTGCACCTTGCATACACACACACACACACACAGAGAGAGAGAGAGAGAGAGAGAGAGGAGTTGAATTGAGTTAATTTTGAATTTAACGTCCCTTTCAGCAGCGAGGCTATATAAGACGGGACCAACTGATTAACGGGAAATCCGAACTACATGAGCTCCCGCTGGGAATCGAAGCCAGGTCTTCCATGCCAAAGGCGCGTATGCTAACCGCTTAGCAACGAAGGAGCTCGCATATGAAGAGAGAGAGAGAGAAACACTGTGTAAAAGTTTACTTCCCAACTTGAAATATTAGAAAATTTTCCGGTTCCCGAAAGCTAATTGGAAAATTATAATTTGTTGCTGACTAATTTTCCTCTACAGAAATTCAATTTTGTAGCTGAGTGTGCAGTTAAATATAGTGGAAAATTTTCCACCTAACATCACTATACATAATATCCAAAATTGTCCGGCTTATAAAAAGTGTTTTCCACTTGTTTCTACATCGTGATGAAAATTTTCCAATCTCGGAAAATTCCTTTCACTTTTTTCTACAGAGCAATAAAACTTTCCGATTCACAAAAAGCTGTTTTAGTTTTTGCTTCAAAATGATGAAGATTTTCCGACTCATAAAAAGATCTTCAATTTTGCCATATAAGACAGAAAATATTTTGATTCGAAAAATTGTTTAACTTGTTCCTACATAGTACTGAACATTGTCTGAGCCATGAAAATTTTCAGATTCTTTAAACGATCTTTCACTTTTTTACATTTCTGTATATGAATTCAACCAATTTTATGATTGCTGAGAAATTGTTACTTAATTACTGATATTTTTTTAGAACGGAAAATTTTCCGGAAAAATATAGCGGAAAATTTTCCGCGGAAAATGTTCCACCTCACATCACTACCTACAGTTCATCCTCCCTTTTTTTCTTACCCCTTTTCACTTCTCACAATTCTAATGTTTTCTAAACTTTTTTAAGTGTCATGTTTTATTTATGAGTCCCCGACTATAACTCTGTCCTGTTTAAAATGCAAGGAGAGATTTACCAACTTTCATTCCCTTACAT
Organism: Thermobia domestica; assembly: GCF_964235325.1. NCBI lineage: Eukaryota > Metazoa > Arthropoda > Insecta > Zygentoma > Lepismatidae > Thermobia > Thermobia domestica. The sequence continues at coordinate 165,230,304 of NC_137456.1, forward strand.
CTCCGTTCTTGCTAAATGTAGTTTGAACTACTAGAGGCCTTTGGCGTAGGAGATCCGGGTTCGATTCCCGGCGGGAGCTCATGTGGTTCGGATTTCACGTTAATAAGTAGGTTCTGTCTCATATAGCCTTGCTGCTGAAAGGACATTTAACTCAAAATCAACTCAACTCAACTACTAGAGCTTACAATCACCCCTCTTACACTATTGACAATCATGAACAAAAAGTCACAATTATAATTAATTTCTAATTAAGCATTACTTCTTGTTTTGGTTTACTTATTATATCTATCTCTAATATGTTGTAATTATTTGACCATTTTTATTACAATCTCACACAGAAACACTGCAAAACTTAATATTAATCCAATCCCAATGAATGAGAAAGCTCCCATTAAGCACTTAAAAGTTACTAAACTTATTTCTGTGTCCTTCTTGTAATAAGTTGAATTCCTAGTTGAATAAAATATATCTAACATTGAGTCTTTCTTCCACTTTGAGGTCAGACCAGAGCATGAAACTGTGTTGATTATACGTTGAAAGAAAATCATAAATGGTGAATTGCGTTTCAGACGAAATACATTAGGAGCAGACACTACCCTTTCAGACATTGGATGTAACAAAGGTTCACCTTCAGCATTAAATAATGAGTTCGTATATAATTCAACTTCATATTTGTATGATTTACAGAAAACAGCAAAGTCTTGTTCGCTAATTATATATCGAAATATATGTAGAATGTCCGAATTTGTTCCTTTCCATCTGTTGTATATAGTTTCTGTAAATGGGTCCTGACTATCTTTAAAATAACGTCGATGAGTTATTTTACCTCCAAATGATAATCCCGATTCAACCAAATCTTGCATGGAGTTAATATTAGGATATCTTTCTGCTTTCACGATAAAACCATAAAATACCGATTGATAACTTGCGTTTATTATAAATGAACCAAGGATCCATGTTATACATAGGAAATATATATGTTATACCTTGCTAGGAAATATATTAACATTGTTTGTGAACTGCCCATTGTTACACGAATCCAATAAAATTACCACGTTTGTAGATTTACAACCATTTTCTGAATATGGAATATATGTATAGAATTGCAAAGAAAATTTTCTTGGATTATTGTACTGAATTCGTATTATGGCCACTACAATATTCAGAATGTTGTTTTCCATTGCAGCTTCAAATATTGATGCCATACTGTCAATTACGATTGCATCATTATCTATAATCACAATCATTTTACTTCGGGGAGTTAAATGGATTGATCTTAGTGTTTCTATCATTGATTGGAAAGTATTTATTTGTTGTAAGAAGAAAACGTAGGATACAGTAATCTCACATAGTTCCTTCTTCAAATTTTCATATTGTTCGTCTTTTACCTTTTTAGATTCTTGAAGGTTTATTTTCACAACAGCTACGTAATTACCTGGAAGTGCATTTTGTAACACATCGGTATTTGTTCCATTTTCTACTAAAATTAACGTTTTCGTTAAGTTAAAAAAAATACTGAGAGTTGCATTAGTACACATTGTCAAGAGATTTGTTTTGTAGTTGGTAGTTAAGTTTTGATGAAGAAAGTGTGCGGATACTTCATGCATGCAGAAGTAAAAATAAACTAAAATGTCCATCTTCATGATTAACTTCTTCATTAGATGCAGAAACTTGGTGTTACTAAAAAAGAATCAAAAGAAAAGTTATGTAATTAAGTTGCTCTTATTCTTAAAAACTTAAAATTAAAAATGTAAATAACAGTCAAATATTTCTTAATTTCTTATGTACACTATTTTCTCATGATCTTAATTTCTCAATCAAAGTTTCAACACATGTTCTCATTTTCCATAATATTCTCCAAAATTTTTGTGAGATCATTAGTTGCCATGCTTATGTTTATTTATTTGTTTATTTAACAATCATCAGATACAGCTCGTTGTCAGAGGCATTTTATACTGGATATCTAACAATAACAATCTGTTTTCTTCTGTATTGTCCAATGTTTCTGCTTCCTTTAGAAAAATTTAGAAGTCATGACTGTAAAATATGCCAATCTTGAAGATCTAATGTTATCATTTGTCATTGAACACTTAATTTCAAACCATCTCTTAAAATGGTTTGAAATTGTACCTGCTTTCAGTGTGAGGGATTCCTCCATCTTCTTTAAAACAGAAGCTTATTATTTTCTACTGTCAATACTAGCAGCATTAATGTGTCTATGACGATTCAGTAGGGTGACCAAATCGTCAACTAAAAAAAACGTGACAACTTTTTACTTTTGGATAGGTTGCTCCCCTAAATATATTTTTTTTTGTGTCTCCGTTCTCTCCCCCCCCCCCCTTCTCTCTCTCTCTCTCTCTGTATCTTTCACAAAAAGGGCAAATTTACACTTCTTCGTTTTAAAACCTATTGAAAAGGTTGTGGAATTATTTAAATAACAAGTAACTATCAGCAGCTAACAAAAAATGAAATTTTGAAAACATTACTAAAATATATGAAACATTCATCAATATCTGTCAATCAACAAAATCTGTCACCGGCTGAATTTATAACAAACTACTCTCAGCATCGGATTCCAACTCACTTTATTTGCTTTTTTTACTTTTGAACATTATTTCACTTACAACTAGTTTTCTTTCTACTTTCACTTTTATAGTTCTATACTTTTGTTCCCCTTTCGTAAATAGCAGTATGTTACATCTTAGTCAAATCACGGAAACACTGTACTGTACTGTAGCGCTTCAGTCTTCCACCGACCGAAACAGTTTGTTTTTCATAAGACTTTGAGCCCCTTGCACTGTCGTCTGCGGGGTGGGAGTCTTGGAGGGAGAGGCCTAGGAGGAAAAACAATGCAGCCACCACATCCAATATCGCAAACGTCGTAATGACGTTGCTCAGTAATTAGACATATTGCAATGTAATCAAGAAAATAATAATATAAATTAGGAAATTTTATATTAGAAAGTTTTTGTACCTAATGTACGGAAATACGGGACATTTTGGCTAACCGGGGAAATTTTTCGGGACACCGGGAATGGTAGTGAAAAAACGGAACAATCCCGTTTTTACGGAACGATTGGTCACCCTACGATTCAGCCATATTAACAAGAATTCCTTCATTGCTCTCAAAAAAAAAAAAAGAAAAAAGAAAAAAAGAAAGAAAGAAAAAAGAAAAGAAAAAACGGAATAAATGTTATATATTAAAAAGTAACTTGTTGATTAGGGTCAATCCATATAAAGTGATCCAATGGGGGTTGCTTGTCTATTGTTGCTTAGGAGAGTTCTTATTTTGTTTTATTTTATTTTTATAAAAGAGAGCTATCCAGGAAGTAACCCACGTTTTTAAATAAAAAGAAGACAAGTGAAATTAGACATTTTTATTATATCATTTTGAAGCGACACTCTTACATTTTTTTTCTGCGACATAGTCATCGTACAAGTTTAGGCATTCATTATTCCGATGAACAAGCTTACAAAGTCCATTGTCATAAAAAAGTTACCTCCTGTGATTTCAATCATTTCTGCACTACGATCTGAAGGTCCATCATTATCAAAGCGCTGCATTGCAAGCCAGGTCTTCATGTGAGGAAACTAAGGTAGTCACTTGGTAAGAGATTTGGGCTATATGGCGGATAGTAATATGGGCGTCGGCTAAGAACACTTTGGACTTTGACTCCTGTGCCACTGGGTCCCTGCCTCAGGACCCATATTCCCTGATCCAGGGTTAGTGCCCTAGAGGTATCTTGCCTCCTCCCTCTACATTTTGGCAGGGATACATTGGCCTACCCTCTAAATTTTGACAGGGGTACATAGGACCTTCCCCATTAAATTTCACAAATTGCCAAAACTAAAAATTTGATATGGTAGCCTAGACCAGGGTATGTACCTCTATAATTTTGGGGGTCTATCTCGTTGCCTTTCATGGGTAAAAAATTGCGAAAAATTCAAATTTCGGAGGATTTTGACCTAATTTGTCTCTTTTGATGAGGTTATATTACTTTATATGATTATATGAGCATGTACAGGGGTTCATTCTCTTTCATGAGATATAGGTACATTAGTGCACCCCTTGAAAATTTGGGAGGGGTACTTTGGCCCACAAATTACACTTTGGAGATTGTCAAATTTAAAATTTTGATATAATAGTAGAGGATCCTAATATATACCACTGTAAATTTGGGTGGTTCATCTCTTTCCCTTTCATGGGTAAAAAATTGCCAAATTTTAGTACGATCACGAGTTGGTTCTTGATCCGATTTATTTCCTTTAATGAAGTCTTATTACCTTATATGATTTTATGGATGTGTTCAAGGATTTATTTTCTTTTATAAGGGATGGGTACATCGATACCTCCCTCTTAAAATTGGCAGGGGTACATTGGCTCACCCCCTAAAGTTTGGAAATTGCCAAATTTAAGAATTGGTATAGTAGCAGTATGAGATCTTAAACTATGAACAAAGTTATGAATTATCAAAAATTGAAAGAATTACGCATTTTTATACTACTTTCAATCATTTGTTTCTTAACTTAATACTTTACCAACTTGAATGATAGAACTCATTGTTTTAATTTGTTATTTCTATTTTAATATTCAATGTTTAATATTCAAATAACATACACTTTAGCATATATTCACAACATTCAAGTAAGAAAAAGTTAATTTTGAAAATTAAATAAAATTGATAGCCAATCTCAAATAAAATAAAGTGTTAAAAGTAGCAAGAAATGGAAAGAAGCTGGAAAAACATGAAGCTTATAGTAAGAAAAAATACAGCAAAGAACATTGTCTCTGAATGCTCATTATTTATTTTTTTGGATGGAAGTGGCAGCCAATGTAAGAAGAGGATAAGTTCTAACATTTGCAACCAAACAACAGAGTTTGAACTAGAAGCTGAATAGCATTATTTTGCTCTTTGTATGGCAAAAATGCCTGCGACGCACAGTGAGAAAATTTGTAATTCTCGCAGCGAAAAATTCGTTGCGCTGTAGTAAAGCATGTTTTTTATATATATATTCCCACTTTTTGAATTGCTATAAGATGTTAGCGAATTAATTACCTTTTGGAGTGATTACCTTTGCAAGAGTGTATTGAATTAAAGCTAGCCCAAATTGTTGGTTACAGACAAGTAGATAAAATTTTCATAGTAATGTCTAAGTTACGATCTCCGGATAATAATATATGTTAAACTTATACAATAAACATGTTATTGTTAAATTTAATTCATTCTCGAAAGGTGCCTAACATCCCTTTTGTGTGTACTCTGTACAGTAGTTTAAAATATTCGTGTAACTAATTCATTATATTTCATCATCTTGTAACGAACTATCATTCATGCCAATAGTAAAAGTACTCATGGTTTTATACATTTCGGGATACGGACAAAATCTCGCCCTCGAAACATCGCCGCCCAAAATATCGTGGGTCGAAACGTCGCGTTCCCAAAACCTTGTCGCCCAGAACTCCGCGGGCCAAAATCTCGCCTAGCCAAAATCTTTCCGGTCAAAACCTTGTCGCCAAAAACCTTGCTGAATGACACCTCTCTATAAAATTTACCTGATGAGTCTCCTAATACGCAATTCCATATTACAAATAATAATAATAATAATAATAATAATAATAATAATAATAATAATAATAATAATAATAATAATAATAATAATAATAATAATAATAATAATAATAATAAGAAGAAGAAGAAGAAGAAGAAGAAAGATTAAGAATAAACTTATGTAACATGTTTACTTTAGAGGTTAGAAGCGTAAAAATATTGACGGCTTTAAAATTCGTGGACATATACATGTAAAATAAAGTTACAATCTCGAATCCTTAAATTTAAAGTCTTGGGTAACTAAAATACACTGAATAAAACAACTTACAAACTTCACATACGTGTTCAGGATATCAATACAAGAAGAAGGTTTACTCCGACTTTCCTTGGAAACGCTTAATTATAATGATAGGGCTAATTAAAGGTAATTAGTGGAGTTGGACATAGGGTGACTACATTGAACAAAACAATCATTAAACTTCATATACGTGTTCAGGATCTCAATACAAGATAAACGTTTATCTTTGATTTTGATCGAAAACGTTTAATTATGGAGATGGGGCTAATTAAAGGTAATTAGTGCAAAGGTTCTTCCTCTAATTACCTTTAATTATCCCTATATCCTTCATTAAGCGTTTACGAGACCTGGGAAATGATAAAAAGATATTCAAGCATCATCTCCTTCCCATTATGACCAATATTTCGTGAAATGCAGTCGTATTTGGAATTTATGGTAGAAGGAGAACAATTATACAAAGTTTCAAGGTTTCAAGCATAACATTTTTGGAGACCTGTCGAATAAAAAAGATCAAGCCCTCTGCAATCCCCCTTCGGACACACATTTCACCAAATATAATCTTAATCTACGATGCAAGGAGAACGTTTAACGTCTTAAAAGTTAGAACCAAAACCTTTTTTTTTTTTTGGTTATAATTATTTAACCCATAACCAAAAATGTAAAATGCAACAAAAGAGAAAATAAAGACCAAAAGAGCTTAGGTAACGGCAAGGTCATCCCAAGCACCTTTTAGTAAGTCATGACTCACATCAATATCGAAGCAAACAAATGCCAAAATAAAATAATATGCTGTTATCAATTCTAAATTATCGATATTAAACAAGCTTTTTATTACTACAAATAACTTCAGTAGATTTCGTTGTGACACAAGTTACAAGAAGTGCATAGCAAAATCTTCATGGCGAGTCGTGACTCATCTCCATCTTCGAAGCGCATCGATTCCAAAATGAAGAAATTATGTGCCATTTGAAGCAAATGAAGAATTCAACGTTATTTCGTTACTAGAAATCTCGATAAATTTTGTTGAGAGTCACCACACGGGAAGACCATCACAAACGCTTTTTAATGAGACATGACTCACTTCTATCTTCGAAGCGCATCGATTCCAAAATGAAGAAATTATGGGCAACTTAAAGGAAATGAAGAACTCAACGTTATTTCATTACTAGAAATCTCGATAAATTTTGTTGAGTCACCACACGGGAAGACCATCACAAACGCTTTTCAATGAGACATGACTCACTTCTATCTTCGAAGCGCATCGATTCCAAAATGAAGAAATTATGGGCAACTTAAAGGAAATGAAGAACTCAACGTTACTTCATTACTAGAAATCTCGATAAATTTTGTTGAGAGTCACCACACCTGAAGACCATCACAAACGCTTTTTAATGAGACATGACTACTTCTATCTTCGAAGCGCACCGATTCCAAAATAAAGAAATTATGGGCCACTTAAAGGAAATGAAGAACTCAACGTTATTTCATTACTAGAAATCTCGATAAATTTTGTTGAGAGTCACCACACGGGAAGACCATCACAAACGCTTTTTAATGAGACATGACTCACTTCTGTCTTCGAAGCGCATCGATTCGAAAATGAAAAAAATTATGGGCCACTTAAAGGAAATGTAGAACCCAACATTATTCAGTACTAGAAATCTCGATAAATTTTGTTGAAAGTCACCACACGGGAAGACCATCACAAACGCTTTTATATGAGACATGACTCACTTCTATCTTCGAAGCGCATCGATTTCAAAATGAAGAAATTATGGGCCACTTGAATCAAATGAAGAATTCAACGTTATTTCATTACTAGAAATCTCGATAAATTTTGTTGAGAGTCACCACACGGGAAGACCATAACAAACGCTTTTTAATGAGACATGACTCACTTCTATCTTCGAAGCGCATCGATTCCAAAATGAAGAAATTATGTGCCACTTAAAGGAAATGAAGAACTCAACGTTATTTCCTTACTAGAAATATCGATAAATTTTGTTGTCAGTCACTACACAGAAAGTACATAACTAACGCTTTTTAATGAGACATGAGTCACCTATACCTTCCAAATGCATCGACACTAACATTAGACAAATATCTGGATTTTAAATGAAATGGAGAATGGAAAATATTTTCGTTACTAGAAATCCCTTCGATATTTTTTTTTTTTTGAGTCAGCCCAAAGGGAGACCATCTCAAACCCTTTGTAATGAGGCATGACTCGCTTCTATGTTCGAAGCGCATCGATTCCAAAATGAAGAAATTATGGGCCACTTAAAGGAAATGAAGAACTCAACGTTATTTCATTACTAAAAATCTCGATAAATTTTGTTGCGAGTCACCACACGGGAAGACAATCACAAACTCTTTTTAATGAGACATGACTCACTTCTATCTTCGAAGCGCATCGATTCCAAAATGAAGAAATTATGGGCCACTTAAAGGAAATGAAGAACTCAACGTTATTTCATTACTAAAAATCTCGATAAATTTTGTTGAGAGTCACCACACGGGAAGACCATCACAAACTCTTTTTAATGAGACATGGCTCACTTCTATCTTCGAAGCGCATCGATTCCAAAATGAAGAAATTATGTGCCATTTGAAGCAAATGAACAATTCAACGTTATTTCGTTACTAGAAATCTCTACGATAAATTTTGTTGCAAGTCAGCCCAAAGGAAGAAAATCTCCAACCCTTTGTTATGAGACATGACTCACTTCTATCTTCGAAGCGCATCGATTCCAAAGTGAAGAAATTATGGGCAACTTAAAGGAAATGAAGAACTCAACGTTATTTCATTACTAGAAATCTCGATAAATTTTGATGAGAGTCACCACACGGGAAGACCATCACAAACGCTTTTTAATGAGACATGACTCACTTCTATCTTCGCAGCGCATCGATTCCAAAATGAAGAACTTATGGGCCACTTAAAGAAAATGAAGAACTCAACGTTATTTCATTACTAGAAATCTCGATAAATTTTGTTGAGAGTCACCACACAGAACAACCATCACTAACGCTTTTTAATGAGACATGACTCACTTGTATGTTTGATGCGCATCGATTCGAAAATGAAGCAATTATGTGCCACTTAAAGCAAATAGAGAATTCAACATTAATTCATTACTAGAAATGTCGATAAAATTTTGTTATGTGTCAGCACACAGAAAGACTATTTGTAATGCTTTTTAATGAGACATGACTCATTTCTACTTTTGAAGTGCATCGATTCTAAAATAAGACATTTATCTGAAATGTAAAGAAATGGAGAAAGCCAAATATTTTTAACACTTGAAATGTCTTAGATAAATTTTGAGGTGACTCAACCCAAACGAAGACCATCTCAAACACTTTGTAAGGAGACATTAATCACATCTATCTTCCAAGCGCATCAATTGGAAAATGAGGAAATTATGTGCCCTATACAGCAAATGAAAAATTCAACGTTATTTCACTGTTAGAAATTTCGATAAAATTTGTTGTTACTCAACACAAAGAAAGACCATCCCTAACACTTCTTACTGAGATATGCCTCACATCAACCTTTGAAGTGCATTGATTCTAAAAAAGACAGTCATCTGGAATCTAAAGCAAATGGAGAGTTCATGGTATTTTTATTACTAGAAATCTCATCGATAAATTTTCTTGTGAGTCAGTCGAAAGAAACACCACCTCAGACCCCTTGTAATTTGGCATGACTCAATTCTTTGTTCCAAGCGCATTGATTCAAAAATGAAGATATTTTGCGCTACCGAAAGCAAATGAATGATTCAAGGCTACTTCATTAGTAGAAATCTCGAAAAAATTTGTTGTGAGTCAGTACACAGAAAGAACATCACTAACGGTTTTTAATGAGACATGAATCACATTGCACTTTTCAAGTGCATCGATTCTAAAATGAGACAATTATATGAAATCTAAAGCAAATGGAAAATGCAAAATATTTTTATTACTAGAAAAATCTCTTCGATAAATTTTATTGTGAGTCAGTCCAAAGGATGACCATCTCAAACACTATGTAATGAGACATGACTCACTTGTATGTTTGAAGCACAACGATTCCAAAATGAAGAAATTATGTGCTTCTTAAATCAAATGAAGAATTCAACGTTATTTCATTACTAGAAATCTCGATAATTTTGTTGTGAGTCAGCACACAGAAAGAACATCACAAATACTTTTTAATGAGACATGAATCACCTGCACCTTTCAAGTGCATCGAATCTGAAATGAGACAATTATATGAAATCTAAAGCAAATGGAGAATGAAAAATATTTTTAATACTAGAAAAATCTCTACGATAAATTTTATTGTGAGTCATCCGAAAAAGGACCATTTCAAACCCTTTGTAATGACGCATGACTCACTTCTATCTTCGAAACGCATCGATTCCAAAATGAAGAAATTCTGTGCCACTTATAGCAAATGAACAATTCAACGTTATTTAATTACTAGATATTTCTATAAATTTTGTTGTGAGTCAGCATATAGAAAGACCATCACTAACTCTTTTTAATGATACATGACTCACCTCTATCTTTGAAGTGCTTCAATTCTAAAATTAGACAATTATCTGGAATATAAAACAAATGAAGAATGCAAAATATTTTTATTACTAAAAATCTCTTCGATAAATTTTATTGTGAATAGGCCCAAAGGATGGCCATCTCAAACCCTTTGTAATGAGACATGACTCACTTCTATGTTTGGAGCGTATCCATTCCAAAATCAAGAAATTAGGTTCCACTTAAAGCAAATGGAGAATTCAACATAAATTCAATTCTACAAATCTCGATAAAATTGGTTTTGAGTCAGCACACAGAAAGACCATTGCTAACGCTTATTAATGAGACATGACTCAGCTCTACCTATGAAGTACATTGATTCTAAAAAAGGCAATTATCCTTAATCTAAAGTAAATGGAGAATGCGAAATATTTTTCGTACTTTAAATTTCTTCGATAAATTTTACTGTGGGTCAGCCCAAAAAAGACCATTTCAAACCCTTTGAAATGAGACATCACTCAATTCTATCTTTGAAGCGCATCGATTCCAAATTAAGAAATTATTTGCAACTTAAAGGAAATGAAGAATTCAACGTTATTTCATTACTAGAAATCTCGATAAAATATGTTCTAAGTCAGCAAACAAAAAACAACACTAACGCTTTTTCATGAGACATGAATCACCTGCACCTTCCAAGTACATCGATTCTGAAATGAGACAATTATATAAAATCTAAAGCAAATGGAGAATGAAAAATATTATGTCTAATTTAAGAATGGATGCCTTTCGACGGTAGAGTTGAGTCATTTCTCATTAAAAAGCACGTGTGTTGGTTCTTCTCGTGTGGTGACTCTCAACAAATTTCCATTAATGAAATAACGTTCAAATTTTCATTTGCTTTAAGTGGCACATAATTTTTTCACTTCGGAATCGATGCGCTTAGAAGATAGAAGTGAGTCATGTCTCATTAAAAAGCGTTTGTGATGGTCTTCCCGTGTGGTGACTCTCAACAAAATTTATCGAGATTTCAGGTAAAGAAATAACGTTGAGTTCTTCATTTCCTTTAAGTGGCCCATAATTTCTTCATTTTGGAATCGATGCGCTTCGAAGATAGAAGTAGTCATGTCTCATTAAAAAGCGTTTGTGATGGTCTTCCCGTGTGGTGACTCTCAACAAAACTTATCGAGATTTCTAGTAATGAAATAACGTTGAGTTCTTCATTTCCTTTAAGTTGCCCATCATTTCTTCATTTTGGAATCGATGCGCTTCGAAGATAGAAGTCAGTCATGTCCTATTAAAAAGCGTTTGTGATGATCTTCGCGTGTGGTGACTCTCAACAAAATTTATCGAGATTTCTAGTAATGAAATAACGTTGAGTTCTTCATTCCTTTAAGTGGCCCATAATTTCTTCATTTTGGAATCGATGCGCTTCGAAGATAGAAGTGAGTCATGTCTCATTAAAAAGCGTTTGTGATGGTCTTCGCGTGTGGTGACTCTCAACAAAATATATCGAACTTTCTAGTAATGAAATAACGTTGAGTTCTTCATTTCCTTTAAGTGGCCCATAATTTCTTCATTTTGGAATCGATGCGCTTCGAAGATAGAAGTGAGTCATGTCTCATTAAAAAGCGTTTGTGATGGTCTTCGCGTGTGGTGACTCTCAACAGAATTTATGGAGAATTCTAGTAATGAAATAACGTTGAGTTTTTCATTTCCCTTAAGTGGCCCATAATTTCTTCATTTTGGAATCGATGCGCTTCGAAGATAAAAGTGAGTCATGTCTCATTAAAAACGTTTGTGATGGTCTTCGCGTGTGGTGACTCTCAACAAAATTTATCGAGATTTCTAGTAATGAAATAACGTTGAGTTGTTCATTTCCTTTAAGTGGCCCTTATTTTCTTCATTTTGGAATCGATGCGCTGCGAAGATAGAAGTGAGTCATGTCTCATTAAAAAGCGTTTGTGATGGTCTTCGCGTGTGGTGACTCTCAACAAAATTTATCGAGATTTCTAGTAATGAAATAACGTTGAGTTCTTCATTTCCTTTAAGTGGCCCATAATTTCTTCATTTTGGAATCGATGCGCTTCGAAGATAGAAGTGAGTCATGTCTCATTAAAAAGCGTTTGTGATGGTCTTCTCGTGTGGTGACTCTCAACAAAATTTATCGAGATTTCTAGTAACGAAATAACGTTGAATTCTTCATTTGCTTCAAATGGCACATAATTTCTTCATTTTGGAATCGATGCGCTTCGAAGATGGAGATGAGTCACGACTCGCCATGAAGATTTTACTATGCACTTCTTGTAACTTGTGTCACAACGAAATCTACTGAAGTTATTTGTAGTAATAAAAAGCTTGTTTAATATCGATAATTTAGAATTGATAACAGCATATTATTTAATTTTGGCATTTGTTTGCTTCGATATTGATGTGAGTCATGACTTACTAAAAGGTGCTTGGGATGACCTTGCCGTTACCTAAGCTCTTTTGGTCTTTATTTTCTCTTTTGTTGCATTTTACATTTTTGGTTATGGGTTAAATAATTATAACCAAAAAAAAAAAAAAAAAGGTTTTGGTTCTAACTTTTAAGACGTGAACGTTTATACGAAATTTCAGTTCTACGCCTATTAGTTTTGGATATCTGGTGAACGCCTAAAATAACACAGAACATCGTCTTACCTACACTCTAGGATGCAAAAGGAATATTGATACAAAATTTCAAGAATCTACGACTAATATTTTCATTGATCTGTTTATAAGCGAATCAGTGAATTTATTCTTTCATTAAATATGAATTTCCAAAGCACGCATCAGAATTTTTTTCTCATTATTTTAATGTAATTATATGTTATCACTAAAAATATATATATATAGCAACATATAGAACATTCTACATCGAAGAAATTGTTATAAAGAGGTTTCATACTGGCAGTATTATTTCCTAGGCGAGATTAGATCCCGCGTAATTTAGGCCATGCGAAGTTTTGGCAAAGAGAGATTTTGGAACGCAAGGTTTTATTCAGGAGGTTTTGACCAGGCGAAATTTTGGGCCGCGAGGTTTTGAGCGCGAGATATTGGCCATGTGAGGTTTTGTACCCAAACCTAAATTTCTAGTTGTATCTTTTCAACTAATTTGAGGACACTCAATCCAACATAACTTCGTATTTTGAAACGTCCAAGAGGGTATGGAGAGAGTCCACAGGTTTCTGGTCCTGGTTATCTTAATACATTCTTCATTTCAGGAAGAGCATAAGGTCAAGGATGATGAGTAGCAATGAGTAGCAATTCTCTGTAGACGTGCGATACCTTTTTGTGGAGTAATGGAACTCGTAGGTAACAAATATCCATGAAATTTCTTAATTGTTTTGGGATCCAGAGTTACAGGTTTTTCCTTTTCACGTCTTCATATTTTTTCAACTATTACTGGAGATTTCACATTCGCTGAAATTCGACTACGATCAGAAACCAAGAGTCTTGCATCCACCATCGCTCATTTATCGCTACTGCTACAACAAACAAATAACTTTCAAATATGATACAATGCCATAGACAATTAAACTCACTCATGGCTATATGGTTAGATTACGCGTCTTTAGTGCCGTAGGCTCGGATTCGATTCACAGCGGGAGTTCATGTGATTAGGGTCTCATGTTAAGCTGTGGGACAATGTTTCAGATAGACTCGCTGCTGAAATGGATGCTAAATCCCAACTGAACCATCAATCAACCGTAGACCATTATATAGTATAACAGTAAACATAATATTGTAACCCAATTTTTAATATAGCAAAATTGAAATAGGAGATTGTATAATTGCACAGGCCTGCGAAATTGACGTTTTTGAAAACCATAGGAGAAGTTTTCGCTGAGTTGTATGTGATTTGGTGTGCTGATTTTGAAAATGAAATCCAGTTTTGTTCTTCACGTCAGGATTTTTTGTAAAATCGATATCGATATTTTTCCTAAAGCCCTATTTGAAAAGGAATTCTCTCGAACAATAGTGCATGTACTATCTGGCAACAGTGTTTTTTTTATTCATTTAAATCTATGTGAAATAATCGATTCTTGGTAAGGCAAATTGATTTGTCAGTAATCGATTTATTATGATAAGTTAGCTAAAACGAGGTTCCTTTGGCCCATAAGTTTTTTTTTCTTTCAATCTGGAGCCCAGCAATTCAGCTGTCTCTTTCGAAAGGCCCAGATCTCGTCAGATCATTAAATTCAACCTCAGAGAAGGGCTGAGGTGAATCGCCTGCAGAGGACTTATATTCGGTGTTGGAACCTTGAGCTTCTGAATGTTCCGAGTCTGTAGACTCTTTAAGAGATGACGGGCAATTCAGTTGGAGGCAAAAGCACTGGCACGTCAGGTCCATGAAGAACGGGGCGTATGACCGATGGAATGTTCTCAGAATAAGAGATTAGTCCTTGATTTTTGCGGTTTTAAACACGGACATGGCAGAATCAAAAGTAACAATCATCAGACTGGTTTTGCGGCTCCCTCCATATCATTGGAATTCGAAATCGTAAAGCAGTCTTCTTTCCTTTGAGTCATAAGCGTATATCATTGATATTTTGCACACAAACTTTATGAAGAGTCCACGATTTGTCCTGATTTCCGAGTTGCATATCAAAATACACAAGATACAGTTGTCTTACATAGGCTGTAATGCTCCTCATGCGATTTTTAATAACACTATTTTCGTCGCATGTATAACAAAATCATCTGTCAAATGTTTTCGTCTCGAACTCGAAGCCATGTTTCATGAAACGCAAAGAGAAAAGCAACCGTTACAATTGTTTATATGATGAATTTTCCACTTGTCAGTGTATCAGCGCACGCACAACACTACACATGAATGAAACATTCATACGAACTTAGACCGTTTGCACGTCTTTTATCTTACTACTACGAACACGGTACGTACACGATCCTGTGGGTTAAAGAGAGATAAACTGAGTCCCTCACGAGGACAGCTCTTTTATATCTTCCCTGATGGCTCCGACTGAAATGAAGAATGGCAACAGTCGGCGAATTCAGTCATCCAAAAGGTAACACGTTCAGGATCAATCCAGACAAAGCTCGAACAAATAGAAGGTGACTGCTGCTCTCTTCGCGAGCGTTTCTTCGAGGTCAGCGAACCAAGGTCAGGATATGAGATCAGGATTCGCGCTACGCTATTGTTAGCGAGAGATTGCAACGGGGAGGGACGGACGGCGACGGAGAGGTGTCACAGAGGGGTATTCTGTAGGTTTCATCACAGTAGAATGATGATCAGGCAAGGAGGGTAAAACATTCAACGCCGAAAAACACTTTTTATGGTAAATTTTCATACAAATCCAAGTAAAATTAAATGTTTCAAGAATATGTGACTTGATAGACATTTTTCATATTGAAAAGAAAAAAAAAACAGCACCAAAAACCACGTTAAGTAAAGCTATCATCTCTCTCTCTCTCTCTCTCTTTTTTTTTTTCACAGACCTGTGTTATTGATCGCCCTATACTTTATTCAATAAATAATAATTATCTAAGTCTACGTAGAAGAGTCTTGAGTCTACTCTCAGCTGCAATCTCTATCATAGTCAATTGCTTATACAGAACTGTGTCAAGGGATATTGGATTCGGAGACCCACATTCTTCGGTGATACGATTTTATAATGTTCTTACATATATGTAACAATTACTACTTTTTTATATTTTACCTTCCAATTTCTCGTTTATTATTGTTTTTAGTAAACATCGAATTATAAGTAACCGTAATATTTATTTAGTTTTGTACAAAGCTTAAAGAATCTCATGTTTTAGACATATTATTTATATTAGAAATTTATTTTTATACAGTTCAGTTCGGTGCGCATAGTTTTTTCAATGACAGAGCAGAATTCGTGACAATTGTGTTCATGAATACCAGAAAACTAAATGACAGTTTACAGACCATGATTTACTTTCATTACATGACAGGCAATTTTTTTTATTATTATTTTCTTTCAGATATGATTACACATTTAGTACTTTTAGTTACTCGATCTGATATTATTAGTGTTATTAATTTACTAAAGATGAAAATGATACACTGGAATGAGCACATATGTCGCTTACGACTATATGAATTCAGTTAATAAAAGTATGTGAAACTCATTCTGAAGAGTACATTTCAGAACAACGTTATTATTATGATTTCCTACAAGCAATTTTTAAGAAATAAATCATATAAAATTATCTTCAAGTTTTACGAAAACAGCAATTTTCAAATTGTTTATTTGGAATTTAAACGAAACAGTCAGCTTATGTGCTAAATGAAGGAACTGATAGATTTTTTTCACCATATCCCCTAGAAGCAAATTTAATGAAATTTAAAGTTTCAAAAGTGGTCTACTGTACCGAAAAACAATCAGATTCTCCGGTTTGTCTTATCTGTGCACTGATCACTATGCTTTCTGACCACTCTTGAGATTGACACTTGGCGTTTCATATCTCAAGGACATTCAATCATCAAAGTATGTTCAACAATAAAAACATTGAGTTGTCGAACAGTTCGTGCGGTGTTGTTTGGACAACCAAACGTTTATATTAATGAACACAACTTTGACGGTTGGAAGTCCGTGCTGTTGACCTCAAGAGTGAAGATGCTTAGCTGGTCAGGAAGCGGACTGGATAGTATAGTGATTAATGCACAGATACAACAAACCAGAGATGGTTTGATCTTGGGTGGCATAATGGTCGAGTTGAAGAATCTTATTCGGTTCTCAGTCGAATCGAACATTTTTTCGCTTCTTGAATTTCAGTCAACTCATTTTACTTTTAATTTACAGTCACTAGCAAGCAAGAATAGGACTTTTTAAAACTACAGCTACGTATAGCTCATAACTTATTAAACAAAAATTAATATAAATGTGTGTGTGAAATAAACGCACAGAAATAGTACTCACTTGTATTAAGATAATTATATTTATAAATCTATAAGGTGCGTACGAAGTGCCCACTTTCGTTTTGACTCCAAAGATTACATCAATATCTCTGATTATGTTTTCATCATTTTCGAAGAGAATTAAAATAATAAATTAACAAGTACTTAAAACTTTCTTCTATTGACAATAACTTATCTGTGGCCATCTTGTACGAGAATCCAGCATAATTTAAAGATATTTTCAAAGTACTCAAAATGACTTTATAACAGCAAAAATTTAATGTCGATTTAACCTTGCATACTACCCTTTTAGTTAAGTAATTACTACATTAGTCAGTAAAAATTAGCAAATTGCTAGTGACAAAGGATAATGGGCAACTTACTATCATTCGATTTTCCAAAATACTTTTAATTTTGTAATCTACTTCCTAATATTGCATTTTGAAATAATATTAAAACAGAGGTCTACTGAACATGAATACTGAGACCTAATTAAAATTCATACTTAACTATGGCATCTGACAGTTTTCTAGCAATTTAATTTGACGGGAAGTACTACTTATTTAACCAAATTTTTCGTCTATACTGTTTGTTCTTCTTTTATACAAGGAAAACTTCTCGAAATTGGGTTATTGCAACTTCATTGTCAAGGTAATTTGCTAGTTCTGAGTACAATTAATTGTCCGCTTTTATTTAATCTTAAATTAGTACCCATAACAGCAAATTTGAAATAATACGAAAGGAATTATTTACATATTTTTTAAAAAATGCAATACATAATTTATTAACAATACTAACAAGAAGCAGTTGTTGCAGCTTTCACTTCATGTCTTTTTTTTTTTTTTTTTTTTTTTAAAAAAAAGAGATCAAATTTTCAGAAGAATAAATATTCTCATTTTGGGGTATTTTCACTGCATTAATACTGCGCATAATACAACATGTTTCAAAATTATAAGAAAGTGTTCTAGAATGAACTATAACAAAGTTTAAAATTGTACTGATGTCTTGTATTTTGTTGTTGTTGTAAGGTCGTAGTAACTCGAAATTCTCTCGCTAGGAGCAAAGTGACAAGTTGCAAGATAGCTGCCTGTGGCGTAGATAAGACATTTTGCGTCTTACAATTTCAAGTTAGTTGGTTTGTTGTGAGTGTTCAACGTGAGTTTCGTACAAAATTTCGTAACAAATAACCACCAATGATCTCTCATTCGCAAGTGGTATAAACAATCTAAGATAACAGGATGTATTTGCAAGAGAAAATCGACTGTCAGAGCTTCCACGTCTGAGACAGACATCGAGAGAGTTTGAGCTTGTTTTCAGGGCAGCCCTCAAAAGCCTACAGTGATATGTAGTACAGAACTTCTAATGTCTCGAACAACTGTTTTAGACGCGTCCTGGGGGAAAAAACTGACTGACTGAAGGAATATTTCTACATTTCTACATATTATTACTTTAATGAGAAACTGTCACAACGCTGGATTGAGCGAGATGCCCACAAGGATCAACAGCTTTTACGCTGATCATCAAAATGACCGGACTTAATCCACTGTTTCTCTCTCTCTCTCTCTCTCTCTCCTTGGATCATCTTAAAGAAATTTTGCACAAAGTACCTCTACCACAAGATGCCTATGAACTGAAAGAGCACATTACTGATGCAGTGTAAACTGTTGATGTAAACGTGCTGAAACTGATCTTGGAGAAATTAGATAACCGAATTGATATATTCAAAGTAATAAAGGAAGTTCACATTGATCATTTGTGAGCTACTGTATTATAATTTTTACAATAAAAAAATTGAACAGTTATAGTACTTATGTAAAAAAGTTTAAGTAATTTGCAAAATTAATTAAAAAAACAAAATAATCGTTCAAATCATTTTCAAACATCCTTATATTATGGAAAATACCAAATCATAATTTTTAATCTTGACTGTCGTGTGGGATTCCACTGGAAAATCTAGAGAAACAAATAAAATCCGGTGTCAGGTTCATCGATACATTTAAAGGAAACGTGACACAGTGTAAAAGATGTAAAACTTTTATTTGGAGCAAGAAATGAAGTAGAGAGAGACTGGTTTTTGAAAATGTATTTACTCATTAAAAAAAAATAAACCTAGATAAGGGATGGCTGAGTGATGAATTAGAGGTGGTTATTACAAAATTTTCACAGCACAGGCATGACAATAAAAATAACATGAATTGGCAACCTTCCAACAAAAAACAGAAAAGGCGCAAAATTGATTTCGCTATATTGCAGATCACTGACGCACTATTTGATTTGCTTCAACATCATCTGCAGATCACTGACGCACTTGACAACTAATTTTTTTGTACAACACAGCTTTCCCTTTGGTAAGTCCGTTCCTTTTTATTCCTTGATGTTTCTGTTCTTTCTCTTCCTGTTTTTAACCTCCGTGACCAAGATACCACGGAGAGTCGAAAGCTTGGAATCCTGAAAATTTAGGAATTACAGAAACCTATAAGTAGAATGATAAATATTACCAAGATTGAAAAATGTAATATATATATATATATATATATATATATATATATATATATATATATATATATATATATATATATATAGATTGATAGATAGATAGTTAGTTAGGTTATAAATGATGGATAGAACCATCCAGCATCCATCCTATATAACTTATGATATTTAAAAGAATAATTGAACAAATATTTCAAATGAAACATTCGGTAAATTAGTGAACAATGAATCAACAAAGATTAGATTTGCCGCAATGGAAAGGACAATGCAATATAATTTGGTGGAATTAATCATTTGTGTAGCGTGTAGCGACATGAATTTATATCCATTACTTTAAATAATACGTTTATAGAGGTTGAACTGGAACTTCAACACGAAGTTTTATTGAATGTTAGTTTTTCATTCATATATATATATATATATATATATATATATATATATATATATATATATATATATATATATAAAGGAAATAGTGGGATTTTGTTTCAAAAATCGTACTAGTATTAACTGGTTTATAAATTACCTTCTTATAATTATGAATGTTTTTCTATGCATAAAATGTTTGCAAAACCATGATGTAAATTAGTTTCACCAATCTTAGTCTTGAAACTTTTCATGGAGTTTAACGAGGAGGTACAATTTACAATTTATTTCTACGATATTGTCACCATGTCGTTAATCAAAACCTATGAATTACAACGGTAATGTGTATTTTCTGTGTTCTTATTAATTATTTATTCAGGGCAAAAGTGCTATTCTAATATATACTAGCTACCCATTATAAGAAGAAGGAAATGTAATATCGAATGTTATTTTAAAAATGTTGATTTGTAATGTTTATTTTTTGGTTGCCATTTAAACGCTTTTTTAATTTGTTATTATGGTAATTGACCTGATTACTAAGGAAACAGTTCTAGTTTTCAGGTACATGTTTACAGTTCATTACGAAGATATAACGAGCCTAGATGTCATGTAATACGGACGTATGATTTATTGGTGTGAAGTAACTGATAAATATTGCGTAAATATATTGTGTTTCAAGTAATTCAGCTGGTGTGTAATTCTTTAATTAAATTTAATAGTTAGCAGCAGCTAATTATATATATACAGATAGATAGATAGATAGATATCTTACTGCAAAATATCGATATCAACGAACTTTGGCGTTATAGAATGTTATGAAAGATCTGTAATCGAAGCGAACGGTATGATAATAGTGTAGAATCGTAACACAAGCACTGGTTCATTATATATAGTGTTATTACTCTGTACATGTTGTTCAATTAATGGAGCGAGCTTATGTGGTTCTGATCCTACGTTGAATTGTAGGTCTTATATAGCAGGGGCGTAAATAAGGGCCCCGCAGACCCCCAATTGCGGGAGGGCCCAAGCCATCAGAAGGCCCTAAATCATGAAATGGGACGTAAAGAAGGGGCCCCACCCCACGCTGTCTGCAGGAGGATCCCCAAGCTTTTAGTTACGCTACTGTTATATAGCGTCGTAGCAGAAGGGGACACTTAATCCCAATCCAATTCAACCATCTGTACGTGCACCTCGTGTATTGAAAGTTGTGCATTCAACGGATCATGGCTATTTGACAATAGAATAAGAAGGAATGCGAAATAAGGGTCGACCTGCAAACCTCTTACACGATATCATGATAGAAAGGGGCAAACATGAGTACCACAAATTTTTCTAGTTACGATAATATGGTGTAGAATGTCATCATGAGACTTCCAGATGCTTGGTCCATAAATTAAACAAATAAATAAATAAATACAAACGGATAAGAAATTCGGACCATCATTGAATACTGATACCTACAAAAGTAAGAAACGTTCTTTATAAGTGTACTCTTCTTATGCAATGGGATATATGAATTAGCTGTAATGAACAGCTCTTCTAAATTTTGACAGACGTTTAAAAATATTTATCGTTTTTTACTCTGTTAGTGAGTATATTTTGGAATAAATATTTATGTATTCACATAAATACTCATTTTTTCCCCATTATTAATTCAATTGACTTAAATTCAACTGACTTTCTATGACAGTGGTTCTTAATGTTGTCCGTTGTTGACAGCAATTGGCGACGTTGCTAATTTACTATCCAAACTCACTCCCTGCTGAGAAATCAGCCTTTGGATAATGCCTTATATGATCAAAGAAAGACAATTTCTTAATAAAGCCATATATTTAAATAGAAATAGATAAATAGCTAAACAGGTAGTTCTGAAATCGAAATTACCTAACTTAGTAATCTCTCACTTAAAATAGGAATTGAGGAGTGCTTTTAAAAACCTCGATGAACACAGAGAAGTAACTTTATTAGAAAATGCTTTTCTTAAATATCATATTAAAATATTAGAGCTAAAATATGAGAATTGTACCATATATTCTCATGTAAGTACTAATTTGATTCAGAAGGACATGTGCAACTACCAGGTCAATATTACTAAACACAAAGCTCAATTTGAAGATTTGAGCGATTATCGAGTTTTGAAAAAAACACTCCTCAATTTTGTTTATCAAATATCAAATCGAGTATAAAGATTCTATGGATCTGAAAAGCCATATGTTTAAAAAGGAGTAGAAAATGTGTATGCAACATAAACAAAGTGACTTTTATTAGAATACAATGAGTTGCATTAATTTATTTTTGTACTATAGAACGTAGATAAATATTTAAAAAAAACAGTGGTATTTCATTTACTTAGCTAACACAAATTTACTTCAATTGTTTCCTTATCAAATCTGAACATAAGTCAATTTTCAATAAGTCATAAGTCAATAAGTCATATCAATATCTACCTCTTTCCTTGAGTTTTCCTGTATTTTGATCACTGGCTATGATGAGTTTTCAAAGAACTACATTTTAGTATAAAATATGGGAATAATAATGTAATAAAAGGTACGGCTATCTCATTAAACTTCCTCTGGTTGATACTGAAACACTTATTTATAAAGGGGGGCGCGGTGGCTCAGTGGTAGAGCGTTCACCTCTGGTGCTTGGGGTCCCGGGTTCGATCCCAGCCCCCGCCAAGTGAACTTTGTGGTGGACAAACACCGTGCTCGTGGGTTTTCTCGGGGTTCTCCCGTTTCCTCCCACTTTCTTCATTCCACCATTTCACTCATCTCTCATCATCACCGTCTCCTTTAGCCTAACCGGCATAACCGTGGGACGTAAAACTCAAAGATTTCATTTTTTTTATTTATAAAGTATGAATAATTTTATAATAAGCGTTGTCAGAAAACTTCATCCGAAGAAACTCATTCCCAAGAGTACGCTACCCTTTGCGGATAATTTAGGGAGAAAAGACCATAAATTCAGAAATCTGTCGTTCGTTTCTTGAAGAAGAATCCCCAAATGGTTGTGGTTGCAAAACTTTCCAAAAGCTATCGTTACCTATGAGATTGCAGGCCACATGTAGTGCTCATCGTCAAGCAGTGATTTGATGAGCATGACACCCAGATATGCTAAACCCTTTTATTCACCTGATCTCCAACCAAGCAATTTCAACTTCTGATCCTCTGAAGCGTCAGTTGAGTAGTAGCAAGAAAGTATTATACATAAACTTTGATGAACTGAAAACTACTATTCAACGCATATATGATGATGGGGTTGCGCCTAGCCTGTTACAGGGTCGCAGCGTGTCATTCTCAGAGATCGACACTACATATCAACATCCTGACATTTCAGGCTTGTAAAAAATTGTAGTACCTTACTTTCGCTTTATATCTATACATATAGGGCAGACCATTTATCTTGATACGTCCCTGTAACGTTTAATGCAATCGAGAAGAAAACACTGAGATTTTGTAACACACAAATATAGGCAGAGGAACATTATTTGACATACTGTTCGCCACCAAATTATCAGTGTTGCCAATTCAACATAAAGTTATATTATATTTAAGTAGCATTAGGTCAGGTTATTAGATATTTCGAATCTTCATGCTAAACAAAAACTTACAGTATCAAATTTTTTTATTCAGTATTGCAAACTGAAAACACTACAACATCACAAACATCCACAGTTTGGTGCCCTCTATTGCAGTAACAATGCAGGTGAGACGAGCAGGGTAATGCACTCCAAAGTACTTTAGTGTCTAATACTACGATCATGACTCGAATGAATAAGAAAAATACAAGGGATGGAAATTTTGATTTCTTTTTTCAAAAGCCTTTATTTCGAAAAATTGCTTTGATAACTACCTCAAAAAATTGAATACATGGCGTTCAATAGACATTAGAATCATAATGCCGTTTACGGCAACTTGATATTTCAAACTGTTCTCGATATATGGCAAATATTGGAAAGTGCAACATTGCTTAAAATTATGTAATTCCGAGAACTTGTAGTTACACCTACCAAAGGTATTGTTACAATGTTAAAGAAGCAAAGTAAACCAAAAATTGTTATAGAAAGTCCCCACAAATACGTCATTTTAAGTAATATATCAAATTTAGAAATTTTGCATATCTCTGGAATAGTTTTCGATATCAAATTGCTGTAAGTGACTTTATGCTCTTTATCTCCGTAATTGAATATGAAACTAATCCAGAAACTTTTTCGAAATAAAGTCCTTTCAAAAAAGTAGAATTTTAAGTTCCTTGTAACTTTGTTTCTACTAGTTTGAAACACGTGAGTAATAAATGTAGTATTCGACATTAAGGTACTATGGATATGCGTTATCCCGTCTGCATCACTTGCGTAATTACTCTTGTAGAACCATTCAAAATTTGTTTGTCTTTCGATGTACATGATACTGTAGTGTTCTTAATTTACAAAGCTGCATAATAAGTGTGGAATTGTAAGTTTTCGTTTTACATATACATTTGAAATACGAGAGGTGTTCAAAGGAAAAAATACGAAACGATACAGTGAGTATAATCAAAGTCTTCATTCAAAAGTAATTACCAGAGGCCTGATCACAACTAACCCACTGTTTCACGAGTCGAAGGATTCCCTATTTTCAGAATTATTATGGCTGACAGCAGCCAGTCCTCCACTGTGTCCTTCAGTTCGTCGTCCAAGTTGAAGCGCTTCCCTTTGAGATGTTTTATTTTCCGCTCCAGGAATGAGACTCTTCATAATACAGGAACAGTTTGTTGCAGTGCTAGCCCCATAAGCAGTTCCTTTTGCAGTTCGCTGAGCGTCTTCGGAACCTACTGCACGCACATCCTCCGGTAATGCAACCTGTCATGCACAATTGTTCATACTATTCCAACGCTGACCCCCACCATCACTGCCAAAATTCGCGTTGTGACACGCCGATCACTTCTCACGAGGTCATTCACCTTGTCGATGAGTTCGGCTGTGGTTACCGTGTTTGCCTGATCTGGTCTCGGGTTATCACATAAACTCTTCCGCTTTCACGAAAACAGACGTTCCACTATCTCACTTTCTCACTTGTCGGACACACAGTCTCCCCGTATACGGCCACCATCCGGCGATGAATATTGGCCGGTTTAACCCCTTCCGCAGTCAGAAATTTGGTAACACCTCGCTGCTCCTCAATTGTAGAATTTTTCAATATGAACGCCATGCTTGCCTCACTCACACTGCCGCGTCAATTGGACGAAAAACACAACTGCCTGATTCCCTTCTGTGTCATGTGAGAGGCGCTCATACATGCGCATAACCACGCCGGACACTACATTCTCTCCCCTAGATGTCGCACTACGTTATCCCAAAGCGGCATATTCCTATTTCAACCGGCTTGGTTCGTACGATGTTTCGTACCTTTTCATTTGAACACTCCCTGTATGTAATAACCTGACAATGTAATTAAAAAAAAAAAATCAAAGTTATGTTGAGTTGACAACACTGTTATTCTGGTTGTATTGGAATACCGAACAATGTTTATCTGTTGATACTTGCGTGGTACGAAAGATAATGGCCCACTCTGTATATACAGAACTTACAGGAAAACATCATCAGAAGGAGTAGTATATTAAATCATACCTAGGTGAGAGGGATCGCCAAACTTATCACAAAGAATCCCAGAGCTAGTGTAACTGACTGCAGAATTCATTTAGTATTTCCAATGATTTATTTCTATTATTTAGTGCGATGAGAATTGCATAACCTCAACATTTGCGGTCGAATTGCAATGTTAAAACCCCAGATTACTACATAGATCATGATAATAGGAGGAGAGTAGTATTGTTTGATGAGTTATATTTCTCATTGTTTTCAACAACAGGTCGGGTTTATGTATGGTGAACCTTCAAAGAAGGGTATGTTTTGGATTAGCTACTTCCAATTGTTCAATATAATGGTTACTGAATGTTCTTTCAATTTTCTCCTATGACCCAATCCTGCTCTTTTTATTCTGAAAGAACAAATTAATGCCAGTCATCTTATTTGACCATGTGCATTCTATGTTATTTACTAACGACCCAGAGATTCAAAGATGACAATGTGTTGATACATCCAGTCAGTCCTTGAAAAACATCAGAATAAACATCAGCATTTCATCTGGTCCGCTGTATCTCCGATTTCAACTTTGTTATACAAGTACAATCAGCTTTAAAACAGCGAATCAAACGCAGTTTTCCCACTTTATTATCGTCGAACCCAATAGATGCCGCATTCCATGAAGAATGGCATAATATAGCCTTCGAAACGATTCACGATTTATAAGTGGTCTACGCCATATTAATCAGATAAGTCACATGTTATTAAGGCCTTTTCATTGTTTGTACTACCAACACTCTACCTACACTGGAATACCGCTTCTCAGCGAAGTCAAACAGTACCTGATGTAGTAAGAGGAAAGAAGGACGAACGTTCATACCCACAAGATAGTGTTGATAATGCAGCGTCCACCCAGTGTCGTGAGGATAACAGTGGATATATATGAAAGAAAGAAGTAGCGAACTCTGGTGGAAGTAGCGAAACCAGTATTAACGGCAAGGAGAACCTTGTGCTAACCACAGATCATCTATAAGGCATTAGTACCGCAAGTCTGCTGGTAAGCCCTGGCCCCTTAATGCCTGTTGCGTCACGAGTATAATTTTATCTGTATATATTTGAAATTCCATTTCATATATATATATATATATATATATATATATATATAAATAATGGGAGAAGTAGAAACACAAGGAAAGTAGCCAGGAAGTGCTCAAATGATCTCTATCTTGGAATTCAACAATGTCTTGCATATTCCAAGATGGCGCTCATCTGAACGTTATATACTTTTCTGTTAATTTTTCCCTCCCCTCTACTTTCCCTACATGATGAAGCATTTACCGAAAGCTGTTGTACATGCTGAAAATATTTGAGAATATAAAATGTTGCAGGAAATATCATAATAACATAGATCTTAGATAGATTCTTCTTGTAAAGAGTAAAGTCTGTGGATATCATTAACATATCGTTGGGCTCATGGAAACAAACATAAACGAGGTTTTTTTTTTTTTTTTTTTTTTTTTTTTTTTTTTTTTTTTTTTTTTTTTGTAATTAGATCAAAGTGAATCAGCAAAGCTTTGCGCTTTAATTAAAGAGGTAATAGAGATGTCTTTAAGAGGCTTTGTAACAACAAAACTGACTGCTAATAAAGAGTCACAACCTTGTTCAGTAGTTAAGCAACGTTGAGTGATTTCTCATAGTCCTTTAATAAATATCTGTGTATGGTAGATTGAATGACAGCTTAGACAAATATATAAATAATATTTGCTTAAACGAAATATTTAGAAGATAACCACGTGGTAAGATTTTCACTTTTTTGGTAAGTAATATGTACATATTACCTAAATTTCATATATATATAGGTGGACCATTAAACTTGATCTACCCTTGTAACTTTTAAACTAATGAAAATAAAAACTGAAATTTTGTACCATGCAAACATCGACAGGGGACATTATTTGGCATGTTGTAAGATCAAAAGGATGATAATGTTAACAGCCCAATATATGTTTGTATTTTTTTTTTTCAAATAACACTACGTCGAAAATATATATGTTTGTACAAGTTTAAAAAAGTTACATTTAGTATTCAGTGTTGCGGACTAAGGATGCTACAGTGTCACAAATATCCAAACTTTGGTGGCTTCTACGGCATTAATAACACAAATGAAATAGACGGGATGATGCACATCCAAAATGCTATAATGTCTAACTCTATGACAAATTTCGAACGAATATGAAACAAAGTTACAAGTCATTAAAAATTTGACTTTTCTCAAAACTCTTTATTCCTTAAATAAAAAAAAAAAAAACCTGCTTACATAAGATAAGCACTTCATAATGCCGTTTACATCAATGTGATATCTCAAACCATTCTGAAAATATAGTAAAAATGTTGAAGTTTGTAACACTGCTTAAAATTATGTAATTCCAAGAAGTTATTGTAATTTCTCCTACCAAAAAGTATTGTTCTTTTGTAATCCCAGAAAGCAAAGTAAATATAAAATTGTTTTTTAAAAAGTTCAATATGCCATTTTAAGCAATAAGCAATATATCAAATTTTACCATTCCTTTATTATCTCCCGCATGGTTTGAAATGTCAAATTGCTGTAAATAACATTATGATCTTTATATCAATTCGAACTGGCCACCTGGAATCTCTAACCAGGTAAAAAAAAATAGGGTATCCGTTGCTGGCGGAGAAAAATAAACTAGTCCTCTGGTGTTTCCATCCCCATTGTTTGATTTTACTCGCGATCTTCTGTATACGGTTGGATTACTTGCCTCCTCGAGGTCCAAGGAAACAACCGTCGAATTGATTATAAGCCTCCACGGAGGCAAAAATACTAAATTGATCCTAATAGTTGACGACCCTTGCTATTGTTTTTGGCTTCTAGATTTATTTGATACTCTCCTCTTCGGAGGCAGAGATACCTGTACACAGTTGACGACCTTGGCATATCTATCGGCAAACGAATTCGTTTTCTGTTTTCCTAACACAGTACCATGGCTTCTCCTACACAACCCTCATATCAGCATTGCGGATTACCACAGATCATCCCAGGTCCGGCTGACGCTGCTGCTCTTGACAGACAACGCAGGGAAAGCCCCAAACGTGCTCAAGGCACTAGTCGATCTCCATCTGGATCTCGATCTCGCTCACGTTCACCAGCTCTTTCACGACAACCTCTGTCCCAGCCATCAAAGAAAGCACACACAATTAGCGATTCTGAATCTGAACTTCAGATAGATCTAGGAGACGACCGGCAATTTCCCCCATTACAAACACCGCAACGTCCACCGTTATACAACTTTATCCTTCAACAGTTTGATCCTAAATTCGCCAATCTCAAAATTCTGCTCCAGCAATTCTGTAAGTACGTACCTCGTACGTCAATTTCTGAACTAATACCCACTCGCAATGGCATCATCATAAAATCCACAGATGAGAAACTGGCCTATAAAATTCTGAACCGCTGCAGCTATGAAGTATTTGGCAAAACAGCCACTATGGCACGATTAGCCGACAAAAGAGCCAAACAGCCACCACCACCACGAAAATCGCCTACCTTGTCTGTAGTTATACGTGGTGTGGACCCGTCGATCACAGACGAAGAAGTTGCCGACGAGCTCAAACAGGAAGGCCATGTCATTACGAAATGCATCCGCATTAAGAATAATATGGGCCCGACATATATGATGCGTGTTCTTACTTCGCACCAAGAAACTATCGATGAACTTCTAACTTCAGGGGCATTTATCTTCAAACGTCGACACCGGGTCGAGGCATCTCGCACTCCACAACCTCTCCCGCTCCGATGCGAAAAGTGTCAAAAATATAATTCGCATCCAACATCAAAATGTCCAAATCAACCAACGTGTGGCTTTTGCTCCGGGTCTCACTTCACTAAGGTCTGTCCAAATACCCATCAACCGCCTAAATGTACCACATGTCCTGAACAACACCCTACGTTCAGTTACAAATGCAAAGCCAGGCCACCAGTGGACGAGACTAAACCTGAACTTGTGGTGCCTATCAGAACGCCCGAAACTAAATCTGAATCTCCGCCTATCACTTCAGTATATCAACCTATCACAATCGAACAACTTCTTGCATTTTTCACCGTAGCTCTGCAAAACATTCATCCATTTCAAAGACAATATGTACTCCAACAAATCCAACTTGCAGCTCAGGCAACTCTAAACGTCACATTAAATGCTACATATTCAGGTCCGTATGCTTATTTCCATGCTACTGCGGTTCCACCCAGCTCTTAAAAACCTCACTTACTGTATATCGATCATTATGGCTTTAATATTTCTGTTTCTTAATATCCGGTCTCTTCAATCACATAAACCACTGTTTGAACAACTGCTACTAGAAGAACAAGTCAATGCATTTCTCCTTAACGAAACTCATCTGAAGCCTAAACAAAGCTGCAAATTTTCACGATACACACTGCTCAGACATGACACAACCATACCCATGTGCCGTGCAAATGGCGGAGTCGCCCTTGGGTTTTCTCCATCAATCGCCTATCGCCAACATTTACTGTCAATACCAAACATCCCGGAATACATCATTACCACTCTATACTACAAAGATATATATGTCACTTTGGCTACCATTTACATCCGCCCTGGTCATGCCATACCTCTAAATTTTTTTCAGTATATCTCAGACACTTTCCGCACCTACATCATTATGGCAGACATAAATTTTCACAGTCGAACAGCCCGCCAAAAGGAAGAATTTCTAGATTTCATTGCAACCGAAACATCCGGCACATTTCATACCCTGCCTCATTCTACCCGACCGATCTCGGATACCACTCCAGACGTTGTCATTACTTCAGCCAGTATCTCTGCACGGTGTACTCTCACAGTACTCGACCCGCTTGGTAGTGATCATGTTCCCGTTAAATTATCACTCACTTCTTCACACCGTCCAGCACCCCACTTACCTCCTGTCACTCGTACCACGTTGCGCTTCGACAAAGCCGACTGGCCAGGATATCGAAATTACCTCAGTAGCATTTTTGCAAACTCAACTTTATCAGAAACGGAGGAAGATCTTCATAATTCTTTGGATAGAATAACTACAGCACTCCATGACGCTACCAGCCGTTTTATTCCAACTAGTACATCCCATAGTTATCGCCCAACGCTCCCACCCCATTATTTACCACTTATCAGACGTTCACGAGCGCTCTACAAAGATTACAAACGTACAGGAAATCTAGAGTCATTGCACTTACATCGTCAATTTCAACGCACAGTTCACAATTATGTTAAAGCATATAAACTCCGTCAATGGATAAAAGCTTGCAATAATTTGGCAGACGATGCACACCCATCCAGATACTGGAACCGTTTCAACATGCTCACTGGTCGCAAGACCCACACTACCTATCCTCTTCTAGAGAATGAAAATCCTCTTCACACAGATAAAGAAAAAGCAGACGCCTTCGCAACCTATCTACAATCTATTTTCACTCCGTCTGAAGCAGCCATTCCTCGCAGGCATCCCACACATACCTTTAACATAAATTCACCAGAACTTCAACCCAGCACGTCTCATGTTTTACCCGCACATCCTCTTACTACGCCTATCACTGTAACAGATATCAACTCCGTCACGGCTCGCAAGCGCAATACTGCCCCTGGTCTGGACTCAATCACTTATCGTCATGTCAAAGAAGCGCCTCTCGCCTTACTACACCTTTTAGCAACTATATTTACGTTTATTCTCCGCACAGGTTATCTTCCCCCTCAGTGGAAGACTTCCAAAACACTCATATTTGCTAAGCCACACAAACCACTAAATTCCGTATCATCTTACAGGCCCATACAATTAACTCCGACTTTCAGTAAAATATTGGAACGCATCCTTGTCAAAAGACTTCACACTCACTTAACAGCGAAAAATTTGCTACCGTTACATCAAGCTGGTTTCCGACCAGGATATAGTATTAACGATCAGTTACTTCGCCTCACCAACATGATCACTAATCATTACAATTCTTCCAAGCCTGCCTGTTTAGTTTTATTCGATCTCGAAAAGGCATTTGATAAAGTATGGCACCTGGGACTTTTATTCAAGCTTCTGTCTTTCCGTCTTCCAATAACGTACATCCGCTTCATTTTTAATTTTCTCTCAAACCGCCTGGCTTACATTTACATCAATGACAGTGTCTCTTATCCTGTTTTTCTTCATAGCGGCGTTCCGCAAGGCTCTGCCTTGTCCCCACTGCTGTATCTGCTTTATGTCGCTGACATGCCGTCCTTACCGCAAAATATTCATACATTTCAGTACGCCGATGACACGGCTTTCCTGGCGTTAACAAAGACTATCTCTCAAATAAACACTGCGATGAATGAAGCTACCCGTCGCTTTAGCGATTGGTGTCGGACGTGGCGCTTAACAATAAACGCTACCAAAACTCAGGCCATAGTCTTTATTCCACCAAAACGTCGATCACGAGTTCATCGAAACCCAGCTCGTCTTGCCCTTACCGTCAATGATGCTGCCATACAGCACTCAAAGACAGTGAAATACTTGGGTATAACATTTGATCATCATCTTACATGGCGTCCACACCTCGCTACCGTTGTAAGCAAAGCCAAAAATAGATTAAATTTACTTAAATGTCTCATAGGTACAACGTGGGGTCTCCATTCTTCTACGCTTATCAACACCTACAAGGTCTTCCTCCGTCCCGTACTTACATATGGTTTTACCTCCTGGATATCAGCAAGCGCAAAACATTACGAAAAGCTGTTAATAATGGAACGACATGCTCTCCGCCTAGCCTACCGCATTAAATTACCAAGTCCAACCCGTGAATTGTACGACCGCATCACATTTCCTCACCTACTTTATCATATTGAAGCTCTCCGTATTAAATATATAACTCAACGGTATGACAACGAACACGCTTTATTTTTTGAAACCGTTTACAGCGACGCTCCCTACACTCACAGCCATCACCACACGTCTACACCTCTCTCACTGCTTTTCGCATTATATAAATATACCGTACCTCCAAATCATCCGGACTATAACATCATCAGTATCCTCAGCACATCACACGTACCGGCCCATATCTCACCTTCATATCATGCACAGTAAACCCGCTTGTCACTAACAGGACCTCCTCACGTATAATAAAATAAATAAATAATTAAATAAAACTTATGGCGGTTTAATACAGTTCATAAATGTCTCTTTGCCCAACAGAAAATATTTCTTTTTACAACACAAATATGTTAAATCTCTTTCCCTAATAGAGGGTGTAGCCCTCGCAATGGGTGCTAGCTACACCATAGCTAGCTAACTTTAAAAAAATATATATATATCAATTGAAAACCATGTACGTAATTGGATATGATACTCATCTAAAAACGTTTCATCAATAAAGTCCTTTGAGAGAAGTCAAATTTTCAGTTCCTTGTAACTTTGTTTCTACTTGGTCGAAACACGTGATATAATGACCGTAGTATTCGACACTAAGGTACTATGGACATGCATTATACCGCCTGCATCACTTCAGTAATTACTGTTATAGAGCCCTCCTAAATTTGTCTTCCGATATTTGACAATTGCATTACAATAGGACACTAAAATAGGACACTACAATAGTTGACAACACTGCATGACAAGTATGTATTTATAATTTCGTTTTACATGTAACCTGACGTAGTACCATTTGAAACTTTATGTTAAGTTGGCAACATTGTTAGGCACATGGTATAACAAAGTATGTCAAACAATGTCCCTCTGTCAATATTTGCATGGTACGAAATTTCAGTATTTTGTATCTATTAGTTTAAAAGTTACAAGACCTTTCCATTGTTCTACCATATATATATATATATATATATATATATATATATATATATATATATATATACAGTAGAGCGTCGATTATCCGAACGTCGGTCAACCGAACGACCGCTTAACCGAACTGTGTACTCGCTCGCACCTGTTACTCTCCCACCCTACCGTCCATCATCCCCCTCACTCCCAAACCAAGTTTCCCACAGTAGTCGCCGCACTGAGCCACCGCTGGCGGAACATTGCTTCTAATGGGGCCTTCATAAGGCGTTGCTGACCGGCCAAGCCGCCAGTCGCTGTGTTTCAACAATCAGCACACTTCTTTTTATGAATAAATTTACTCTACAGTACTTCTTTTTGGCAAATAAACATGTACAGTTCGATTATCCGAACAAACCAGTTTTCCGAACACCCATGTCCCCCAATTACTTCGGATAATCGACGCTCTACTGTATATATATATAATATATATCAACTCTATTAAAAATTGTTCCTTTCACAGTTAATTGTTTTCGTGTAAAGTTGTAATATTACTTTCACCGGCAACTTGAAACGAATATTTCACTTATTTACATATTTTTAAAGTGACGTTCACTCACTGTTAGATTGACGATGTAAAAGAAATTTACATGTGTTAAATTTCTTTCTGTATCTAGTAACTTGCAGAGACAAATGCGAAGTAAATATATTTAATATATGCCACCTACTGAACATTTATTATTATTATTATTATTATTATTATTATTATTATTATTATTATTATTATTATTATTATTATTATTATTATTATTATTATTATTATGTAAAAGTTTCAGTAAATATTATTAAAGGAGAGAAAATAGAATTAAGAATAGAGGTAGAGAAAGAGAAATTTAGAAGTAGTGCGGAAATTATCTTACGTTAGTTACAAACATATCTCTGATATACACTAGGTAACTATTTTTCTTCATCAATGAACCTAGCAACAGACTGAGCTCAGACATAGGTCAAATTAGATAGGAAATCTGATTTTGAAATCTTAGGAAATAATTCAGCTTATGTTAAAAATGTATGTTCAGTTACTAATATTTTCCAATTTAAAAATTCTTATTTTACCAATAATATGATGGTAAAACAAATGTTAATAAACATCTAAAAATGTTTTGAAGGAAAACCATTTCAGATATACTTGATATTATCAACATTTCAATGATACTTCTTTCTTTCTTTTCTTCTATATAAATAAAGTAGGAAATCATTTAATACAATCTAACACAAATGCAAATTTGACTACGGAAAAAATGAATAAAACATCACACCTCTTGAATCTTGTAGCCGATTATATAGTATTTTAATAAACGACATCAACAAATTGTAAGAGGTGATAGCTCACACCAAAATAAGAAAACAAAGTTTATGTGTAAATGTGAAGAAAAGTGCATAGTTTTGAAGCTAGGGAAATATGTGAAAAATTACATCGCACCACACATCACCTGGAACACGATAAACTATGAAGCTGGCAGTTCACAACACTTCCTACTACCCATCAACTCAGTCCGTGATAGCTGCCGTAAGGGTTAATTTTCGCGTGCTTTGGTCCCATATTGCAGTCGGAGCATGTATGGAAATTCCTCATGTTCTGTGGAGAATCCCTAGTATACTCACTGCACATTGCTCCAATATACAGTTTTCATTGGCGTATGTGACTTTCTTTAAACTAATATGGACAGCTACTTCACTTTATTTTTATTTTTATTTTTATTTTTATTCGAAAAAATGCATATTACGATGTATTTTTCCACGATTTGGAGTGTACAGGTCCTATCAACTTTTTTCACATTTTGATGTGAGGAATCGCGTCTTATAATTTGTTGTTGTAGTTCATTAACACCCTGTATATGGCTAAGAAAATCGAAGTTTCATTACCGCTAAAGAAACTGGCATAGCTTTCTGCACGTGGCAACTGGTACACACTTTTTATTGATACTCTTACCCTGAAACCTTACATTTTAATAATTTCAACAAGAACAATAGTATTAAAGCTTGGTAAATATGAATTTAATGATTCACTTCATTAGATAAGTCCCTGGATTTTTGGTTTACTTTGTTTCTTCAAGTTGGAAAAGTTGGTACATCCAAATTGGTATATTTCAAGAAATATGATAGAGGTTACAGAGGTAAGATTATATCTTGACTTTGTATCCTAAATATAGATTGAGTCATATAAAGCTATAATAATAAAGCTATAATAATAATAATAATAATTGTTAGTTACATTTTTTTTTAAATTCTGTAGCAGCCTGGGTTTTCTCCTTTTCTTCAAACTTATACTTATTGTCATTACAAGCTGAACCACGCTTGACGTTAAAATTCTTCGATCAACTTCTTAACGGTTTTCAACATATGAAACATCTGATACTATTTCTGCCTTCTACGAAAAAATATAAGTCCTTCCACGAGAAGTTGAATGAAGTTTGGATTTGTGACTTGTATTTTACATAAGCAGTACATTTGACTCAAGCTACTCGATATGGTGTCACAAATATCGAAGTGGGAACACTGACGTTACTTTCCAGGTTCACTTGTAAGAATTTCTGGTTGTTTGCATGAGCAATTGACTCAATGGCCCTTCCCGGACGAGAACAAATCTGAAGAAGCATCATGGTCTAGTTCACTAAATTCCTGTATAATCGGCTACAAGATCAAGAAGTGTGGTGGATTCAGGGCTGGATTTAGGCATGGGCCACATGGGCCCGGGACTAGAGCGGCAAATTTTGAGAGGCGGCAATTTAAAAAATATTTTTTAAAAACTATAAAACTATTGAAAATACATATTTCACCAATGACTCAATAAAACAAGTGAAAGCCATTTTCTGGCCGTGACTACGATAATATTGTAGCAGATTAGTCGTAACAAATATTGTCATAAGTCAGTTGGTTATTATGGTGGTTTGATCAGTTGTCAGTGGATCTGCTAAAAAGGGCAGCATTAGGCAGCTCGACACTCACTCGACACTCGACACTTTCTGAAATTAGCGCGTATTTATTTATTTATTTATTTATTCAACAAATGCCAGATACAGCCCGGAGTCCATTTTACACTGGATATATAACAACAAAAGAAAGAAATAGGGAAATCCCAGTTAGGATGGTCGGTGGTGACGATCGAACCCATGACCTTTCGAACGCTAACCCAACATTATATCTGGGAGACCCGGGTTCGATTCCCGGCGGGAGCTCATGTAGTTCGGATTCCACGTTAATCAGTAGGTCCTCGTCTCATATAGCCTCGCTGCTGAAAGGGACGCTAAACTAAAATCAACTCAACCAACATTATATCAACAGAGCTATGTCGCTCGGTTTGAAGCAGTATGGCCTACATTAGCATCATTTTAGTTCAAGAGAAGTTCGGAAGTGCTGAAGAAATGTCACTATCGGAACTTAATCGATTTCTCATATCGAAAAATCTTCAGGACTTATATCCTAACATAAGTGTTTGCCTTAAAGTGTTTTTATGTGCACCAGCAACTAACTGTGGGGCAGAAAGATCATTTTCCACACTGTCAAGAATCAAAAACTATTTGAGGTCTACTCTTTCTCAGAAGAGACTGGTTCATCTAGCTGTTTTAGCTATCGAAAATGACTTGACTTAAACTTGATTTTGATGACGTTATTAATAATTTAGCCAATGTCAAAGCAAGGCTTAAACACTTTTGATACACAAAAGTTTCAGAAACGTCATTTTGTAAATTTTTAGGTACAATAATATAACTTTTATATCATTCAAGATTGCTTTATATATTGCCGTCTTTTACACCATGTAATGTTGAATAGGTTAGGCAGAAGCCATGTAAGTTTTAATGAATCTACTCCAAATGCTGGCCAGATATAGGAATTAAAATATATTACATAAAATGAGTAATAAGAAATAAGAACGGTAATAACTAGTAATAGTAATAATTAGTAATAGTAATAATTACAATTTAGTAAAAAACATGAAGGTAATATTTTAAGAAGTGGATCCAGGAAAATGGAAGTTTTGGAGAGCGATGCGATTGGTGTGGTTAGGGGCGGGAATTTTGCTAGGACCCATGGGTGCAAAACATAAAAATCCGACCCTAGGTGGATTATTCATTTTTCTGTAATCAAATTTGGTAGACTGTATTAAATGTTTTCCTGCTTTGTTTATAAAGAAGAGAAGAAAGGAGAATCATCCACATATCGATAATTTCAAGTATACTTGATATGACAGTTCTTCAAAACGATTTACATGTTCACTAAAATTGATTGTTTCACCATCGAGTTGTTGGTAATAAGCATTTTTAAATTGGGAAACATTAGTAATTAAACACACACCTTTTAAAATGTGCTGAATTATTTCTTAAGATTTCAAAATTAGTTTTACGATTTAATTTGACATATTCTTGATTTCATTTCATTATTTGCTTTATTGATGAAGAAGAATAAATACCTAGTAAAATGATGCTTAAATGTGTTACGTTTATGATTTACCATTTTGCAAATCTCTCAGGATGAGGATTGTCTTCTTAGAAACAAGTTGTATCTTATATGTGAAGGAATTTATTAAGAAATACAAGAAAATAAACCAACACAATTTGTATGTAATAGTTAGAAGCAACATTATGATACAGGTAGTATAGTGTGACAATTCAGAGTTCGAATTAATAAGGAAATTGTCCTTTGGTTCTCTCGTGTTATAACATAGTATCTAGTGCTCTCTTTACACATTTAAAGTCGTTTGAGAATAAAGTGCACAAGGCATACTCACCGTATGTGAAGGTTCTCCATAGTCGTCCTAGGTTTGTGTCGATCAACCTCCAACGGTTCTGATGTGATTGTTAATCGATGATTCCGAAGGAGCGAATGAAAATGATTGTTCTAAAACTGCCAGTTTTTATACTAGTTTGAAAGTTATTTTGAAGTTGGGAAAAACACATGTGTACACTTGTTATTGACACAAAAGAAAATGTTTTTCTTTTTTGTGAAAATCTTCACCTTGGGAGTGTTTATATGAAGTATTTCGATTTTCATCGGAAATTCCATTTACATACTATTTCCTGACAACAAGGTCATGGGACTTGTGTTTCGTCTTATTTTGTTCTTGGTTCACTTTTAAAATTACATTCACAGAGGAAACATCACAAAGTGCACGTAAGTATAGAAATTTTTAATTTTTAAATCATTCATGACCTTTAGAACATCTTACTAGTATACATCAGAAATATGTTTGTAACTCAAGTAATTTCCCCACCACTTCTAATCCTCTCTTTCCTCTCCTTCTCTATCTCCTCGCTTAATCCTATCTCTTCCCCTTTGATCATAATTAATGAATCTTTTACAATTTTTACATAATAACAACATTGATTAATGTTTAGTAGGTGTCATATATTAAATATAATTTTGGTGCATTGCTTCTCCAAGTTATTAGATACAGAAAGAAATTTTAAGAAATTTAGTACATGTGAATTTCTTTTACATACTCAATCTGACTATGAGTAAACGTCACTTCAAAAATAAACAAATAAATAAATAGATAAAATATTCGTTTGAAGTTGCCGGGAAAAGCAATGCTGTGACTTAACACGAAATAGTCTGGAAAAGAACCAATTCTTGACATGAATGAAAAATTTACACACACACACACACACACACACACACACATATATATATATATATATATATATCCAAAGATCCAAAGAGGGAGATCGCCCCTCAGAAGAGGAAACTTTCTTATTTTATTTATAAATAAAACCCATCCCAGAGTTTGGAGCTCTTAATAGTAGCTCTAAGTAGCAGTATTACAACCCACCGCCCTCTTTCAGAAGCCCGTCCTGTATCCGCCCCTGATATATATATATATATATATATATATATAGGGTATTTCAAAACAACATCAACAACGTTCAGGAGGTGATTCCTGACACCGAAATAAGACAAAAAGTATAGACCAACCTGGGTGCACAAATGCTTCCTTTCGGAGTTATAGGCTGTCGAAAACTTGAAAAAAAATGAACTTTAGAGGTCTATAGCTCCAAAACTATGGGATCTACAGTAGTCAGATCAAGACTTACTTAGCAAGTAATATGTACTCTATCCAAAAATGCATGTTTCAGAATCCTAAGGTACTCACACACCAATTTTTATAGAGGGAGCTTAGCTACGGGCATAAAATCTGAAGTACTCACCAACTACCTTTATGAAAATTGTTGCCGAAAGAATTCTAAAACTCGGATATTTATATAACTAACTAAACTAACTCTATGGCCTATGGAAGCCGGAGGTTCAATGCCGCATTCACGAAAGCTCTACACTGACTTCCATCCTTAGCCAACTGGATGCAGTTTCTATTTTGTATTCCTATTTCGAGATCCATCTTAATATTGTCCTCCCATCTGCGCCTAGATCTTCCTAATGGTCGTTTTCCGGCTGGTCTTCCAATTATGACTTTGAAAGCGTTCCTACTTTCTTTCATTCTTGCTACATGATCTGCCCACCTGAGCCTCCTAGACTTGATTACCCTAACAATGTTTGATAATCGTATAAATTATATAGTTCTTCATTATGAAGTTTTCGCCATTCCTCATTCCCATTCCTCTTGGGTCCGAATATTCGTCTCAGGATCTTGTTCTCAAATACTTTCAGTCTATGTTCTTCCTGCCGAGTAAGCGACCATGTTTCGCAACCATACAGAACGATAGGATGATTATCATTTTATATAATTTAAGCTTCAAATTCCTCGACAAAATTCGCGACGACAAGAGATTTTGAACTGAATAATAACACGAATTCCCTGCTTTTAGTTGACATTTAATTTCTTCATGAACATGGTTTTTGTCTGTTAATATTGATTCTAGATAGTTGAAGGTATCCACTTTATCAAAAGTACTATTCGATGTTTTAACGCATCCATAATTTGCTGTATTATGATCCCGATGAACTTCCATATATTTAGTTTTTTCTACACCATTTACTTCTAAACCCATGTCTCTGCAAGCGTTTAATAAGACCGCTGCATTTCTTTCTATTGTTCTCCTATCATCCGCTATTAAATTTATATCATCAGCATATGCCATAATCAGCATATGCCATAACCCCATTCAATTCTAGGCCCTGGTTGCTATCTTTGATTTTCCTTATAGCGTATTCCAGAACAAAGTTGAATAATAATGGCAACAACGCATCTCCTTGTTTCAGGCCATTCTCGACGTGAAAGCTCGTGGACAAAAATTTTCCTATCCGGACTTTACTTTGGGATTTATTTAAATATATCTTAATTAATCTAATTAGCTTTTCCGGTATCCCAAATTCTGAAGAATGTTGTACAATGCTTCTCTCCTAACCAAGTCGTAAGCTCTTCTAAAATCGATAAACAATTGATGTACCGGGGTATTATATTCCCACTTTTTTTCGAATACTTGTCGAATGGTAAATATTTGGTCGATAGTTGATCGATTTCGTCTAAATCCGCACTGATAATCTACAATAATTTTATCTGCGTATGGGGTCAACCTTGCTAATAGAATGTTTGAGAGGATTTTATAGGACGTTGACAGGAGAGAAATGCCTCGATAATTATTACAGTCAGTTTTGTCGCCTTTCTTGTGAATTGGAAGAATGATTGATTCTTTCTACTCTTGTGGCAATTCTTCCTTGTTCTAGATAAGCAGAATGAGTTTGTGTATGCTGTTCCACAATTTTTCGCTTCCAGCTAAAATTAACTCAGCCGAAATTTCGTTTACTCCCGGAGATTTGTGTTTCTTTAATTTCTTTATAATTTCTTTCTTTAATTTAATTATCGGTTTCTACTTCTATTCGGTTGGGTTCTGGAATATACGGTTCTGCGGTATGTATCTTCTTTTCTCCACGCACATTAGTTTTTGGTTGCGTGTTCAGTAAATCGTCAAAGAAATCTTTCCATCTATTTAAGATGCTATCTGTGTCAGTGAGAACTGTTCCGTCAGCTTTCTTTAATATATAAGCACGAGGATGATAGCCTTTCTTAAATTCGTTGATCCCCTTATACATGTCTCGAATGTTTTTATTTTTACTAATACCTTCAAGTTCCTTAATTTTAGCTTTCAAAAAATCGCGTTACTTTGTTCAAAAAGTATTGGAAGTTTCCCGCCTGATGTCTACGAAATTTTGTGTAGTTATTTCATTCGGATTTTGTAGCCAACGTAATTTTGCCTGTTTTCTCTTCTCTGTTAGTTTAACGCATTCCTGGTCGAACCATGGTTTGTTCCTACGTATTTCCACGTGTCCCAATTTTGATTTTGCTGAAATTTTAATGCTATCTCTAATTTCAATCCAGTTATCCTCAACACTAGTGCACTCCGAATCTTCTAAAGCCGAAAATCTATTCGAAACTTCAATCTGATATTCCTCTCTTACCTGGCTCTCTTCTAATTTCTTTAAATTGAATCTCTCCATTTTCGGACAATGAATATTACCTTTATTCAACGATAACCTCTCTCGTATTATCGCTGCTACCAGGTAGTGGTCAGTGTCACAATCAGCCCCTCTAAATGACCGGACATCTTTTACGTCCTTCCCCGTAAAAGAACGTAAAATTTCCGGAATTCACAGTTCCATTTTCTTCCCATCTAACTTTCTGAACTCCTACTAGGTCCATCCTGTATTTCTCTAACTCATTCATTACTGATTTTAACACGCATGCCCTATCAAGACTTCTAATATTCCATGTTCCAAATCTCATGTCCATTTTCTTTTGCTAAGGTCGTGCCAAGTTATCAGTCCTGGTCCAAGGCTATTGTGAATGTTTCTGAACAAGTGCCTTTTTTTACAGGATGAGGTTATTAGCCTTATCCAAGCACCCAACCTGGAGGACTACCCCTTGTCGTCTGTCCGCGACTGCTTATTCAGTATATTCGCAACTAACCTCTATATCTAGTGGCCTTCTCCTCGATCCGCAACGTGAGGACGCTCCACGCCGTGGTGACAGGAACCCACATTACACGGGGATATTTGGATAGGGCACGTATTAGTTCTTATGTGAAGTCTTAACCCGACTACGGTAGGTCTCATAGTTTTGAAGCTATGGACGTTCAAAGTTAATTTTCTCATGTTTTCGGCAGCCTATAACTCCGAAAGGAAGCATTTATGTACCCAGGTTGGTCTATACTTTTTTTTATCTTATCTTGATGTCAGGAATCACCTCCCAAACGTTGTCGATGTTGTTTCGAAACACCTTATATATATATATATTCGCTATTACTTACCAAAATAGTAAAAATATCAAACTATTGTTTCCTAAACATTTCGTTTCAGCAAAATTTATTATTTATACATTTATCTAAGCTGTCATTCAATCTACATAAACTATTTACAAAAGTATTATGACAAATCGCTCAACCTTACGTAACTTTTGAACTCTTTATTAACAATCGCTTGTGCTGTTATAAATCAGGGTTGTCAAAAACCACTTAAAAAATAAAAAAAAACTCGGTTTTCTCGTTTAAATCCGTTTTTTTTTGCTTTAAACCAGTTTTTTTTTTTTTTTTTGTTTAAATAATTTACTCTATGTATTTATATTACGTATAGACAGAAATAA
This sequence comes from Thermobia domestica, assembly GCF_964235325.1. Classification (NCBI taxonomy): domain Eukaryota; kingdom Metazoa; phylum Arthropoda; class Insecta; order Zygentoma; family Lepismatidae; genus Thermobia; species Thermobia domestica. The sequence goes on from NC_137456.1 coordinate 165,273,396, forward strand.
GTTTGTTTCGCCTTGGAGTTATTATCCAACAATAGGGTTATGCTGGAAGGGGGTGACATAAGCGTAAAGCGGAATCCAAACCGCTTCTCGACTTACATTCAAGAAAAATTGTCCCCCATTTGGTCTCGAAACCGAGACTAATTGGCCACAAATGCGATGAGTCTGCCGACTCACTCACTCCTGATAAAAATACTTGTACTGATCTTTACATACTTGTTAATTTAATTGTCAAGAGTCATTTCAGAAAGACAAAAAGATAAACAGTTGCACAATTGAAACTATTACACAGAATTATATATAAGTCGGGAAATTCTCGCCTTAGCCATTGGGAAAATCATGTTATTACTTTAAATGCAAAGCAACTTCCGTTATTTCTTTGCATATAAAATTTTAAGGTCAACCTATCATAATCAGTACGCTAAAACTGAGGTATTAAATTACAAATTTAATATGTACCGTAGATATCATTCAATAAAATTAAAAACGAAGTCCAATCCAAGCTAATGTTGGAAGCTACGTACGCAGTTGATAAATTTTGCCAATTTCTATCAATATATTTATGCAACCTTGGCTTCTTTATAAAACAACAGGCGTTCAGGCAATCAGAAATATACAATTTTGTTTCGTTTCGTATGTTTAGGCTTAACATCCTTATGAAGCCTAATACCGAGGTTATCAAGAAGACTTTCTCTTAAAGTGACATCCAAACCAGTACTTGGTTTACACTTGAAAGAAGGGTTGTGATTCGATCGAGAATTGAACATGGGGCACCGTGATTAAAAGGTGAAAAGGAGATAAAACTAATGAAGATGGTTTCATATGTGGAAACGTCACCATGAAGCTCACACGATTTAAAGCATTTTTCGTTCTTTTTTCTTTTTTGGTTTAAACCAGTTTTTTTCTTTTTTCTTTTATGAATTGATTTAAACCAGCCAACTCTGTTATAAATCATTTCAAGGGTATCTCTATTACCTCTTTATTTAAAGCACAAACTTAACTGATTCACTTTGACCTAAATACAACAATAAACTCTCATTTATATTTGATTTCATGTGTCCCATGTATGCGAACAATAACCAAAGAGTCTACTGAATATGGAGTAGGGGTATTTGCTCTTATTTTTATAGCTAATATGCTAAAATTTTATTTATAAGTGTTTTGTTCAGTTTTGTTCTTGGGTCGTGATTTATTTTAAAGGCAGTATTGACTTTGGTTGGTTTTATTTGGGTTTGGGAGACTTTCAAGCGGTTTTGTTATGATAAGTTAATACATCTGGCTTAAAAGAGCTTTTTGCCGCTTTATCTGTTATCTTTTTTTTTTTTTTTTTTTTAATTTTTAGGTAGGATGAAGATTCTTTATATTTCCTTTTCGATTTAAGTGTATTAAATTTAGGAGGAAAGTTCTTAGAACTATGCAATGCTCTGTTGTGTGTGTTAAAGCATATGCTTATCCTCAGCCAAAGAACTAATTTTTATTTAGTATAACATCTCATAAGGCGGATAAATATGGAACAAATAAGAAATAGTCAATATAGATGATTGTGAGGATTGGCCCCGTCAGGATGTAAGTATCTTCTACTGGCCGAGCACCAATTCAAGTTAGTAAAATAATATGATTTGATTAATAGAATAGCAATGTAATCCTCGTATCTTTCTAATATGGAGAAATGGCATAATTATTAATATAAGGATAATTATGACAAGAGCAATAACTCCTCCAAGTTTATGTGGGATAGAGCGAAGGATAGCATGAGAAAGTAAGAGAAAGTATCATTCTGGCTGAATGTGGACTGGAGTTACTAAATGATTTGCTGGGGCGAAATTTTCAGGATCTCTTAGTATATATGAACTACATACGGATTTCACAGTGAAAGCAAAATTAGAACTGCTATTATGATTATGAATCCAATAATATCTTTTGTTCAGAAAGAGGAGTGAAAAAGTGTCTTCTCCTAATTTCCGTTGCGCCTTAAAGGGTTATTAGAGCCGATTTAGTGAAGAAATAGTAGAAAGATTATGGATATTGCTGCTACAATAAAAGGTAAGAGGAAGTGAAAAGCAAAGAATCAATTTAGTGTTGCATTATTTACAGCAAAGCCCCCCTGATATTCATTGGACTAATATTGTATCTAGGTAGAGAATAGCAGATAAAAGATTTGTAATGACGGTTACTCCACAAAATGATATTTGTGCTCATGGAAGTACATAGCCGACATATGCTGTTGCCATTACTAGCAATAAAATAATGACACCAACTCTTGAGGTAAGAAAATATAGGTAGGATCATTACTATATTCCGCGACTTACGTGAAAATAAAGACAAATGAAAAAGAAGGATCGCCGTTAGCATGGAGTGTGCGGAATAGTCAACCAAAATTGACATCTTGACAAATGTGAATTTCTTTGTTGAAAGTTAATTCAATGCTTGAGACATAGTTTGTTGTTAAAAATAGGCCCGTAGCAATGTGAATGATCAAACATAATGCAATTAGGGAACCGAAATTTCATGAATGCGAGATATTGATGAAAGCTGATAAATATACTAATGCATTATTTGCAATTTTTAATTGGGGATGATGTGATTGGATTGGTGTTGACATATGTTTCAAATAAGCAGTGAGACCCTAGGTGATATAGGAAAGTGATTTTTTACAGCAGCAATTAAAGTAATAAATAAATATACTCCTAATATAATAATATTTATTAGAATAGATGTTAGGTAAAATTTTATACTAGGAATTTCTTGATAATTTGTTAATATTAAATGGGGATCGATCATAGAGAGTAAGTTTAGTAGCAGAAGAGAATTGGTTACTGAAATAATTACGATAGTTAATAGTGATAGTTTAGAAGTTAATATGAATATTTCATTTGATGGTAGTCTTGTTACATAAATAGATAGTACTAGCATACCTCCAAGGAAAACTAAGAAGAGGATGTATTAGAATCAAGAGAATTCAGTTATAGTTGAAATAGTTAAGCAAGTAATGATAGTATTAATAAATAAGTATGAGTGCCACTAATAGCGGACGGTACCTTCTGAATTAGTATAAGTCTTAGAAATGTTAACATTATTAATAATATTCAAGTTATTTTAACTTCAAGAGGTAGTTTTGAAGACTGAAAATAAGTATCAAATAACTTTCTCATGATGCTTTCAGAATAAAATTCATTAATGGTTTACAAGATCATTGTTTTAGTAAAAATATAAAAGCTTATGAAAATATTATTTCTTATTTTCTTTTTTTTTTAATTTTTTTATAGTTATTATAGAAATAATATGTTTGGTTATTCAGCGTAAGCATTTGTTAATGGTTCTTTTAAGGCATGAGCTTATAGTATTAATGATTTTTCTTTAGCTTTCTTATTCTTTAGGAAGTTTGCACGTTGAAAATCATTTCTGCCTCCTATTTTTAACTTTTTAAGAGTCTGCGAGAGCGATGTTTACTTTCGTTTCTATTGTTCGGACTCATGAAGGGAATTACTTAAGTTCATTAGTCATACTATGATAGTAAAATATTTATTATTTATACTATTTTTAATTCCTTTTGAATTTAGTTTTAAATTATGATGGGTTGTTCAATTTTGTCTTGTTGATGGATGTTTTCTATTTATTTTAGGCAATAGAATATCTATTATTCCTTCAAGTGTGAGATATTCTTTATGAGTGGATGGCTTGAGTTATTCTTTAATTTTATTAAGTATTTGGATTATTATTCTTATGATTATGACTAGTGAGAGAATTTCTAATAGTTCTTTTCCCACAGCAAGTTTCATTAGTTTTGTTTTGATTCTAGTCATATTATAACAACACTATCCATGGCTTTGGATTAGATATTGTAACAAAAGAAACACTGACCAAAACTTCAACACACACTGTATTTTAAACTATAATATTTAACGGTTTCGGATATCTAACATATCCTTCATCAGACACTATAGTCACACTACTTTACTTAAGATTTTTTCCTCTAGTTTATTTATATTTTCCTTTTTACATTTTTTAAGGGGGTCTCAAATTTCTACTTTATTCTTGATTTTAGGCCGAGGATATAAGCCTGAGTGAATGAAGACTGGAATGTACTTATTATTTTATACTTTATTTGCTTCTTTACCTCTTTTGGTAGATATTTTTTTATTTGGAATTTATTAACACTTAGCACGAGAAATGTTATAGAGATAAGAGTTAGTCATTGTTTGATATTTGCTATGGTAGTGGCGTTTTTAATTAAAATAACCTTGTTTTCAGTTCATTTGTGATTACCCAGGTAACATGTTGAGGCTTCTATTAGTGGTTCTATGATTTTGGCTGGTGTTTTATTGAAGTTAGATTGGTATGGTCTACTGCGTGTTATGTTATATACTTTATAGAGAATAAGTATAAATTTAATTTGACTTGGTGTTTGAATTGTTGGTATTTGGTCCGTAAGATTGATTTGTATACGTCAAGTTGATATAAAGTCATTAATTGCTTACTTTTCAGTGGCACGTATGGGCTTGGTGTTGATAGGATTAATAACAATAGGTTTATGAAGTTTTAGAGGAGCTTTAACATTGATAGTTGCCCATGGTTTTGTGTTCTTCTGGCTTGTTTTTGTCTTGCAAATATTTATTATGAGTGACTACGAAGTCGAAGATCGTTAATTAAACTAGGAATGTTATCACTCATATCTAGCAAAAAACTTTGTGGTGGTTTCTATTAAGAGTTGCTAATGTAGTAGCACCTCCAACATTAAACTTGTTGGGAGAATGCAAAACCACGCTCAGAAATTCTAACTATTATTCTGTTTACAGATTTCTGTAATTCTTGAATGTTCCTTAGACTTTCAAGCTTTCGATTTTCCCATGAACTCTTGGTCACGGAGGTTAAAAACAGGAAGAAAAAGGATAGAAACATCAATTAATAAAAATGGAACGGAGTTATCAAGGGAAGAGCTGTGTTATACGGAAATATTTATTCAGTTTCGTTTTTATTCCTTGATGTTTCTATGTTTCTTCTTCCTGTTTTTAACCTCCGTGACCAAGAATCTAGGGGAAAATCTAAAGCTTGGAAGTTTAAGGAAAATTCAGGAATTATAAAAATCTGTAAGTAGAATGATAAAATTCCTGAGCGTGTTTTTGCATTGGCAGAGATCGACATATCACTAATAAAAGTGGAAACACGCAATTATGAGAGCAAGAGACTAAGGTTGAACTTGACAACGTGTTTCCGTACAGCACATCTCTTCCCTTGGTAAGTCCGTTCCATTTTTATTCCTTGATGTATTCTATCCTTTTTCTTCCTGTTTTTAATCTCCGTGACCAAGACTCCAGGGGAGAGTCGAAAACTTAGAAGTCTAAGGAAAATTCAGGAACTACAGAAATGTAAATAGAATGATTGTTGAGATAAATTAGTTTACTAAATAGAATTGTTGTATGATTCTGGAGAACTATAATTGATTTGTTTTATTATCTTTTTCTAGAGCTGCTTATAGATTTTACTTATATTCATATACACAGCAAGCGGGTGCTTATTCTAATTTGTATTCATGTTGAGAGGACATTGCACGAGAACATTTGTTATTAATATTCCACCATTGACTTCCTTTAAACTTGAGAATTTTCTTTGTTAGTGCAAGCTTTTATGATTGTAAAGATTGAATAGTTTATTAATTAAAATTTTAATTTGTGATGCTAGAGAAGATTAAGATAATCCTTAGGTTGTGATTTGGTTTTTTGCTATTTGTGTCATTAGATTTGTATTTTTTAATACTATAAGTATTATTTTATTTGTCACAGGTTTGTATTTTTTAATTGATAATTATAGAGTTTTTATTGAGTGGAAGGTTATTTCATTTAACAGAGGTAGATTTGTGATAACTCTTTTGTTTGATTGAATATCATTTATGTGTATAAGATTTAAGTTATATGTTTCTAGTATAGTAATTTATTATAGTGATCAATATATAGTTCTGATTATTATCTTAATTGTCTTATTATATTGGTTTTACTATTTGCTTTTGCAATTGTATTATTAATTATTTCTTCCAACTTAATTAGAATTTTACTTGGGGGATGGTTTAGGCTTGGTTTCGTATTGTTTTATCAAAGTATATTATTATTATATATTATCATATAACGCTGTAATGCTAACTGCTCTTTCTAATCGAATTAGTGATGTTGCAATTTTATTAGCCATTGCGTGGATGTTAAATTATAAAGTTAAAAATATGTATTTTATTTAGGAACAGTGTTGAGTAACAGTGAGAGAGAAATTATTTCTTTTTTTTTTAAAAAAAAAGAAAATATTTTAGCTGCAATAACAAAGAGTGTTGAGATTCCCTTTTCGACCTGATTGCCAGTGGCAATGGCGGCACCAACGCCTGTGTCTGCATTGGTCTACTCTTCTACACTTGTAACTGCAGGAATTTATTTATTGATTCGATTTAGTGTTTTGTTAAATGTTTATTGGCGGGGATGTTTTATTATTATTATTAGGTTTAACAATGTCTATGACAGAAAATGGAGCTAACTATGAATATGATTTGGAGAATATTTTTGCGTTATCAACACTAAGTTAATTAGGTCTTATAATGATAATTTTATCAATAGAATTTCCTGTTTTAGCTTTTATTATTTGTGTGCTGGAGCAATTATTCATAGGGTAGGAGATATACAAGATATTCGAAGTAGGGAAACTCTTGAAGGTCAAAAACCTCTTACATTATCTTGTTTAAATGTAACTAATTTAGCATTATGTTATATACTACTTTTATCAGGATTATATTCTAAGGATTTCATTTTGAAAGTTTCTTCTCTAATGTAATTAGTTATTTCCTTTTATGTTTTGAACGAGATTAACTGTTTATTATTCAGTTCAACTTAGATTTTATTTAATGGGGAGGGGATTTGGAGAATTTTTTGCCCATTCTGTTAGTGATAATGAATTGTGAGTAATATGCCGCGGAATGTTAGGATTAGTAATGATAGCAATCTTAGGAGGAGCAATTTTAAGATGACTAATTTTCCTAAGTGTTGATTATATTGTATGGATTGGGTTATGAGTAGAAGTTTCACTAGCGAGCTATTCTGTTGGTCAGTGTTTCAGTATCTTTAAAATTTTAGAAAGTATTTTAGGAACTTATCTTTCAACTAATTATATTATTAAGCTGCCTCTGTATATTGGAGGTAATTATTATAATAGTGTTGATTAAGGTTGAAGTGAACTTGTTGGAGTTCAAGGAATATAAAATTTTAAGGGTAGTTCAATGTTAATTCAACAATCTCAAGATAATTTATTTAGGATGTATTTATTGATTTTTTATTTTTATTTATTTATTTATTTATTTAAATTTCTGTTATTTTATTTTATTTTATATAAAGATCAATAGAATTGTAAATTGCACTGACAATTAACATATATTAACAATGTAATTATATTTATAGAAAATACTACATTTGGGTAATTACACATAGGCTATACAAACGAAAAACAGTTACATTAAAAAGAAAAGAAAATCTTATGATAATTGTAAATGCACAAATCAGTCCCGTTATTTGATTTAAAAACACTTCGCTTAAAAACTGAAATTACTCAAAATCCACTTCTGTTTTTCCAGTTCCTTACCAGTGGGTAGCGTTCCCAAAACTGATGCAACGTTCCCTCTTTGTACTCCCATGCTGATGCGTTGCAGTAGAAAAGAGGTTGCTCTAGCATCTCCTGATGATAAAGAAATGCGGTGACCAACTTCTTTTATAAAGTTAAGGCCTTTGGGACCCCATGAACCACCCGATTCAATAGCTATAGCGACAAAATGATATTTATCGAGTAAATTGCTATACTTCCTGCGTTTTTCTGTTTCTCGGCGAGCAGCCACGTTGCCAGCTTGTGCTGAGGAAGAATGTAAATTTGAAGGGGCGAAGGTGTCGGAACAAGTAAAATCCCATAGAAGTGCTTTTCCTTTCTTCCACGGTATTAGGGTCATACCATCTGGCCTCCTGCCGTCTGCACGACTGCATCCCAACGGTTCACATATAGAAGGAACGCCTGCTGAAATTAGTGCCCTCATGATAATGTCGTTGACGCTGGAGTGGCGTGAATGTCTGCCCGCACTATTGGCACAGGAGAGTCCATGAAGGCCCTTCTTGTCTACGACACTTCTACAGGCAGGACATCTGTGTTGCTCGCAAACATCTGCTCCCAAACGCAGTGCACTGGCAATTCGAAAACTGTCATTGGGAAGATGTAATCCTAAAGAAGGTGACGGGATAGCATGAAGCCAAGCGCCTGCTTCTGGAGATGATGTAGCTAGAAGTCTGGCCTTATCTTCTGGGTTATCGGATGACTGAAGTAGAGCTGAAAAGTGATGACTTATAAGAGGATCGTCCCAAGAGGATTGTAGTCCTCTCTTATCAAGGTCAGGTGGATCTGATCCCACTATAGATAACCACTTAGCAATGCTATCGTTGACATCCGAATCCGATACTAGGCTAAGATCTCGATCAATGGCTTAGCGCCATAGAATGAAGACAGGAAGGATGAAATAGCCAGATCCATGGCGCGACGAATGCCGAGACCTCCGTGGTTAACAGGAAGGGACGCCTGCAGCCAAGAGTTATTGTTGAGTGAACAATTCAGGATAGATTCTAGACCGGTTTTCAAGGTGTTGTCATAGCATTCCAGTAGATCAGCATCCCGCCAAGAAGGAGCACAGCGAAGAAAGTATAGCAGCCTTGGCATGGACAATGAGGCACGTAGTAGGTAAAAGGCAGAGTGAGCTGAAATCAAGGAAAGACGTGTAAAGAAGAATTCTAATTTAGAAATTTTGTCTTTTAATATTGTTCGTCTTGCCTCATTAGATAATGCTGCTCCTAATAAGCTGGCGTCATCTGTCGAAATTCTTTGAATCCCAGGCGCGGCTTCGTCAAACAGCTTGAAGAGGTTATTAGACTGCTCATTGGAAACTCCGAGAAAGCTGACCTCACATTTGGAGAAATTCATTTGCAATCCGATCTCCTTAGCTCGTCTACGGATCATTTCTAATGTCTCTAGTACTGTATCCTTGTCTCCAGCTATAGTCCCGTCATCCAAATACCATATGTTCAGTTCTATATTGATACTATTAACGATGGATTGTAAAGTTAGTGCGAACAAACCAGGACCAAGAGGGTCGCCTTGTTGTACGCCACGCTGAGAGAGGATTATTTCATCTCCTAAGTATAAGTTGCTCGGTTGCGAGTAGCACTGATGTACGTATCGATAAATTGATGGAAAACTGTTTTTTACCTGTATGAGCATAGAGTCACGATTCAGCTCGTTAAATGCGTTTCTGAAGTCTATTTTCAGAAACACTTTCTCCTGCTGGTGTGGAAAAGAGTAATACATACGAGCAGCGTGGATTTATTTTGTATTTATTTATCTAGATAGTTTATGTAGATCATAATATTGAAGATGCTAAGAAGAGATACTTTCTCTAGGTATTCGCTGAGAAGGTTCCCCTTTTTACTCCGAAAACGTAATGTAATTTATTATACTAATGGGATTAAACGCTATGTATAAAAGAAATTTTAACGGACTTTACCCACTAAAGATAGAAATTTGTAGCTTCTTCTTATACATCCACATCTCCTTAGTTGAGAACTAAGTCCTAGTGATATCATTAACAGTAAAATCCCTCTCTTTGGCTTCAACTAATGTAATAAGGGTAAAACTCAGGTCGAAACTGAGTGCAATGTATTTGCTTTTTATTTTGAGATAAGTTGATAACAACGCCTTTTGTTACTTGATTTGCTTCTGTGAGGCTATAGTGGACCTATGGAATAGTTACTCCTGAGGCTAATAAAACGGCAGTATTTAGTAGAGGGACATGTATGAGATTAAAGGAAATAATTTCTATAGGCGGTCAAAATGTTCCAATTCCTATTGTAGGTACTAGTCTTCTGTGAAAGAAGGCTCAATAAATAAATAAATAAATAAATAAATAAATAAATAAAGAAGAATACTTCTGTGATAATTAAATAGGATTATTCCTTATCGAAGGCATAGTGTTACCTGCGTAGTATGGAGACCTTGGTATGTGCCTTTTCGGGTTATGTCTCGTCACCATTAAATTATAGTTATTAGTATATATGCTTATGAAAGGAAATCCGACCATAAGAGTAGAGACCAGAAACATAAAAAGGGTAAAGAAACCAAGTATTTAGGAATAACTATCAATGAAAATTTGACATTCAGCAACCAGATTGAAATTAAAACAGAAAAATTTACAAATATAATGCACAAAATAATATCAATTGGACAGCTACAATTTGAGTTAACACTTAAAATTCTGAAGCTGTATCACATTTACATTTTAGAAGCTATCATTACCTACAGATCAATTATTTGGGCTCATCGTTTAAAATCTCTAAAATGCTGCTAAAATAGTGCTCAAAGACTAATATTAATAAGGCTAACTGGTGCATATGACCACAACAGTAATAGATTCTTTGTTGGTAGCCACAGGAATTATGCCAATGCATTTAGCAGTAATAAAAACAGCAGCAATATATTCCCAAAAGAATATTTACAACATAAAGTAGAAAAAACTACTAAGAAGATCATTGGGAATACGAACAGAGATTCTACAAGAAATACTGAGGAAATGGCAGATAAAATATAATGATTCAACTACACGAAGAAGAACAGATGGTTTCTTCAAAAACATAGAGGAGAGATTATGTTTAATACATATACAATCAATAAAAGACGTTATACATTGCATTACAGGACTCGTCCGTACAATACAACGCTAGAAAGATTAAACTTAATGGGAAAAATGAACTTAATGAAAAAACATTTTGCAACAAATCAGCACATCTAGTATTTGAATGTACAAAAACTCAGAATATAAAAGTAAGTATAATTCCTGTAATAATAGGAAGAAATATTAATGAAGTACTAAGGCTATATAAAGAATGTGGGGAATTATGCGAGAAAATCTCCAATCATCACAAGGACCAATATAAAAATGCAGTAACAAGAAGTACATAAGGACTCATAAGCAGACATTTGACACAAGTAATCCTAACGTGAAGAAAACTTTTACTAAAGTGAGTGTAGCGTTTATTAGTGGAAAAAGTGCAGCATAGTAAACGCTACAAGGCAAGTCCAAGAAGGCGGATCACAGGTTCACCTCCAGGATTAATAGGTTCTCCAGAAGACTGTGCCGAGACACCTGAGAACCTGGAGATCAATTCTTCCAGGAATGTGAAGAAACAATCAAATTAACGAAAATCGAAATTTTATAATAAATTTAAAATTTTTACATTGTACTTGTCCATTATTGGCTTCAATATTATTTAAAAATTGAAAGGCACTGGAAGAAATCTTCCTCCTGTAACCATCCTCCTCTCACCAAACTCACGCAATTTCTGCTAATTAATAATATATAAAATACATTTTGTAACCTACGTTGCAATTTTTATAATAATGAAGTAATTTTCATTTTCGGTGAAACGTGTTTCAAAATTCTGCCATTGAATCCTCACGCAGTGTTATCAGGCAATTTTAGAACAGAGATCGCCTTAGCAAATCAGATATTCTCAGAGCATGATTTTAAACAGAATACTCCAAGCATATGTGTATCCAATTGTTCTTTCAGTATTTTTGCGTTTATTTTTAACAATACGTATATTTCTTGTAAATATCATTACATTCTACATTTTTAATTTATATTATGTAACAATACTCTCCATATTGTAAGACGAAGAAATTGTATTCATGTTTCCAAACATATTATAAATACATAATTTAGAATCTGTATGATAAAAAAATGTAAAAAGTAAAGAAGTATATTAAATAAAAAAAATTCAAAATGTATAACAATATATCTATCTATATATATTTGGGCAAATTGAGAAGAAGAACTTGATATTGTTGTATTTGCTGTTTACAAGAAAATAAAGTCTTCAAAATTATACTGTAGTTTTAAATTCATCTATTATAGAAAGATACGTGCTTTATACATTAATGTATTGTATATGTAAATAAAAAGAAGGTAATACATAAATAAATAATGAAATGAAATGTTCTGTGTGTGTTTGTATGCGTGCGTGTAAACTTTAATATTGTAATTATTCTATTTGTCTATAATATAATAAAATAAAACAAAAAATACAGTCTGGTATAAATAATTTGGAACCAGGAGGTCCCACCTTAACTGCCGAGGAAATAAATGAAAAGATAGATGAGAAATAATTAACGAGTCAGATTAAAAAAAAAAAAGTTAGGAGCTGAAGCGACTATCAGTAAGAAGCCAGAAAGCACAAAGATAGAGTAGAGTGGAAGGCTATTTTAAAATAATCATTTGCGTATTTTAAAAGATGTTAAACATCAGTTTTGTCTTAATTGGTCATTTTGTTGTGAACTTAAAAAAGATGTTGTGTAGTATTCCTACTAAATCATTTTTCCCAGTTAGAATTAAATTAGAGCATAACTAAACCTTTTTATTACTAATCTGAATAAGATAAATAGAAATTAGCTAAAATTAATTCCAGTTAAGTAGTGATCTCTTTGACTAAACTAAAACTAGAAAATATCTTGTATATAAAAATAAATTGCTCTTCTTCCATTTAAAAATAGTAAAAACAGGAAAGGAATTGTAAAAGAATTTTATTAAATAAATTTTTCATTGAATGGTACAGTCCAGTACAGTACAAAAGTTGCTTAACCTTAAGATAAAGGTAATTTTTCGCGAGCACTTATTACTACATAATCCTAGCTAATTTTCAACCAGGATGTTTCCGGAGCAAGAGCTTACGATAATGAACACTTTCTATCATACTATTTTTTAATTGGAAATTGGTAAGTTTTTTTATTAGTAATTGTTGCAAATTAAATGAACTTCGAAATCTTGATAATTGATAAATGAACTTGATAATTAAATAATAAAAATTAAATTTCTTCATGTTAAGAAGTGTGAGTTAGTAAAATTGGTAATAATAAAACAAAGTTTCAACTTTCTGCGAAAATTTGTTTAGAATTTGGAATTTTAAAATCCGGAATTTGTAAAAAGACTTTTTTGTATTAATGTAATAAATTTGTCAGTAATTTAAAAGGTAACGCATTTTTCTATGCTATTTAAGCTTTGGAATTATGAATTGAGTAACTATCGTAAATTTTCAACGAATTTGTTGCAAACTTAATTTCGTTTAAGAAATATTGATCTGTTTGAATCTAATTAAAATTTTATGTACTGTGTTCATTCTAATAGCCCATAAAGAATCTGAAATTTAACATATTTTACTGTAATATTAACTTGAAAGGCATTAATATGATATAGAAATGTATGAGGTTGAATGTAAGTGCTCCCTTGTCGAACTTTGAATTTGATTTTTTTTAGAAGGTTTTAAGAAAACTGGTTAAGTCACCTACTGCGCGTCAGAAGTTTTCCTGTATTCAGCTCGATCTTCTAGACACTATATAAACGCATTGAGAGTTATTCTGGGATACAGTATACAGATCTGCGTGACACTATCCAAAAAATATGTTCCTTAGTTTCCGTCATATTATTAAGCATCCATAAAAGATATCCCTTTCCGCACGGGAGTAGAAATTCTTAGATTATTTTCATGAAACCGGTTTTTCCATACTACGTGAAACATGTATAGAACATTTTTAGTATAACAATGCGTTGGCCCATCGTAGGTTCTGAGAAAGTGGATCCACGCAATTGAGCGTGTTTTGAAGCCGTAGTGAGCGTGAAAAATGAAAAATTCTCGCTTGTGTAATACAGAAGAGCTACCCGCAAAACTGTGCGGGCTCGGATGTATTAGGAAAGGGATGTATTAGAAAAAGTAGTGGGACTGGCAACTTGTGCACGAACTGGCAACGCTGTTACCTCCACCTTCACATAGTAGTTAAGTTTATCTTTACCATCGACTCTGTACAAGTTTAAAATTACTCCAGTTTCTACACAGTTGTTGATGGCGTCTGAAGTGAAATTGTGTTCGAGAGTTGCGTTACGAAAATAGACCGGCAAAGGTTTGAGTATCATTATACCATCAAATTTTGTGTAAAGCTCAGCAAATCAGCTACTGTGACTTGTGAAAAGCTATAAAGGGCTTGAGATGACGTTCCTTATTCAGGCCACAAGTGTTCAGATGGTAAATTTTGTTTTGAAAAGCCCGAGAACAAGTGGAAGACGAACCTCATGCGGGAAGAGCTTCAACTTCAAAAACGGATGACAGTGTGAAAAGAGTGAAGTCTCTTGTGAGGTCAGATCCTCGATTGACGGTGAAAATGATCAGTTATAAGTTTTATAGTACATCATAGTTTAACACAGAATTTGGACATGAGAAAAATGTGCTTCACGATAGTTCCAAAAAATCTTTTGACTGAGAAGAAGCCTAGTCAGACGTGTAACTTGATTTTCTGGAGCACCTTGAGAAGAAAAAGAATTCTTCAATCACATTATCACAAGTGATGAAACATGGATTTTTAAACACAATTCCGAGACAAAACGCCAAAGTCGGAGTGGCACACTGTACTCTCTCCCCGTTTCAAGAAAGCGAGGATGAGCAAATCCAAAATCAATTTGATGATGATTTCTTTTCTTGACAGCTTTGGGATTGTTCACAAGGAATTTGTGCTACCAGTACAAACTGCCAATCATATCTTTTTCTGGAAAGTCCTTGGATCACTCAGGAAAAGAGTGGTATGTGTACGACCAGGCATTACTCGGACTTTGATGCTGCGTCACGACAACGCACTATGTCACACGCAGTCTCCATCAATGTTTTTGAAAAAAAAAATCATATGGTTCCTCAGCCCATTATTCACTGGTTCATAGACAATTTGTACAAGTTAACCATATTAATGAGTAAATGTAACACATATTAGTAGATATCGCACTCATTTCCATCAAGATTATATTGGTCCATAAACTTCTTTTAAATATCCATTTCCTAGATATGACTCAAAATCATTAATAAAGCAATATTGTAAAATAATTGAAATATGGGGATATGGACTTTAGGACATCTCTTACTTTGTCAACAGCGTCATAACTGGAACTTTTCCTGGGAGGACGCAGTCTCCATCAATTAATTTAGGGGGGGGGGGAATCATGTGGTTTCTCAGTCCACTATTCACTGGCTCTCAGTTCTTGTGACTTTTTTATTCCTCTTGATCAGAAATAATTTGAAACTGCGCCATTTTGGCACTTCGTATAATGTTCAGAAGAGCATAAGTGATAAGCTGAAAGGTATTGCAGCAGAAGCCTTTCACCACTGTTACGAAGAATGAAAATAATGCCTCCAATTGTAGCTGCTTAACAGGACTATTTTGAAGGAAATAATCTTGCTTTGTGGAAAAAAACAAAAAACAAAAAACAAAAAAAAAAAACATCATTAACAGAAAATTAGTCTCTATAATTCTCTAACACACCTCGTAAGTCAGCTGAGAAGATGTTAGAATCTAATGTCTCTATTTTTAAGACATTTATCTATATTATTCCCTGCTTATTTAAGTGGAATTCTTACGAATCTGAGCGTGTATATCCTTATAACAAGACATACTCATGTATCTTCTGGGATGGATCTTTCCATGATCATCGTTTTAAATAAAACAAAAGAATCTCAAGTCAAAAACTGCATAAAAAATACAAAATTTCACTTAGGAGTTTGAAAATCATTTCAAATGCAATTTTATGCTGTGCAAAGTTGTCTGACTTCCATATCTTTCCTGCTTTTCGAATAATAGATATATATTTTACCTTGCTGATAATCCTCTTTTTTTTTTATCGATACGAAACAATTTTACAAATACATATATATATATATATTTGAATACAATTTGTATAATGATAACCATATATTAATATATATAGCACATATTATACGATATCGCACTTCATTTCTATTCTAATCAAGATGATAGTTCTCCATAAACTTCCTTTAAAGATCCACTTCCTAGGTATGACTCAAATTCATTAATAAAGCAATATTAACAGCAAAATTATTGAAATATGGGGATACGGATTTTAGAATATCACTTACTTCGTCAACAGTGCCAAAACTTGGAATTTTTTCTGAGAGGAGAAGCATTAATATTTAGCTCTCTAGCTACACACTTATCACTTTGAAGTTAAATTTTGATATTCCAACACGAAGATTATAATTCTCATTTTACTTTCTTTTCTCAATTTCCTTTTCTGAGATCCGCATATATATATAGTAGTAGTTATGTTTATTGGTAAATATAAGCTCCTTGGAAGTCACAGGGTTCACTAAAGTTTTAAACAATAACCCCTGGCGGCTTTTCCATAAGGTGAATAGACTAATAATGTGTATCATTCAATAAAATTCTGAAGTTTTACAAAATCCTAGAATAGTCAAGCTGATTAGAGTTCTCATTTGCAGGACGCTAACACAGTCACCACGAACAAATATTTCCATATTTCCTCTATCCTCATTTTCAGTATTACTGCGTTACGTTACCCTTCAGTTTATCCTTAGTATACCTATCTAAATGAATATTGTTGTAAAATTCAAATTGTATTTTGTTATGAGACTTGCGTAAGGACCGCCAATATGCAACACATAACACTTCAGAACTAAAACAATAAATTTATTTTTCATTGCTAGTTCAGGTTCTTTTGGTATAACGGATCTTTTTTTTTAACCTGAAAAGTCAGGGAATTCCTGCTTGCCAAATAGGCGGAATCCTGAAAACTTGTGAAAAAAAAGTACTACTGTATTCCATTATTCTTGACCATACACGAGATATCGTTTATTTGAGTAACTCTCTGTAATATTGCGACATGTAAATAAATACAGTGCTGGAATCAAGAAGAATTATATATATTATCGTGCCGATATTCTCTCGTCGACATTTTTACTTTAGAAGAGCCAATCGTCCTAGGCCTCACAAGGACTAAGACCGCCTCTCACAGAAAAAATGAACGACAAAGTATTGCAAATACAGGGCAAAAACTTTGCTTCTTTGTATTAGTAAGAAGTCGCAATTTAGCTTCGACCGTCTTCTCTTAATCGAATGTTACACCACAGCCAAATTTAAGAAATTTTGTTGCTTTGTTGAGATGTGAAGTACACAATATCTTTTTCCAAACTTTTCATACAAACGTATTGCTACCAATACAAATCAATTAGCACAATAATGTAATTTACATAATAACATTCTATTCGTGATATATAGCACTTTAATTATTTTCTTGGGGAAGGGAAATACAAAAACATTTTCTATTTATAGTTATTATATTTATTAAACATTTATTATAAGATAAATTGTGAAGGTTTGAAAGAAGCTATAGGGATTTAAAGCTTCCATATCAGCGATTCGCTATGTTTGTTGTAAATCTAATGTGCTATAGGACGAACGACTGCTCGGTCCTTGTTTTACATTCTTATCACGAATGAACTACGGGCTATATTCGCAGCATACCCTCTATGCACACATATTAGCATCACTTTGTTCAGACTTGAGCCACTAGATAAAATGGATACATTTTTTGTCACGGTTAAAGCTTATTTGAACGCATATCGTGTTCATGTTTGTGCCATTGAGAATGCAATCCATTCAGTTTAGATGCTCATTAGTTTTCGGAACTTTTTAGCAAGGATTACGGTTCTGAAAATTTTCCAATATACAGAGGAAGATATATCCAATTTTAAGGACAGTTGCATCAGTTATTTAAGTATAATAAGTTCTAATACAATGTTGTATATATATTTTTAAATGATTAACGAAAAAGATTCAAATGTAATAACAATTACTGTAAGTATAACAAGTTTACATATCATATGCACTTATGGATTTCAAGGTTTCATGAACGCCTTTAACCCTCCTATGGCCCTTCAAACCTACACACACGCCCGTCCTTGGGGTCTATTTGACCCCAATTATTTAATTTCTTACAAGGGCATGCAAATATGAAAAATAGACTAAATAATAGTTAACCTAGTGTCTTGAAGTGGCTTAATAATAACAATAATAGTAATAATAATGAATAATAGGAAAATTATAATATTAGAAATTGGGGTCAATATGACCCCAAGGTCTGATGTGTTACCTTTTTATTTAACAACGTTATTTAAAATAATTAACTTTTAATTTTGGGGTTATGTAAAGAACTAGACTAGGTCGAGGAATACTAAAATACAGTAACCGAAAACAAAGCACAAACAATTTATTTAAGAAATATGTGTCCCTTGGGGTCATATTAACCCCAAGGCCATTGGAGGGTTAAAGAAAGGAACTGAAACGAATTATTCTTAACGATTTTTGACACCAACAATCCTTTATTTGCTGAGGAAAGCATGGTAAAGTCCGTCCACAGAGTGTCCGCTTAATACTACAGCTAACTTTCAATTCATTGCAGAACTCACTTGAAGAAAACAACAGTATTGAAAATGAAATGGATACACTGAAAACTGGATTAAATATATTGTCTACTGAAGGTATCCTAGCTGAGAAGGATTAGAGTTGATATTCACGAAATAAAATCTTCATATACTCAAAGCATACCGAATTAATTTCTGTTGGCGGTCTTAATGATATTCTAGTAATTCATAAAGATAGAGAAAGAAAATACGGTGTAATGTATAAAAATACCACTGAGGAAGTTAGGAAAAATAATACAAGATTGTCAGACAGTATATAACCCGCGTTCTGTAAAGTATGTTGGTCACAAATTATTTGAAGTGCGACTGTTGCGAAGATATAATGAACTCAGTAAATTAGACGAAACTTCCAAGTAATTTACTGATCATATTAGTGCGATTTTGGATAACAAAAAACAATTAGTCACTCCAGGTTTCTTACGCACTAGATCGATGTCAGCACTAGAAGTTGAAAACGAAACTTTAATATGATAAAAGTGACTAGTTTTCTGTTCATGAAACTTTATATAAATTTTGCTTAAAGACATTTCCATATTCATGAGATAAAATATCCGAGTATACAAAAACGGGAAGATTATATGTATATTGATATTCGTACTAAATTTAGACAATCGAGTTGCTTATTTGGAAGAAAAAGTTTCCAAAGAAAGTATTGATGTGATAATCTTGAAAATGAAGGTAATAATAAGTAGAAGTTTGTGATCAAATGTACTTTCTGTGTTAGGGGAAAATTTCCGATGTTGTATCGCTGAAACAACCTACATGGTGGTGTAGTCACGTAGCTGTTAAATTCACCATAGTGTTTTTGGACGATATACCAAATGGCGTTATTGATTTGTTGCTTTATAAAACCCCAGAGAGCATTGTCTGGTGTTTTCAGATCGGGACTTCTTGGAGGCCAGACAAAGGGAGCTGATGAAAATGCACAACCTCCCTCTTACTCCAACTTCACTGCAAATGACTGTTACCAAGCAGAAAACAGCGGAAAACAAATGAATATGGATAGAAATGTTGCCAGACAATGCCAAGCAATGTTACCAAACAAATGTGGGTAAAACCTAAAACCGTCAGAAAACACCAATTAGGGGTACGCCCACTTCCGGACTACGCTGTATAATAATAATAATAATAATAATAATAATAATAATAATAATAATAATAATAATAATAATAATAATAATAATAATAATAATAATAATAATAATAATAATAAACTTTAATTACCTACATTATTAAGTAGTGCCTTAGGCAGTGTATGAAATTATTGAGAAAGCGATACTACGCTTTTTACCAACAATATTACCAACAGTACTTAATGAAATGAAGAAGAATGTTAATTGGTACAGCTTAAGAATCTGTTTCCCAAATTGTACTACCCTTCCTTTATATCGTTGTACCAGGCAATTAATTTTTGAAATAACAACATTTTATACAAAGAAGGCTAATATATTATTGTTAGTGGCAATACATTTATGACTTCATCTAACTGACTTGTAAGAAACGTAAATTCTTGTAATTGTTTTGGAGCATAGACTCAATATAATGTGTCTAGAAGATATTTTTCTTACAATGTATTAACATCTTTAAAGTCCTTATAAGTTTAAATACAAAAACATACATGCAAAATTGAAATTAACTGGAGTCTATTCGTATTTACGGAGAAAGAAACTACAATTATCAAACTTTGTGAATAAAAGAGAAGCAATTGTTGTAAAATACGAAACACAACTTGTGCTTTGACATAAAAGAAACTGACAATGTAGTTACGATGGACGAAATAGCCTATTTGTATGCATCTATAATAAATAGGCTTATAATCTGCGATATCAGTTTGGATTTGAACATAGAAAAAAGAAAAATATATGAAAATTAAAAAGAAATAAAAAATGGACCATTATGATGACTGCATCCTACAAGTTAGTCAATTGGTCTATAAACAACAATTTAAATATACTGTATTTAGCACAGTACAAAATCTATTTGTTGCTTTCATCTATGCACTCGTCTGCAGTCAATACCTGCAACGAAGATATTGAATCATACCATGCGTTTATCATATTATTCATCTCTAAGTAACCCACTCTCTCAGTTTTTCTTGTTACAACTAAGATTAATTCTTCATAAGAGCTTTTAATAAGATCCAATACTATATTCCATATAGGCAAATTTCAATTTTTCCAACACATGCGATTGAATATTACATAATGTGTTCAAGTAAAAATATCAAGTAATATTTCCTACAAAGTGAATACTTTGACATATCTAGGATGAACATTAACAAACCAAAAACACATTCACGAAGAAATTAAATGTCTACCAAAAGCAGGGAATCGTGTTATTACTTAGTCCAAACTCTTTATCTTCAAAGAACTTGAAGCTTAAAATGTATTAAATGATAGTTATGTCTATTGTGTTGGATGGTTATGAAACATGGTTACTTACTTTGAGAGAAGATCACAAACTGAAGAATTTGAAAATAAAATCATAAGGCGAATATTCTGAGTTAAACCCAAAAGAAACGGGAATGAGAAATGACGTAAACTTCGTAACGAGGATCCGCATAATATATAGGCCTACCGCTCACGTGACACTGTTAGGATCATTAAGTCCAGAAAGCACAGATGGGCAGATCATAGCCAAAATAGAAGAAAGTAATAAACCTTTCAGAATTTCAACTAGAAATTTGAAATCTACCAAAAAGTACCATTAGGAAAACCTAAGGGCAGACGGGAGGATAATATTAAAATAGATCACACAGAAATAGGAATAAAAGGTAGAAAATATGGTCCAGTTGGCTCAAGATAGAAGTCAACCTACGGGTTCTATAAGTTATAATAGTTAGTTATTATATAATGTAAAATATAGGTACTAAGAATGAAGAATTTTAGTGTTTATTTCTTTTATTTGATACCTCTGGTAGATAAGGTAAAGTTTATATAAGTTTGATCTTAAATTGTACCTGTACAATTTAGGAGAAATGAATCCTTATAATTAAAGAGATGTGGCTGATTTATCAAATGTGGAAGAGATGTGGCTGATTTTTGACAAGTTTGTTATATTACTGACAACTAAGTACGGAATCCTCAACTATGTATAACATAGGGTCTAGTACTTTTACATATTTTGTGTTGTCTAGGATCTTAAGACGATGTTTTGCAGAAGGTAAGATCACAAACAGCGAAAACGTCTAAATATGTATTGAGAACAAACTACATGTATATTATTATTATTATTATTATTATTATTATTATTATTATTATTATTATTATTATTATTATTATTATTATTATTATTATTATTATTATTATACAGCGCGGTCCGGAAGTGGGCGTACCCCTAATTGGTGTTTTCTGACGGTTTTAGGTTTTACCCACATTTGTTTGGTAACATTGCTTGGCATTGTCTGGCAACGTTGCTATCCATATTCATTTGTTTTCTGCTTGGCAACACTTATTTGCAGTGAAGTTGGAGTAGGAGGGAGGTTGTGCATCTTCACCATCTCCCTTTGTCTGGCCTCCAAGAAGTCCCGATCTGAAGACACCAGACAATGCTCTCTAGGGTTTTATAAAGCAACAAGTAAGAAACACTCATATTACACAGCACATAAAATTACAAGCAGCTGTGGAACATGCCTTCATCCTCGTGACTTCGGAGTATTTCCGCAAATCATCTGCGAGAACTTGGCGCAGAATTCTGCTGTGTTACGACATGGATGGTGATCATACCAATGTTTATGACTCTTAAAACTCTTAAGACTTCAAGGTAACTGTGTACAGACATTCTACCATAACTAACACTATATTCTTGAAACTAAAGGGGGTACGCCTACTTCCGGACCACCCTCTACTTAGGAAATATAAGGCATTTCCTAAAAATGGTGCCATATAAAAGTCTTTTCCTTAAGTCCAAACATTTCGCCAGGGCAATTTCCTATTTCAACTAAGGCACATTTAACGTTAGTCCCAGCTCTCGAAATATACTTTTTATACGTATATTATCGATGGAACAGCATACCATGCACTTTTGTTCTAATTTTTAGTTTTGAAGCTACAAGCACATTTCATTATATGTACTATGCAAATCTAAAGCGAAGAATTATAGATTTATGTAATTTCTAATAGTTGACATGAGCAAAAAGTGATAATTATATTATTGATTATTCATTTTCTCGTTCGAATTACACTGATTTTTTCTGTAATTCTGATCAACAGTCCATATTTTATTATAATTTCACATAATAATATTGTAAAACTTAATGATAAACCAATAACAAACAATGAAAAAGCTCCCATGAAACATTCAAGGGTTACTAATCTTGTTTTGGCATCTTTGTTATAATTTGTAGAGTTCCTAGTTGCATAAAATAAATCTAACAAGATGTCTTTTCTCCACTTTAAAGTTAAACCAGAACTTACAGCTGTATTGATAATACGTTGAAGTAAAATGGTAAATGGCGAATTAGGTTTTATACGGAACACATTAGGAGCAGATACTATAGTTTGCGGCATTACATACAACAAAGGTTCGCCTTCAGAATTGAATAGTGAGTGCGTATATAACTTATCCTCAAATGTGTATAATTTACATAAAACAGCGAAACCTTGTTCTGTAATTATTCTTTGAAATATATGTAGGAAATCATAATTAGTTTCCTCCCATCTGTTGTATATAGTTTCTGTGACTCGACTCTGGCCATCTTTGAAGTAACGTCGATGAATGAGCTTTCCTCCAAATGATAATCCTGATTCAACTAAATCGTTCAAAGATTTAATATTAGGATACTTTTCTGGCTTCACTATAAAGCCAAAGAAAACAGTTTGATAAAAAGCGTTAATTATAAGTGAACCAAGGATCCAGGTTATGCATAGAATCCTTACTGAATAAATGTTTGGAGGAGGAGTTAATGATATACCGAGCAAAATAGACAAATAATATATTAAAGGAGTTTGGAAGATGAAACCTTCGCACGTTAGTACCAAACTAATTGTTTTTGTGCATAGGACAACGAAAATGTAAATTACCAGTATATACATCCAAACTAGGGGTGTGAAAGGAAACAATATATTCATCCATCTTGGGTAATAGCCACGTTGTGGAAGTATGAAGTAGTAAGAATTAAAATCTCCTGATAAGACTATATCAAACAATTTATACTCTTTTGATTTTACAGAAGAGCCATCTAAACTTCCCTCTAATTTTCCAGTGACTACTTTTAACAGATCTCCTGCATAAGAGCCATTCTTCAGTCGATAATTTAGCTTATTCCTTGGTCTAACTTTTAGATGCTGGGAAAAATTCATTTTACTGGCAATAATCTCATATAAGTGAAAGAATACACCACCAACTACGCTAGTTGATCCATTAATATTACTTGTGACTATCATTTTAGGTGGAGCATGTATTGTTGTCATAGGAAACGAACATCTGTGTAAATTATGAATTTTACTGGGAAATAGATCGGCTTTGTTGATAAATTTCCCATTGTAACAAGAATCTAGTAACTTTACCACATTTGTAGCTCTACAGTGATAGTCTGAGAATGGAAAATATGTATACATTTCTAAAGATAATTGTGTTGAAATTGTGTACTTGATTTGCGTATCAGCCACTACAATATTTAGAATATTGTTTTTCATTGCAGTTTCAAATATTGATGACATGCTGTCAATTTCAATTGTATCGTCATCAATAATCACAATTATTTTACTTCGGGGAGTTAAATAGATTAATTTAAGTGCCTCTATCATTGATTGAAAAGTGTTTGTTTGTTCTAAAAATAAAACATATGATATGCTATCCTCACTCAGTTCCTTCTTCAGATTTTCAAATTTTACTCTTGTTTTCATTTCGAAATCGTAAAGATTTATCTTCACAACAGGCAGATGAGAACTTGATAGTACACTTGCTACAACATCATTGTTTGTTCCATTTTCTATTGAAATCAATGTTTTTGCGAAGCGAAAGTTCTCATTAAGAGTTACGCCACTACATCTTATTAATGTAATTGTTCGGTTGTTTGCATTGAGATTTTGAGAAATATGTGAGGATGATTGATACATACAAAGGAATATTAACACAAGAATGTACATATTCATCTTTCATTTATAAATTAGTCCTGAAATTTTATGTACCTAAAATAAACCAAGAAAAATATATAATTAGATAGCTCTTTTTGTTAAGAAACAATATATAGATAATTTAACATATGAAGCTTCTGAAATTTTAACCTATTAAAACTTTTAGTAGATTAAGGAGATAGTGCAACAAAACCTGTTACTTGACTAGATCTGTAAATAAACCACCTTCCTAAATCGCCTTCAACTTTGTTGGAATCTCCATTTTGCCATATGACTTATACTACTTACTAATCTGAAATACCCTACTGTTTAATTTGTAACTTGGTCGCATTGACCCAACCTTATTCGTATGTTGTTATGTTAAATTTACATTTTACATGTTGAACACTTAACTGAGCATTTGACAGTATATATGATTTTCAGTTCTCGAAGACTTTTGCAGAATGTTTTATTGTTGCCTTATTTTAAAATACCAATAAACCAAAAAAGAGGGAAAATTTATCCATTAAAAGTCGTCAGAAAATAACGGGCGGCGATTATACCTGTATTCTAATGCATATTATGTCTATTGTAGGTGATTTCATGAACTGATTGACATCATAAAACATTTTCATTGACATACATTGCAAGACACTTGGCAGCCCAGTTCATATAGATTTATTTAGCTGTGGATGGTCTTTGTTTTCTTCGCATGTTAAGATATCTTTCCTATCCGAAAATTTCCCTTAAATTTATAATATATGACAATCTGATACATGTTGCAATGTGATAAAAAGAAATAAAAATCAGTGAACAAATTATAGGTGTTGAGTTAAATTGAGTTGATTTTGAGTTTAAATTCCCGTTCAGCAGCGAGGCTATATGAGACGTGGACCTACTGATTAAGAGGACTCCATACCTCCAGAAAAACGCGCAGTACAGACCTTCCGTTTTGAACAGATTTTTCAGTTACGACTAAAGATAGAACTGTCGAGTTTTTTTTTTTTTTTTTTTTATATATTCTTCACAAAACATGTCGGCACAAATCCTTCAGAACAAAAATTTAAAAACTATCATTTTTAATGAGTAAATTTGGTATAAAGATGGGGAAAAAACGTCATTTTCACATGCAATTATCTCCAAAACCCTACATGCTAATGGAAAACCATTTTGAAGGAATTGTGCATTGTTCATTGCACTTCATATTCGCAATATAACTTCTAAAGTAAGTTTCGATATATTAATACTGTATGTGGAAAACAAAACCCTTGTAATAGGTTAAAATTTCTCAGCACTGTAGCGACACCTTGTGCTTAAAGTTTGACAGGCCCTAAGCCCCACCCACAGTTGAACTCGGAGGGATACAATAAAATAGTTCGCAAGGGAAGATCCACAAGCGACGTCTGCTGGCAAAGAAAAGCAGCGTGATTTTGTGTATTCTGTTAACAGCTGTCATAATTTTTGACGTGTGCATTTCGAGTTCAGTGAAGTTCCCAACATGAAGCCGAGGAAGAAAGTAGGAATGTATCTACATGAGTGCAGAAGCAAGTCCAAAGTAAGAAAAAGTGTTCATTCTGCAACAATGGAGATAAGACATGGAAAGATAATATTGTGTGCATATATATATATATATATATATATATATATATATATATATATATATATATATATATATATATATATATATATATATATATATATCCTAATAATATATTTCTTTTATAATTTTTATTCTATAAATCTATTCTAATAATTCAGGGTGAACCTGAAAGATGTGCAGAAACTCCGAAAGGTGAGTCATGACATCAAAAGAAAACAAAAAATCCTCTTTCATATTCTCGAATTCTGCGTCGTGTAAGAGTGGCAGGGATGCCAATTTGGAATCGAAAATCGAATCGTGACAATTGGAACGTATCAGAAAGAATGCACATCAATGAAGAATGACGTCAAAAGAAGACAAATTTCTGTTGCATGTTTTCGAATTTCGCGTCGTGTACGCTGTGCACATCTTTCTATTCCGTTCCAATTATCAGGATTCGATTTTGATTCGAAGTTGGCACCCCTGTCACTTGTACACGACGCGGAATTCGAGAACATGCAAGATGACTTTTTGTATCCTTTTGGTGTCACGAAAAATCTCCCGAAGCATGTGCACATCTTTCTGTTCCTCTCCAATTGTCAGGACTCGAGTTCTGATTCCAAGTTGGCATCCTTGTCACTCTCATACGGCGCGGAATTCGACAATATGCAAGAGGCAACTTTTTGTCTTCTTTTGATGTCACGAATCACCTCCCGGAGTTTGTGCATATCTTTCAGGTTCACCCTGCATATATTCTATAATTTATTCTTATGTTGGTCGCTCTCTTCATATAGTGGCTTTCGTTTCTTTCCAATCAGGTTCTTTTGTATTCAGACAAAAATTGCTACTGACAAGCTTAAAACAAAAGTAATTTTTCAAAGAGCTTCGGTTCGCTCTGATGGCAACTGTGGAAGCAATAATCTTGGGTGTTACTAGATTCGTAAACCCAAATTCTCCGTTTAAAGACATGAAATTTCCCGCCGGACGAAGAAATTGCACAAATATATAGATCTATATAATGTGAGCTGCTTGCTACAAAATACAAATAATAAAGTACACTCTTTTTAATTCGAACTTCAAGGGGCTACAAAAAATAAAGAAAAAAAGAAAAGAAAAGAAACTTCGAATTAACCCGAATGCAGAAATTTACAGACATCAATATAATAATACACAGTTTTATACGTAACACTGCAGTAATACACAATCTAATCTACCTAACACCAGCCACAGTTACTAGATACTACCAAGCAACGGCGCCGACTCTCCAAAATTTATGTATGTGCATATCAATGGCGGGACGTGTTACCAGGGGGTCTCAGTATAGCCTACTTTTTGATTGATTTCCTTTCAGTTAAAATCTTTTATGAACATTGTCAGAAAGGGCTGTGCTGTGATAAAGTAAAATATACCAGTACTACAAGTTGGGGCTGCCCTTGTTCAGTCGGTAACACCCAAGAGAAACGGGTTCAAACCCGGGTCCAAACTAAAAAATCTTGATTATTTTTGTGGGTGCTGGAGCTCCGCAGCACCCACGTAGTCGGCGCGCATGCTACCAAGTGCAGGAACTACTGCATGATGCACAGAGGAGGTATTGTATGTTCGCTCTATGGACATAGAAAAGTGTTAAAATCAAATATATTCAAAGGGATGATGAGTTCTGGATGAAGAATATGGAAAAACAGCTACAATTTTACGTTGAGTGTCTGTTACCAGAACTTGTTGATTCGAGACACACATGGTCAATGCAAATCCGAAATCCCCCAAGAATAAGCCAAGCCCAAAACCGAAAAAAAAATAAAAAAATCTTGAGACATCAAAACCGAAAGAAAAAACTCATCAAGAATAAGAATCCTGCTGAACACTAGCTAGTTGAATTGGTTATTTCTGACGAAGGAGGCATCTATTGTAACTGTGTGGTGAAAAGTACTAACAAGACACAGTCAAGTACGAAATTTAATGGTACAGGGCTGCAAACTTCGGAATATATACATGATAGAAAATCACCGGGTGCATCCACGGCTGTGGTTCCATGATAAAATTATGTACCGTAATTGAATGCTGCATAACTACAGTAGCGTACGCAGGAATTTATTTCGGGGGGCGGGGTCCAAATTCAATGTGGGGTATTTTATATTAAAATTCCTAAAATTGCCTCTAAAATTCTTCTTAATTTCTAAATTTACACACAAGTCGAAATTTCGGGGGGAGGGCGGTCCGGACCCTCAGGACCCACCCCCTGCGTACGTCTCTGCATAATTACTACAAGACCATGGCATTTAATAGTAATTCCTAACTTTGCTTCTTCTACCTTTAGCTCCTATTTCTTAGATATATCATGGTGGTCTGCTACCATGTATATGTTCCGAAGTTATCTACGATTGCCATTAAAATGGAATGGTTCATTATTGCTGTTAGGACTTTCTAACTATACAATAATGGGCCAATAATGCCATTCATTTTTTTTTTTTTTTAATATTCTGAGCAACTCTGATTCTGGTTTTCGATACTGCTTTTAGTCTTTGTAACGTTTTTAGTTTCGTTTTGATTACTTGCATTGTTTTAAGGAGATTACATTAATTTCCTTCTTTAAATAAATAAATAAATAAAATAAATAAAATACTTAACGTTTAGTAATTTTGTATGGAATTGGGTTGAATTTCAGAACCCTGTAAGTTCACAACAACGCAAACACGAATCAAACGAATATCGAAAGACGCTCAAATATCTATTTCGCAAACCTTAAGCTAAAGATGCCTCCCTCGTTAGAAACATTGGCTTGTTTTCCATATAAAGTATCATAACTTTTAAGGCTCTGGAGGAGTTACCAGAAGTTGTAATAGACGTATTCAACATGTCTGAAAGAATGTTTAGGAATACAATTTGTAACCTGATAAGCCGAATTAATGAAACAGTAAAAAGTTATGTATTTTTTTGTAAAATAATAATAATAATAATAATAATAATAATAATAATAATAATAATAATAATAATAATAATAATAATAATAATAATAATAATAATAATAATAATAATAATGTCGTTTACCATATATAAACACTGTAAACAGGCAGAATGCCAATTGTGTTGTTAAAATAAATAAATTAAACAAGTAGAATAAATAAGTATATTCTTTTTTCTGAATTATTAAAATATTATTATTAAATATGTAAAATTTGACGAATTCTGTTATCACTTTCATTTCAGATAGGGAGATAATTGGGTAGGATCTTGTACCTAGAATAGTATCTTAGATAGTTTGATCAGTACCTGTACGGTACCTATCTTGGGTACTTTGCTAGATATTACCTAATACCTGTATCCAATACAAATTTGAGTCAGTACCTTGTAGCAAGGTACAAAAAGTAATGCCTAACCCAATAGTGATTATCTTTTGGAGATATTCTGGGTCTGGGTTCTTCGGCGATCACAACCGGGGAAGTGGAGTTGGAAAGAAAGTAAATATTAAAAAAAAAAAAAAAAATACAGAAAGCTCCAAAGTGGCCTTGGAGCTGCGGGGGATTGTTTCAACAAATTCCCTTTCACCACAGCCTTCTGGTGAAATGTAAACCGATCTACAATCACCCCACCCCCACCCACCCATGGGCGTAACAACTATGCCGCAAAACTAAGCGATTAATCCTAAGTTTTCGGAAACGCAAACAATGCATGTACTGAATAAAGTGTGCAGCACAGCGGTTTTCATTTCATGATTTTTTTTTTTTTTTTTTTTTTTTTTTGTGGCTGTATGCATTTACACATCACAGATATAACAGTAGCTTTGCTATAATTTCGACTCGCCCTTAAAAAAAATACGATAAAAAAAACGCACAAAAGGCTTGTAAACGTCGTGGAATATGCACTAAAAAGAGTCTTAAAATATACTATGACGTTAAATATTATATACTAAAATATGCTATTTTCATTATATCTTAGATGAAATTTACTACAAATACATCAAAATAAGTTTGAATTAAAGTACGTCACCTTGCAACGTAAAATTATACCTGCGCAATACTTTTATAATATGTTTGATACAGCGGAACAAATTATAGGTTCACACGAGAGATCATTGTTGAACTCTAGTGCAATTTTTACATATAGAGAATGTTATCTCAACTGTGCAGAAACAATAGGAAAATTGTAGCCGCGTTCTTATTTTTAAAAGAAAAAATGAAAAGCTCGAAAAATGTACGAAAAAGCTCCAAAAAGGCAATAAAATATCCAGTCCATCAAAAACAGCAAAAATGCCAAAAAATACTTTTAGGATGGAAGATCAAGAGTGTTATTTGTTTCATTACATGGACGGTTAATGAATTTTGTTGTTTCCGAAACAAACACGTCGTTATTTTGAAATTAAATGAAATAAGTTTTACGTCCCTATGGTGGTTAGGCGAAAGGAGACGGTGATGATGAGGAATTAATTAAATGATGAAATGAAGAGAGTGGGAGGAAAGGGGATAACCTCGGGAAAACCCACGTACACCACAAAGCTAACTTGATGCGAGCTGGGATTGAACCAAGGATCCTATGCACCAGAGGTGAACGCTCTGCCACTGAGCCACCGCGGTTCCATGTTCTTATTTTGTTACTTACCAAATAAAAAAAAGTAAAAATTATATACATCCTAGCCCTAGTTATAATTAAATTATCTACGATTCTACTACGAAAAATGTTGATCATCGATCGGAGAGTCTTGGGTATAACCTTGCGGGGGGGAGGGGGGATAAAATGTTACGCTTCTTTTCTCTTCGCATAGTTTGAACAACTCGAACTGGCTCTTCTATGCGTAGCGGCAATCGTATCGTATGGATAGATTTGTAGGCTGATGGGCACTTGTGACTTGATGATGGAAGACTCAAACTGGTTTTGAACATTACCCCCTGCAACAGTGATTTATTTGTGGATTTTGTAGAAGGGGGGAATGTTTATGCAATATTGTGTTCCGTATTACAGAACAACTTTAAAGTCGGATTGGAACAACGTTATTTTTAAACCTACCTACTTTAAAATAATGCTACTAGTTTGATAGGCGGTTCTCAAGTTTACTTTTTCACCTTTTTAAAAACAGTTTTATGATAAATACGGGTAGGTACGTTAGATAAGACTTGGTTAGGTAGATTAGTTTACATGTGTTACCTTGCTACTTTTTCGTCCTACTGCTGAAGACAAATGTGCAGCATCCAGTAAAAGCCCTATAGTTACATTGCAACTATGCATAACTTGTCATAACAAGTGCCACACTCCTACGTAAAACAGTTTTGTTGTGACAAATAATTCTTTAGTCCGTTCTAATTTGGTCTTTGAAAATCAAATTCCTCGCCCGAACAATAAATACGATAAAAGGTAAGAGTTTACTTTGGGCAGAACAGTGATAGGTGCACATACACTTTAACCTTATTTTATTAAATAGAAGGGGAAAGGCGGTATTAAATGTCATTCCTCATATCATAAATGAGTTTTTGCATTTGCTCCGTCTACTTAATAAAATTAGATTCAGGGGTGTGTGACCCTAGCACTGTTCTACTGAAAGTAAACTTCTGGTCAACAATACATACTGGTGTTAAAACGAATCCAGAATTGAACAAAGACTGTAATCTGGTCTCCGAAGAATCATGAGCATCTATTAAACAATTACCAATATGATGCTATCTAGGAAAAAAATACTTTAACTTTTCCTTCACTTTTACTCTCGAAATTGAAACAGCCATTGTAGCCTACAACATTTACAGTTTTTACAAAATCACAAGAAATGATTGACTGCCAATTTCACCTTGAGTTAAGCTAAAGCATGATTTACGGTGTGTTATCTAACACTGTCTTTAGAAATTAATATTTTCACAGCGTACCTCACTTTAGAATAGTGAAGCAATAGGAAGCAGGTTGGTTTACATGGGATACCGTCATTTTCAGTTGGTTTGTCGGTAGCAGCACTTTTTATCCAGCTGAAGGTATACTTTTCTGCATTGAAAGAAGCAATGTCTGGCCCATTAACGTTTATGGAAAGAAGAAATTTGAAGGTTTTTACAGATAAATGGTTTCTAGTGTCAGTATGCTGTAAGTTTAACTAGGAAAAGCCTCTCTTACACTCTGCAGAAGAAACTGAAAGCAATTCTATGAACAATTCTTCAGGAAGAAATTTTATAAACAAGAAAAACATAGCTCGTGACAATAAACATACTGAAAAAAATAAAGAATCGCTACTAAAACATGAAGTTGAATCATAGCACTTCAAAACAGTTTATAACTTAAGAAAGCGGGAAAAACATCTTCCCAGGCTGGGAAGACTGGATTAAGCCTAGAGACAGGGAAATCAAAATTTAGAAGGGGGAAATTCCCAGGCTTCCCTGGCTACAAATAAATCCCTGCCCTGCAAGCAAGTGTCAACTTCTCCCTCCCCTGCCTGTTGTGTTTAGAAGCGGAAATTTGCGAGCACACAAGATAAAAGAGGTCTTCGCCGGGTTTTCACGGACTCTTGTCCACAATTTCCGCAGGCTTTTTTCTCCCCAAGACTTTCTCGTCAGCTGAGCAGTGGCTCCAACGTGTAGAATGTAGGGACTATTTCCTGAGTCGGATTCTGACCATTGTGGAGGTGCAAGGGACTTTGACTGAGAGGATTTCTGTCAATCTCGTGACGTATTGTGCTACGTCAGTGATGAAGGCCACGCAAAAACCAAAGAAAAATTCACGCCCCTTTTATCCCTGTTCGTCAGTTTTAAGTTTTCTCCCTTGTATGAGTTAGTCTTAACGTTGAATCCGAACCACATGAGCTCCCACCTAAAATCGAACTCGGGCCTCCCATGCCAAAGGCGCGTACGCTAACCGCTTAGCCACGGAAGAGCTCACCAAATTATAGTTGATCAACATCCATTCACAACGTTGATATACAATATGTACTCGTCATGAAATCTATATGCAGGGACCACTTTTTATGTTTGATATCTTGAGAGGTGAGGCATCGTAGACGTTTAGAATATTTCCTTGAACTAAATATTTTATCTGAATCTATCATCATTAGCGGAATAAACTAAACAATCAATAAAGAATGTATCCCAGCATTTCGTTATTAGTATATTGAAATTATATCATATTGTATAGATAGGAAAGCAAAATACATATATTAATTGCATTCACTGCTTTGATATTGCAGAAATAATGTTTACTTTGTATTATCTATAAAATATAAAGGTAACCAAGAAACTTCTGTCGCTTTTTGCGGAGGTCTGTGTTCAATTGGCCCTCACACCGTGAGTTCAATATGAATCGAGACAAGGCGAAGGTCAGTTGTTGGTGTGGGTATATCCAACATACTACCTGGTTGTGGCAGTTCAGTTACACCGTAAACTTGCATGAACATGGGACCTCCACAGAGCGTCATGAAAGCGTGTATGTTGTACGAGTTCAAACTGGGGTCAAACGCCGCTGCAGCGGCGCGGAAGATATACCAGGCCTTTGGTGAGGGTGTCGTGACTACGCGGACAGTGCAGCGGTGGTTTAACAAGTTTCAGGACGGTGACGAAACACTCGAAGACATACCACATGTGGGGAGACCAATACATGTACAAAATGAATATCTTCAGGCAGCAATTCAAGCGAACAGTGGCCAGACATGTGAGGAACTCTGAAGCCAGCACTTCTGAATCGCAAAGGGGTCCTGCTGTTACAGGACAACACTAAGCTCCACATGGCTAGGATGATCCGGGACACCATTCTACGCCTTGGATGGGAAACACTATTGCATCCACCATGCTCCCCCTAACATTACACCGTCCGATTAACACCTGTTACATTCCTTGAACAATCATCTTAGAGGACGCCAGTTCAAACCCCTAGTAGAGGAGTAAAATGCACTTGATACCTTCTTCGCTTCACGGCCCACCCGCGATGGAATCCATGACCTTCCAGAAAATTGGCAGAAGGTCGTCGAATCTGATGGAGACTATTTTTGATCTTTCAGATATGTCTTAGGCGACATATCGATGTTCGAAGGTGGTGGATGAAAAAGCGACAGAACTTTCTTGGTTACCTTTATATAAACCAATATTTATGTTAGATTTACTATATTATTTTCAAAATTTAAATTAATACTTAGTGGGCAACACAGAGACTACTATTTAAAATGTTCAAATTGAATTGAAGATGGAGGTCACTAACATTTAGACCTACTCCGTACTCCTCAACTACAAATTGTTTTTACCTCACCCTCATATCTCTCAACTATGACCACTTGAAGTTAGGCTAATTCATTTTACACGCAGTGGTAAGGAACTTTCTATTCACCCTGCATATTACTGACTTTTCATAAAGATTTTACTGGACACCAAACCATGTTGAATTTACATATCTACAGATTTGTAATAATTTACATATCTACAGGCTCAGAATCACAATCTAAGAGATAAATGGTGTTGACTTCCACTAATACGTTACTATCATTTATTTAATAGGCAATCGAAACAAACTTTCTTCCTCACAACACTTTCGCTTGGAGTCTGATAAATGTAAATATTGGTCTTCGTCTTAACGATATCAATCTCCGCACACCCAGGTTTAGAATCATCAAAGAATATATAAATAATTTCATAATAGACCTAGTAGGTTCACATTTTTTAACATTATATTACCTTCATCTGAATTGCTGAAATAAGTAACACAACTTTCAGTAAAACTGAAAATTTAATTAAACATTTATCATTTTATTCGGTAGTAGGAGGATAAGCGCTGGTTCTAAGGAACCAGGTGGCCTAGCACCCTGAAATTTATTTCGACCTACGTAATTGTATTAATATTCTCATTAGTGCTTTATTTTATAATATTCGAGAAACCGGAATGGGTCCCCCAAAAGTTATACAGAAATCGGCGCCCTGGGGTTGAGAGATGATATTGGACTGTCAAGCGATTGTAGGATTTGGATTCGAAAGGCTACTTACTATGTTAATACGATAATTTCAAATTGACGTGCAATCCATAAGCAAATACAATTTTCATGGGTAGATAAATCAGAGAGCTAAAATGATAACGACAAAACTTCAAATGATTTTTATAAAAAAGATAAAAAAAACTGTCTCGTTTGATTAACTAATAAAGTCTTCTTATTTTGAACCTC
The DNA here is from genome assembly GCF_964235325.1 of Thermobia domestica. Classification (NCBI taxonomy): domain Eukaryota; kingdom Metazoa; phylum Arthropoda; class Insecta; order Zygentoma; family Lepismatidae; genus Thermobia; species Thermobia domestica. The sequence goes on from NC_137456.1 coordinate 165,308,514, forward strand.
AAGAAAACTGCAAGAAGTGAATTTTTGCTTTACTAAACAGTACTAAACGTGTAATGTATTACAAATGAATATATTTTGCAATTTTTATATTGAAATCGACTTAAATTCTAAATAAACATGGAACTTCAATATGCAATTATTATGCATTTAAGGTATGCTTATAACGTCACACCAGTTCGAAGTAATTTTACTTATGTTTAATCGTACTTAATAGAACTTGTTACTATTTACTACGATGATCATTCAAATAAACAAACACTATTTTGATCACTTAGGAGCATTATATTATCAAATAATTAATAATTGCTTGTCAGCAATTCTATACACTTCTAACTTACATGTCGTCTTTCTGAACTATATTAAACTGATTTATAAACAAAACCTTGGTAACGGGAACGGTTACCATAGCAACCGGATTACGATGTCTATATAAACATTTACCTCTAGCGGCAGCAACATAAAACATTTACAAATCGAGATTAATCATGACATTTTTACAATATCTTTTCTTCTTCTAACTCGTAGCTATTGCCAGATAAAATAACATTTTTTCCCAACATATTAAATAAAATAACAGTAATAAATATATGTTATCTTTGTATGCTCATAGCCCCGCAGGCCATAAATTGCTGTTAGGGAAAGACAATTAGATTAATATCATTCAATATAAAATATACGCTATTCCAAATTTTGTTTCCTCAAAGAACACAACAGATTTTCCAAGGAAAAGTTTATTTCTATTGTCACATTTAAAGTAAATAACTTTGGCATTTTGTATTTTTAATAGATATCAGAAAGCTGTACTTCAGGAATTATCAGAGCTTGAAGTATGTAAATAAGATTAGTCATATGTTATTCGTTTCCAAAACATTTAAAATATTGCAGAATAATTAAGAAAGAATACAACACGTTTACTGTCTTCTTCCTGGTATTTGTAACATGCATACAATTCATTCAGAAATCAATTGTAAAGGAAATAAGAATGTATCAGATATAAAATTCTATTTATTCACACTCACATTAAAATTATATACATTTTTCTGACCATCATGATCATAGGTATTCTACAGTTATTACCAGAACTGAGAAGCTTCCATACTCCACGGTCTTTTGTTATCATCTTTGTCTTTATGTACGATTTCTCTGTTTTTGATATCGTCTATTAAGGGTCTTCACTACAGCGAAATTAAACTACCGCTAATTTTAGAGTTTTTCTATAATATCTTCAAAACAAATAAAAATATTCGAAAAGCAGTAACGTAGTGAACTAGACAATATGATTTTGCATGTGATATCGTTATCACAACTCATGTATCTGCTTTCAATTTGCAACTGTAAATAGATTAAGCATTTTTTGCGGGTTCTGTAAATAGCGGCATACCAAAAGCAGATAGGTGAATTGTGGTAAAGGTATCACATCCAAAGTCGTATTATCTAGTTCACTACGTTTCTGCTTTTTGAATGTTTTTATTTGTTTTGAAGATATTATAGAAAAACTCTAAAATTAGCTGTAGTTTAATTTCGCTATAGCGAAGACTCTTAATTATAGTCTTCTTCACTCCCGCCCTCTTTCCTGCCACGATACTCTTTGGTAGTCTCTCATGATACAGTTTCTTTTCACCCAATGTCCACTTTCTCTTCCTCTTCTTAACAATATCTTTTCTCCCCCACCATTTCCTAAGACCCTCTCATTCGTTTTCCGCTCGACCCAGTTAATTCTCTCCATTCTTCTCCATACCTACATTTCGAAAGCTTCCAGTCATTTTTCATCATTTTTACGTAATGTCCATGCTTCTGACTCGTACAGTACAATACTCCACACGTAGCATTTTATGAGTCTTTTTCTCAACTCTTTATTCAATGTCCCACAAAATAATTTCTTCCTAAACGCTTCTTTCATCATTCCTATCCTTCTCTTTATTTCACGTTCGCACTTCATATCATTAATAATGCTCTGTTCTATTATCTCTCCTCCTACTTCTATATTTGATACTGGCCGCTTCGTTCCAATCACCATTGCTTTTATCTTTCTACATTTATTTTTATCTCATATTCTTTACATCCCTTCCTCAAGTTTTCTAACATCCTCTTGATTTTCTTTTCAGATTCCTTAAGAAGCGCCATATCGTCTGCAAACCATATACATCCAATCATTCTACCTCGTACCGAAATACCGTCTTCATTATATAGGCTCGCTTTCATTATCTCTTCTAGATAGTTATTAAACAATGTTGGTGAAAGATAGCTCCCCTTCCAATTGCACTCTCCTCTGTCATTTCTTCCCCTATTCTTACATGTACTTGCTGGTTTATACATACACTGAGAAAAATTTGTTATCCGGACATCGGTATATTGTACAAAATTACGGAATACATATGTTTACTACGGAAATATGAGCGGAACATACATTATGCATACTCTACATACGTACTGCCTTTTTCCCGTTTAGATATTACATCATGCAGCTGCAGGATGTCTGACATTTAACCCTACCAACACCAACGAGGGGGCCTCGGAGGCCCACAAATTATTTTTATTATATTTGCTAACATTTCTAATTGCTATTGTCAAGCTTGACCCCATTAATTAAAAAACGTACTTGCTTAGTTTTTAGTATTTTGTTTTTTCTATTTATAAATAAAGAAAGTGTTGTGGGCCTCAGAGGCCCCCCCTTGGTAGTACTAAGGGGCTATTCACCGCATACACTAACTGTTATATTCCAGTGTTTTGGCTACTTATTTTACTTTCCTCTTAAACAATTTTGGCATTGCAACATTCAGGGTCACTCTGAGCTACTATTATGATGCAGTGTTGCCAACTGCGCGTCATAAAAATTAGTATATATTTTTTCTGATTATTTTTTGGCACTTTAATATTTTATTTTATATTAGTTTATTCATTCAAACCTGCTACATACATACATACACACACACACGCACACACACACACACACACACAGAATCAAGTTTCAATAGTTTCAATAGTGATGGAAAGGAACTATGCCTTGCAGTGAATTCCTTGTAATATTCATGACGCTGTAGTCTGTTAGTTTACAAAACTGACAGATAACTCGTAGCTTGTTTGATTATGTCTTACATGTTCATCCCATAGGTGCATAAACCCGACGTTGAGCTACTAGAAAAAGTGTAACTTTTTGTTGGTTTGGCAACACTGCTTCTCTGGTGACATCCCCTATAGTGTCTAATGAACGTCCCTCACACTGTCCATCTTTTCGCGGAAACAAAATTTGAAGGAATTTCGCCATTCCAAGGATAACCGGGATGGAATTACACAAGGTTATTCCTGAATTCATTGGAATACTGAAGTATATCTCACTCGTCCCCATTCTATCCCATTTTACTGTACCACATCAAAATGCTTTTAGAAGCCGCCTTTGTACACATACTACACTGTACTAAGTTGCTATTGATCTGTTTGATAGTTTTTCTACACAAACAAATAAAATAAATAGGTCATAGTTACTGACATAAATAAAAAATGGTAACTTAAACAATTACACACATATAGTTGCCAATACTGTACTTAGAAACCTAGTAGTAATAGAAAATAATAATGAAAAAATGAAAATGAAATGAAATCTTTAAGTTTTACGTCCCACGGTTATGCTGGTTAGGCTAAAGGAGACGGTGATAATGAGAGATGAGTGAAATGGTGGAATGAAGAAAGTGGAAGGAAACGGGAAAAACCCGAGAAAACCCACGAGCACGGTGTTTGTTTACCACAAAGCCCACACGGCGCGAGCTGGGACCGAACCAGGGATCCCAAGCACCGGAGGTGAACTCTCTACCACTGAGCCACCGCGCCCCCAGGAAATAATAATATGTGATGTCTTAGACACCCCAAGTCCATATCAGACAAGATAAATTATTTTCCGTGAGAAATAATGATCTTTAATCTGTGGGCCTCAGAGACTCCCCGGTTGGTGTTCGATGTAACCCAAAAATACCTTGGTGTTCCTAGGGTTAAGTTTTCTGTATATTCCATACTTATAAGTATGTTACATATATCAGCTCCCAAAATATGATTTCCTTACAATTAATACACATGTCTGAGCAAAACAATAGTTAGACTAAAGATGCATGGGAGTTTTACATTTGCGATACAGCAGCTTCAGAAAAGAGTTTGATAGTGGTATGTCTAAACAAGTAATTGAGTAGCATTCTTCATTTTCTCCTCCGATCCACAATCAATTGCTGGAATATCTTCTCCAGCCGAGTTTGCTTCTGATACTACACTTTCAATACATGTCGTCCGCTCGCACTTGCTCTTATGACTAAAACTGAGGGATGAGTGACTGGTGTCTTCTGTATGTGAAATACCGACAGAAAGCCAGTACGTCATTGGCGTGCGATGCGTAAAATTGTAGTTGGAAATGTTATCCCACTTTTACTATTTCTTCAGGACTCGTAGTAGATTTGTTGAAATATTCACAACCTGTTGCAATTAACTACCTATCTCTCGAGTAGTTTCTAACAAGTTTTCTTCCCTTACTGGAACAAAGTCGTGTCACTTATTGAAAATTCAACTAAAAACAGTTAAACAGTATCACATCATTTAAGTTCCCCCCTTATTTTCATGTATTTAAACATTTTGGCTGGTTGATGAAATCTGCCTTCTTTATGAAACAGTTAGAAGAATAGTACACTTCAAAGAAACAGATATAAGATTAAACGCACAAGCTTATCATTTATAACTAACCTACAGAGATCTAACCTATATCAAACAAATGGAAATTGTACTTACAAAATATTTTGTTATAGATTCCAAGAACGTATAATTGAACCTAAGGTAAGAAATCAAGGGAAACATGATTGTTCTATAGACGGAGGCGGCTTGAATATATACGGATTCATACGTAGATCTTTTGAAACAGGAGCAAGCAGAAAATGAAATGACAATGTAACAACTCCAAATGGGACACGTCGCTAAATCTAAGAAAGGAAAGTGGTGTCGCCTTAATCGTCGTATTGTGGAACTCAAAAGAAGGGTTGTATCGCAAGAAATAGCAGACAAGAATACAATGTCTCACTGCATTTCATTTATGTGTGCTAGTGATTCTTGGTGCTTTGTTTATTTTATGATTTATGCAAACTCTCCGTCGGACATTTTGTAACTTTGTGTAACATTACCACAGCTTGATGTCAAGCATACTACCTATTCATATAGCGTAATTGTGCTCATACTGATTTCTGGTGCTTTGTTTAATTTTATTTTATGATTTATGCAAACTCTGGCTGAATTCATGTTACTTCATTTTTTGTTTTCCGTAATGCATTCTATAACTTCATGGTGTAACATTTTCATATCTCGATGTCAAACACATAATATCTAGTCATATACCATAATTGTACTTATACTGTTTTAATATGTACTTTATATAGGTGCCTATATATATGTCAAGATGGACGGTCTCAAATTCGTGTTGTGAAAGAGGAAGGGACTCCGTCCAATCTTCCCTGGACTGCATGCATTGTAGCAGTTCAACTCGGGAAATGCATGGAAACACGTAACTTTTTTTTGTGTCCGGCCACAAACTGCTGTCCCTTACAGTTAATGTCTGGACAACATTTTACCAGGGAATGAATGCTTCCGCCGGATCTCCAAATGGCAATTATACGTGCCATTGCACATGGAAGGGTACGTGCTACCTCATCACAGCCTCATCAAGGTAAGTGGGACAAGAACGTGAACTGCCGCCTCTACCGGCAGAGCAGAGGACTTACACTCATCCTTTGAAATAGACAACTGAGTCGTGACCTTCGGCCCGGCAGATAAAACTACTTGGTATTCGAAGAAACATGATAGAGGGGTAGTCATCTCAAATAAGCATGTCTCTAAAGGTAGAGAGTTTACATCAGTCATTGGGTCTCGTAATGTACCTCTCCAGAAACTAAAGGAAGTCCCACGTTGCTTGAACAAACCTACTGATGGAAGATGTGGTGGTCCATTCAAATTGGTGACCTAAACGTAACATGGGTTCTGAAGGTAGCTAAGCTACAACGTATACGTGGTACCTCATCATGTAAAAGAGAGGATGACCGAAATTGCTTAGACGGACCTACCGGAAGATGAAGATTAGGTGGATTTCCAAATGACCAAATGACCATGTATGCGAAAATAGACAGCCTAGATCAGTTACTGACTCCGGTAATGTACGAATCTCTTCGTAACTGGAAAAAATCCCGTATTCCTTGTACAGCGGGGGACACTTCTAACTGGTACACCTTAGCCGTAAATCTCCATATGGCTGTACCATTTAGAAGTGTCCCCCGCTGTACAATCCTACGGGGGAGGGAAGGTCAATTTACTGGCTGGAGAATGGCAAAACGGCGACTGAAGAAAGATGGCAAGGTATTTGGATAATGGCTTCCGAATTCAGCATAAGGAGCTAGACTCAAATCCAAATGGTGATTTACACGTACCATCGTGCCCAAATTGAGATATGAAGGTATCTCGACGTATTCAGAAAGCGGTGCCCATGTAGGCAGGGTCGGGAATGAACAAGGTCTCCCTGAGTTCGTCTAGGGCCCCCAGACTTGGAAGGGATTCGCTAGCTGATGTTCGCACTGGTGGGAGATGAGCTTGCCTTAAAACGCTCGGGTGTCATGCCTGCAAAGTATGGAAGAACTTGACTCGTTAGCAGGGCCGATCCGATCAGTAAGATAAAATAATAGGCACTTCGAACTTCAGTTTTGTCGCGCAGAGGGCGTATTCCATTCTCTGTGGTGTGATACAAGGGGTAAGACCAAGGGCGCCCATGTTTTGGTTTCCAAGGGGGGCAAGTATAAGCGACGTTTCAAATATATTTTCAAATTTTGCTATAATCAATGTAAAAATTCTATTGGGTTCTCGATATTCCCAAGTACAATTTCCTCTAGGAAGGGGGCTGATGGGCGCCCTTGGGTAAGACGTCTAATTGGTAATTAAGATTGAGGGACACACCTTGATGGTGCAGCATGCGCACCAGAATCAATGTCCAAGAAAGATGAATTACTGGCCGCGTAACTTCAAATCAAAAATAATTATTGCCTATAAAATCAAGATCCCAGGCCGCAAACCGTTATGGATGGCGAGTGAAACAGTGGTAGACTACCATTCTTCCAAAAGATTTCTTTCTGTGGGATAGCTTACAATATTTTGATATTTTCCAATTAGGTGCCAAACATCCTCAATCGGTGGGTCTTCCTTACATTTGTTATATTTATCTTTCTTTAATTGTTTTAACTGCCACTTCTCTTTAAAATCTGCGCACACTAACGACGCACTAACGAATGCCATTTGTCATATGTTTGTTTGATAGTTAGTGTAAAAGTTGGTAAATCTATGTTGGTCCCCCACTAATAGTCACTAATGATTCTTAAGCTAATGTTAGCGTTAGAGCACAAATGTGCACTAACGATGGGTTAACGAATGGCACTTGTCCCACGTATGTAGGACTATTAGTTTAAATATTCGTAAGCATCAAGATGGCTCTCACTAATAATCGCTAATAACTTTTACATTATTACAGCACTAACATTAGTGCAGGACAGTTATATGCACTAACAATGTACTAACGAATAGCACTTGTCCCATGTTTGTGGGACAATTAGTCTAAAAGATGGCAAACCTCAAATTGGCTCAAACTAATAATCGCTAATAACACTTGCACTATTAGAGTACTAGCGTTAGTGTTGTCTACAGTAATGATGCACTAACGAATTTCACTATGTTTGTGGGGCAATTAGTATAAAAGTTAGTATATCGCAAGTTGGCCTCCCACTAATAATCACTAATAACTCTGAGCTTTAAAGCACTAGCGTTAATGTTGTGTGCACTATCGATGCACTAATGAATGGCCTGTCCCACATTTATGGGGCAATTAGTGTAAAAGTTGGTCTATTGAAAGTTGATCCCCATTAATAATCGTTAATAAGTCTTATACTATTAGAGCATTAACGTTAATGTTAGAGCACTAATATGAACTAACGATACACTAATGAATGAAACATGTCCCATATTTACGTGGCAATTAGTGTAAAAGTTGCCAGATCTCAATTGAGCTCCTCAAATAATCGCTAATAACACTAGTCAACAAGGTTTTTGCCACATGAAAGAAGAATGCTGATCTTTAAGGAACTTTGGCCGCTGAATTCGAATCTGCAATCCGGTTTTCTCGCACAGTTTTCCCGTGACAGAGGGATTTTCGGGAAATTTCCCCCAAAATTTCCCTTTTCTTCAATTTTGTACCTCTAGCTCGGGTACCCTTAGGCATATAAACATACAAATTATATTCTAGGTTAGCTTGATTTATACTTAGTAAACCCTGTAAGTTTCATCTGAGTCGCATCATTCCTCATTGAGAAATAAATATATTTCTATAAATATATGCTATGTGTACTGTCCATTTTACTATATACAATAGGTGCAGAAAAATCACATGTAACTTCCACGGGAATTACAATATAAGCAAGGTTTATACTTCATTGGATTTGTAATGAAACATACTTTACAATGATGTATACACCATGTCCGCCATTTTTATAAGAGAGAAATTCTAGAGGCATTTTTGGGGAAATTCCCTTAAAAAGTAGATTTTTTGTCTCATGTCACTGTTCATATAGTGATACAGAAACGGGAATTACGCCAGACTAATCCTATTGAAAAACTGATCTTTAACTCCAAAAGTATACAACAAAACTTTTCGTTTCCACGCCTTTTAAATGTTATTCAAGATAGTAAACAAAAAATTAATATTGACCTACAAAAACAAATATCAATAACTCACAATGAATCAAATGCACAACTGCTTTTCAAAGTATGAAAATAAAACATTTGTACTTACAATTAATTCTTCCTTTTGTAGCGCCAGTCACTTTCTCTAACTAAAAACCAGCAGTAGTTGCCCATCATATGAGGATCCCATTTACCTTGATAACGTTGCTCCATTTTTTGAATGTCCTGATGGAATCGTTCCCCTTGTTCGTCACTTACAGCTCCTAAATTCTCGGGGAAAAATTCCAAGTGGGAATGAAGAAAGTGAATTTTCAGGGACATTCTACATCCTAACCTTTGATAGCTATCCAAAAACTCTTGAACCAATTGACGGTCATTTTCTGCCTTATGATTTCCCAAAAATCCATACACCACTTTACTGAAAGCTCTCCAGGCGGATAGTTCATCATTATTTAACTTTGTCTCAAAGATGTTGTCCTTTAATAGTTTCCGAATTTGGGGCCCGACGAATATCCCCTCTTTTACTTTCGCGTCACTAAGTTTTGGAAACTGACTTCTAAGGTACGCAAAACCTTCTCCATTCTTGTCCATGGCCTTAACAAAGTTTTTCATTAAGCCTAATTTTATATGTAAAGGCGGCAGCAGATTTTTTTCTGAATTAACTAGGGGAGAATACTTAACATTGAGTTTCCCTGGCATATATGTTTTTCTTGGGGACCATTCTTTTTGAATGTAGTGTGATTCAGTTGCCCTACTGTCCCACAAGCAAAGAAAACAACAGTATTTTGTAAATCCTCCCTGAAGCCCCAATAATAAAGCAATGACCTTTAAATCACCACAAATTTGCCAACAGTACTTGTTATAATGTATCACAGCTAACAACACAGACAAACTTTCATAAGTTTCCTTCATCTCTACGGAATATGCCATTGGAATTGATGGTTTAGTGTTCCCATTATGTAGCAAAACAGCCTTAAGGCTTGTTTTAGAGGAGTCGATAAACAACCTCCATTCTTCAGGGATGTGTTGGAAACCTAGTGCATCCATTAAACCATCTATATTTGTACATGCACAGAGGGAATTTTGCATTATATAGTAACATGAAAATTGTTCATGTCGGTTTCTGAAAATTGAAATTCTGGTGGTAGGAGTCAGTAAATTCCATTCTTGAAGTCTCGATCCGAGCAACTCAACTTGTTGCTTACTCAGATTTAGATCCCTCACTAAGTCATTCAGTCTGGACTGGTTAACAAGGAGAGGTGTGTTTGGTTGGGCTATAGTTTGGATCAAAGGAAGTTGATGGTTCGGGCAACTCATCTACTTGCTCTCCTGCTGGAGAAGATTCTTCTGACTGTGCGTATGGATCAGGGATTGGGAGTTCAGGTCCATGTGGTATGGGTTTTAGAGCAGATGGAACATTTGGGTACTCAATATTAGATTTTGTTCGTTTAGAATGATCCCAAATTTTTGTTAGACAGAAATAAGTGTTCAGCATGATTGGTTGGTTCTCGCTAGACCATTGGCACCGCAAAAGGCATAGCTTGAGTTTTATTGCCACTTTTCCACTTAATAAGAGTAGAATAGCATGTTACACAGCACACATGGGGAGCCCACACTTTGTCTTGATCACCCACATGACACCTAAAATAGCTATAATAAGCTTGTTTTAACGTTTCTGTTAATGCACGGCGCTGACTTTTCCACACACGTAACAGAAAGTGCTCGGTGAGTTTATACACGCACGCCGCGATCTCTTCATAGCGGAGAAAGAAAACAAACACGCACACGCACTTACGACCACTTGTCACAGGTAAATCTAAATTAAAACTAAACCTACAATATGCATGCAGTTATACAACACTTCCTTATCTATTTGCCATAGACCTGACAATTTATCAGTAGAGTCCGATTTTGCGCAGCTTTATTGCATCAGCTAAACACGTGTTGTTGTACAGCTGTATCAATGCAATCACATGCCAAGTGGTAGAAAACCACAGACCTCTTACTTCATGTCGTATACTCTCATTTTTCGTATTTGTGCCTGTATGGGTAAATGAAATAGTTTTTTTTCTTTCGGTAGAAAGAACGCAACATCACGTCTTAGAATAAGTAGTACAAACAACATACATGCAGCTATATTTATTTCTCTAAAAATAATAATGCGATTGTTCTGAAACTTGCGAGGTTTCTTAAGTATAAATCAAAGTTTTAAAATGTGTCATTTTTGTATTTATATTTCAAGGGCCAGTGGTACGAAAATTTAGAAAAAAGGTATATTTTGAGGAAATTTCTCAGCCCCTCCCCTTGTCATGCAAAAAACTGTGGGTGATGGAGAAAAACGGATTGCACTTTCGAATTCAGCGACCAAAGTTCCTTTAGGATCAGATGTTTTCTTTCATGTGGCAAAAACCTTGTTTACTAGTGAGCTATTGATTTATTGAATTGATATAAATCTATATTCTGGCGCAACCGCTTCTGTATCACTATATGAACAGTGACATGAGACAAAAAATTTACTTTTTAAGGGAATTTCCCGAAAAATCCCTCTAGAATTTCCCTCTTATAAAAATGGCGGACATGGTGTATACATCATTGTAAAGTATGTTTCATTACAAATCCAATGAAGTATAAACCTTGCTTATATTGTAATTCCCATGGAAGTTACATGTGATATTACTGCACCTATTGTATATGGTAAAATGGACATTACACATAGCATATATTTATAGAAATATATTTATTTCTCAATGAAGAATGATGCGACTCAGATGAAACTTACAGGGTTTACTAAGTATAAATCAAGCTAACCTAGAATATATATTTATATGCCTAAGGGTACCCGAGCTAGAGGTACAAAAATGAAGAAAAGGGGAAATTTTGGGGGAAATTATCCGAAAATCCCTCTGTCACGGGAAAACTGTGCGTGATAGAGAAAACCGGATTGCAGATTCGAATTCAGCGGCCAAAGTTCCTTTCAGATCAGGTGTTTTCTCTCATGTGGCAGAAAAAAGTTAAAATTTGTTGACTAGTGTAACTCTTACGCTATTAGAGCACTAACGTTAGTGCTGTGTGCGCTAGGATGGACTAACGATGCACTAACGAATGACACTTGTCCCATTTTTGTGGGGCAATTAGTGCAAAATCTCCCACTAATAATCGATAATAACTCTTATACTATTAAAACACTAACGGTAGTGTTGTGTTCACTAATGTGCAGTACCGATACACTAATGAATGAGACTTGTCCCATGTTTATGGAGCAATTAGTGTATAAAGTTGCTAAATCACAAGGTGAGCTACCACTAATAATCGCTAATAAATGTTACGTTAGTTAGAACATTTGTTCCATGTTTGTGAGACAGTAAATTCCATGTTGGTAAATCTCAAGTTGACCCACATCGCTAATACCTCTTATACTACTAGAGCACTAAGGTGTTATGTGCACTAAAGTGCACTAACCACCTGTAAAGATTTATTAAATTCTGTGAGCTGGCTAACTTGAGGTATTTATATATTACTATCTAGACATGATCATACTTTTCCTTAAAATGTTGTACCTAACTTTTCTTCAAGCAAACATTGGTCATATAAATTTCATGAAATTTACAATAGGCTTTGAAAGTACTAAAATGTCAAAAATAATTATCGTTCTTCATTGACTGTTTAAATTTCTTTCACTCAAATGTTATCATTTAGCAGTAGAAGAATGAATTTATATTAGAGATGATATTTTCCATTTTCTCTTATCGTAAGAGTTAAATAAACCCAAAAACTATACTTACAAATCGAACTATGTCCTCTTACCCCTTACCTGATTGTAAACAAACTCCATTCTAATTATGAAGATTTAAATTTTCTTCCTGAACTCTAGTTTTCTTCTTGCCACTTTCTAGCTTATTCCTATTGTCGAAACGTATTACAATCAATAACCTCCTGCTTTACCAACATTTAAATCGCAACTTTACACCCCATACTTTCTCAGTTGTTTTCTCTGGATGTAGAACGAAAACAGAATATAACTTATTCTGTTGTAGAACAGTTGTGTCAAATGTTGTATATGAGCCAAAACGTTGAATGAAAGTTCTAATGATACTTCGATGAAATACGAGCGATGCATGTATATTAAGAAATAAGATCCCATTCGATAATATGCTTCCAATAGTAATCATGCAGCTTGTTAAGAAGGAAGCAAAGACAATTTACGTGTTTGCTTAGCTTAGGAGTTTTTGACGTCTATTCGCAACAAGTTAGGAATAACAGAGTTGACTAATGACTGGAGAATATTATTTACCTTCTTTATGGCATTTTGTGTCATTAACTATGTTATTTATCCACATTATCCGTCTTCATCGAACAGCTGTCCTGAGCACAGTCAGATATTATCAATGGAAAATGTCAGTATTTGAGCATAACAATGTAATTATCAGATTCTGACATGATAATTCAAATTACTAGAAATGTACACATGTACAAGGCAATATTTATTTAGTACAAAAGAATCCTATTTTATTGTTAATTATCTTTATTTTGCAAATGTCTTGTTATCTAGATGTTCTGAAAAAAGTACATACTTCAAACATGTAGCTTGGAATAATAATACTTTATTTAAAAGCATAGTATTAGCAGCAAATCAATTTCCTATAATAATTATTTATTATATTATAAGTCGTCAGTTTGTATGACCTAGATACGCTCGTGTGCCATAATTATTTTGTACACATCACAAAGGGTAAGCAAATTGGTAAAATAAAAGTGCTGCCTTTGAGGATCCGAGATCAACATAACTTAAATCAAGCTTCTACTTGCTTTGATCCTGCTCCTTATAATTTTTTCAATTGACATATATACCCAGACACTTACCAATTTAATGAAAACACCTGTAAAAATAAGAGGAACTCTGCACCGGATTCATCTCTCCCAAACAGACCACAAATGCTCAATTATGTTCAGATCAAGTGATTGGAGGGAAGGTACTCAACTGAGATCACACTGCAACAGTTCCAACTGTGCGAATGAAAATATTATCATCCTGAATGCCGTGGTTATTGCTCGGAAACATCTGAGCCATATAATATACATAATCTCCTAAAATGGTGACATGATCACAGACAGTGACGCGACCAGTAAGTGTCAGCACAGAATCCACTGAAACCCAGAATTACAGATCTATTTTCAAATCGACTGTCAGGAGCGGTATATCTTCGTGGCACCACTGGCTTTGTTTTCCTTCACCAGCGGTTTTGAGGATGCAACCTGACCTCGTATATCAATGAGATGTGATTCACGGCGGTCTGTAATGGTCGATACAGGCTCTGGGAGGTGTTGCTTGAGTTCCTTTGTCACTTTCACTGCGGTTTACGATGGCTCTATGTATTAATTCATTTTAATGCTCAATCTAGGGTTGCCAGATCTTACGTTTCCCCGGCAAAACGATTTCTTCTGTTTCTTGATAAATAAACTAAATCAAAATTTTGGACAGTTTAAAAATATTTTTATACGATTTTCTTAATGCAAACATTTTTTTTTAATTACAGAAACTCATTGCTCAACAAGTTGCTTTTCTACCTCCTATCCAACTGGCACCCTAATCTTGTGATTAGATATAATTTTGTTTTAGCATCTTAATCTTCGACTTCGAGCATCTCCTCGATCGTAACTCAATTTCGTTCGATCGTGATATACTAATGTCAGAAATAGAAGCTACTGTAACTAGTAAAAGCAGAACTGAAAGTGTTTATGAATTTCAATATATTCTGCAAGTATTTTTCAACGTGTGGGAAAGGATGTGGGGCTGTTAATAGATAAAAATTTCATTAAAATACCATTAAAAGGCAATAAAAATTTGTGTTATACTTGGTTGTTGGAATGCATGTAGCATTTCTTCCAACACCGAGGACCTACAGCTTAACATAGAATTAGAGCCACATGTTCTCCCACTGGGAATTGTAATATGCTTTTCTTTGAATTCTATATGTTGAAAATTGTTTTTAATGAAATTACCCCTATTTCTAGTCAAAATTACTCTACTTACTGTGTTAAACCATATGTATTTGTTATATGTAAATCCTCAATACCAGATGCCTTGCGTTTTCCCCCTATAAACGTTAAGATCTTTCTCTTTTCTCTCTGAAATATCTGGCTACCTTAGTTCAGCAGAACCTCTCACTGAAAGTTTTCTTCCGACACTATTCGTCTTCGCCAAAGATGAGTTCTGTAGGTCATCAGTACCTTGGACGCACCTAACACATTTGTTAACTTTCGTCACGCTCGCGACACAACCAAGTGCCAACAATTTCTCCTGTTTGGAAACCAGAGAATTCGCCCACATTACAATATCAACGTCTGTCAGGTCATTGCAAACTGCCACGTAGTACGGAAGTTTCCCTAATACGCCACCACCAACAGTCCGGTGCTTCGGTCGCTGTCTGATGATTGGGAACCAGATGTGTGACATGTGTTCAACTCGGTGTTTTCATTATATTGATAAATATATTTACATATATACGTGAAAACACATTTTAGAATAACCCCGTTATTGTTTCATTGTATAAAATTCGCATGTGTGTCTGTATTATAAAATGTATGCTTTTCCTAGCTGGAAGACTAGAATACCGGCCATTGTAGAGAGCACACTAACCTTGATACCTGTGAACGGTACGCTGATACTGTATCAAGCTCTGTGTTGCAATACCAGAACGTCACCTCGAACGTGAGTTTTAGTATGGAAGAACTGACTGAGAGAGGTTGTCATTCCGTGGAATTGTTACTCATCATTGCAGAGTAAATTGGTACGGAGAGTGGATTGTATGGTATTCTATGATAAGAGTAGTTTTCACCTTGGACACAAAGCGAGCTGTAAACTTGCAGGTGATAGGAAAAATCGAGTACTCACCACACAGAACTTCTCCATGCATGCTGGTATTACGGTGAAAAAGAAACACATCCTCTTCGCCCCTGGTTTTCTCTCGAGGGAATATGATCAGTGCGTTGCACATTCATGATGTTGTCAATTCTTATCTGGATACATTTCGAGATCCAATCTTCCAGCAGAATAACGAATGTCTCCGTAATGCCAAGGCAACATGTTAAGATCGATATAATAATTCAACTTCACAATATCCCCAGATTGCACCAAGAAGAACTAGGACAGAAGGAACATGCATCACGCTTTAACTGACAGGATAACGACTGCCAGCACAATAGAAGTTACCGAACTCACTTGGGACATATATAATGCCTGATCGCTAACTGATCTCCGACAACCTTGATCGATCTGCTACAGGAAGTTCTACAGTAAGCGAGGGATAGCACTTTTCAAACAGACGTTCAGCTTCTGTACGATTTTCTACCCCAATAGCTGCTTTGTGTGGCAACTCTGGAAGATCAAAAACATTACGAATGAGCTGTATACTTATAATCACTATCAGGGCCGGCGAGAGGGGAGGGCAGGAGGGGCCAGAGCCCTGGGGCCCAGGGTTCCAAAGGGGCCCGGCGGCCGAGGATAAAGAATTCCTAAATGTTGTATATTCTTACTCAGTTCGCTTCCAATCAGTGCGCTCTTTGTATAACAATTTTTGTGTACTGTGGTCTTACAAAGAAATGACAGGTGACCAGATCCAAGAACAAGCAGCTGCACTCTAGTCCAGTGATACCCAAAAGATTTAGGAGATGATCTTTCTGATGAACTGCATAGCCTGAAATTGATATATTCGGCCAATTTTGGTGAGAAAACGCTTTCAGTATGGGATCTCCTAAATAACATCAAAACTTTGAATCTAGAAACTTTATTTCCACATCTGACAGTGGTCCTTCGCATATTCGCCACAATCCCTGCTACCGTTGCTAGTGCAGAGAGCTCTTTCTCTTTGTTAAATAGAGCAAAAAATGTTTTACTCTCTACAATGTGTCAAGACAGATTATCAAGCTTAGGCTTGTTGGCAGTGGAGACAGAACTTATCAAGTGTACCAAACTGGATGCTATCATTGATGAATTCGCCCTGAAAAAGGCCAGAAAAGAAATTTTGTTGTAACTATACGTAGAAAAGGATACATTGTAACTGTAACAGTTGTCTAGTAGTAATACATATAATAAATTTCTCCTACATATATTAATATCACATTATTAATCACACTATAATTAATTTGAGTAATATTTCATTGAAATAACTAAATTAGGCCTAATGCCTCATGTCTCTAGTTAAGGAAGACTAACTGCATAGTTTACTTCTATATAATTATTTATAGCAACAATTTGTACAAAGATATTCATAGTACAGGGTAGGGTGGATGGTTGAGAACATTTACTTTCTCAACTTTTATTAACTATTTAATACGTTCTTTTTGTATTTCCTTCACAAATTAGTTTGTTTTGAGCATTTGATTGAGCATTGGGGGAGAACTTTTGCTATTACAAATACATAAGTTACTTTTTTCTGTATTTTGATACCATTGTATTAAATATATTATTTTTTATTCATTTTAGTTTTGAAGCCTTCAGAAATCTTAGAACCAACAAGTACAGGGTCTAAACAAAATCATAAATAGTGAATTAATGAGTTTTTTTTTTTAAAGCGAACAGTGAACATAGGCTGGGTTCAGAGTTCTTATTAATCACTTATTTGGAATATAGCAATACTGTTTAACATGTAAATTAAATGCATTAATGGTCTAATAAAGAGTTCAAAATAAGCCTTAATGTTCAATTTAGTTTACCTTCGTCCTAAGTGATAAGTACGTAAAAATTCATAAGGGAACATGTAAGGGGCCCGGGATTGCTCAGCCCCGGGGCCCTCGACCGCTCTCGCCGGCCCTGATCACTATATTATGATTGGGATATTCCATAGACGCCGTGATAGTATCATTATCTTCTACAATTATCAATTATCTTTTAATTATATATATATATATATATATATATATATATATATATATATATATATATATGTGTGTGTGTGTGTGGGGGGGGGGGTGACTGGTAGTTCGATGCATTCCTTTCAAGGGGATATTCTACTAGTATTTTGGAACATTTTCACCTATCTGAACCGGGGGTCGAAAATCAATAGTTTTTGAGTAATTTGCACATATAAGATTTCTTTGAAATTTGCCGGCTAACGAGAGATGCGCGAGAAAGTTTTACCCTGACCCAGTTCTACATATCGTAGAGCGCTGAAATTTTGCATGTGTGATCCTGTATACCTATGTAGGTTATGTGGTAATGTACAGCTCGTAGCTCTGCACCATTGCTGTGTTATAGGTCCGAACGTGAAGTAAGGTATAGTGGTCCAAAATCTACTACTGCACCTCAGAAAGCAGCGTGACAACATCGCAGAAGTACTTGCCCCTTGAAAATTACTGCATGGTTGGGAAGAAGTGGGATGGAGATGGTGTGTTGTCAAGAGAAAACACGAATTATGGCGGATTTCATACACAGGGTTGTGCATCTGTCTGGCCAACATTTTCGAGCAGTGAATGGTTGCGTTGTTTTCTAGGAGGCGGACAGCTTTTGTCAGCATACCACGCACTGGGATTTCATAGAATCCCACAACACATGCACCAGTGAAAATCCTACCACGCACCAGTATATATCACACTAGCGATCATACAACGCATTATTTTCCGTGCATAACGGAAGGAAGGTTTGCACGTTAATATTATCACGTGAAACATGCTTTTTATTAATATTCTTATTTCTCGAAACTGTCAGAAGTATTCTTACTTTTGGCATATGTAATGCGTGGAAAAATAAACTCTCTAGGTTAAAATTTCAGTTCTAAAACTTCTTGTGTGCATACGTCACGGGTAAGCATAAGCGTCGCGTGGGGGTCATAGCGTAAAACTCCTGACTGAATATTTAGGAAAGGAGGTTGGTAAAAGTTCAGCTGAAACATTTAAATCAGAGAGCAACGAAAAGTTTCTATAAAAAAGTTCTTGATGTTTAAAGAACAAGTTTCGGCGAAGACTATACTCAAGACTGAGTGAGTCTAACGGTAAGAGGTGCTGAGATCACAATCACTCAGCGTCTTTAGAAGCTGGAGTATCCAGCGAAGCCGATTTCTATATAACTTCGGGACTGTAGAGTATATGTATTATGCTTCGATATCAGTTACCCATGTAAAATTACAAATAATTATATCCAAATCTTAGGGAGCAGGCTCCCGCGGCCTCTCAGAATCCGTGGATATACCATTTGGTTGGAAATATCATGAGAATATACAGGCGGAGGATGCTTCATATATAGTTACAAAGGGAATGGACACCTAATACAAAATTCCATTGTTTTGAAGTACACAGAATCTTCAAAAAATAAAATAAAATAAAGTTAGAAATAAAACATTCTTGTTTTCCATACCCATATTCTATCATTCTTTTGTTATATCATCGTTTTTGGATCAGTTATTTTCTTTAACGAAAGTAACTGTTTTTCTATTAGAATGTGATACTTTAATCTCTTTTCTACCTTGATTCGTCGATGCAACACAGCAAACTATCTCTTTACACCTCCTTGATCTAATACAATACTTGACCTATATGCATGTGATGCCAAAATTTCAATTTCAGATGTAACTTCCTGAATGATTATCAGTTCATTTTTTTCCTTTCTTGAGTGCGTTGTGAAGTTTGCTATATTTCATTGACTTTCATTTTCGGGTTTGATTACACAGAAATTTTCAGCCGATCTTTTTTCTAACTATACCATTTCTCTTCCATTTGATGGGAATAAATAATTATAGTATTCGCGCCGAGTCGTGAAGCTTGACCTAGATCTACCGATTTCACCACCCAATAGAACGCGAGGGTGTGTTCCAGTCGTCAATCCCCACCCATCACATTGTGTCAGTGTCTTCTCTCGCGCTACACGGAAAACATCTCCCGAGAGTACAGTGTTGTCGGATTGCCGTCAAGTTCCGTTTTGTTAATTCTTTTTTGTTGCGTTATATTTTCGTTTTTAATATTTGTGCTATTGTTGCCATTTTAGACTAGCTGTTACAGTAATTATTGTTGTGCAGTGTTATTATTGACAATTTTTAAATGCCTTTTTTATATACTCGTTTACTATTTCTTCAAAGTTTGGCAACATTGTTGGTTAATTTCAGCTGTTTGACGTTTCCCCAAGTGTGCGCTCGGCAAGCGGCTCCACGAATTGCACCGAAGTTTTCCGATGTGTTGGAGCTCAAGCAAAATATTTCTATGATTGGTTTAGAGCCCAAGCTTCACGACTCGGCGCGAGTACTATAGTACAAGTAAAAACTGTAGAAAGAATGAAACTAACCTTTAAAAAGCACTGAACTTCAAGATTGGCAGGTTACTATATTTTTCAAAGTATCAATAAATATCAATGTTGGGTCCACCAGATAGTCGGGGACCATAGCGTAAAACGTTTAGTCCCGTATGCTCAGTGCTGTAGTCCTAAAATTTTCAGAGGGTATACGCTGTTTTGTGATCATGTATGATTGTCATAAAAGACATAGAATAAATTTTTAATGAATGATGTAAAACGCACATATTAATTCAATTAAAACATAAAGGATACATTCCTGTTTTATAGTCTTAAAGAATTTCATGCTATTTTCTTGATGACATTTCTTACTTAAATCACCACTTCTCAATTCCATCAACCATTCACGGCACCATTCCATCCATTCATTCCTCCGTCCCATGGCTCCGGGTCCGAGCGTCTTAAAACCACAAATCCATTTATCATAAACAGGCCGTAGCAAGGTTGGCATCCCAAAAAAAAAAAAAAAAAAAAAAAAGCAGTCCACATTTGAGGCTTATCTTTCTACTGTGCTCGATGGTAGGTTTTAAATGCCAGATGATCGGCCCGGCACAACCCCCCCAATCTGGGGGATGGGGACGCCACATCCCGACGCCAGGTTATCATTGGAGTCATAATTAAATAAATATAAACGAAACAAAACTAGGAAGTACTATACGCTTTGAAGCAGAAGGTACACTCTAATGACTGATTGTGAGATTAACCAGAGGGTATACGGCGTTTACTGCCGTGTACCCTCGACTACAGCTCTGCGTATGCTACTTCATGAAGAAAGCAAGGGACTAGGTCCGTAACGTAGATTGTAGAGGCCCCCACAAAGTAAGGTACGGGGCCCCCTTGAACATGGATATTATATACGGTATATTGAAATACGTAAAATGAATTGGTAAAGAATAAAAATATTCAAATAGCTCAAAAGAGAGTGAACCGAACTAATAATAATAATAATAATAATAATAATAATAATAATAATAATAATAATAATAATAATAATAATAATAATAATAATAATAATAATAATAATAATAATAATAATTAATAACCATCATTATCATCATAACCAATGGAATCTACTGGAAGCGAGTATATTCGAACATTACCTTGTACGAAGTTAGTTAGTTATGTCATCTATGTTGATTTTTCTCGTCCTTTCACTTTCGATGCTCAACAATGCTAATCTTGAAAGCCTTTCTTGGAACATTGAACTTCTCAAATAGTTTTCTATGAGACGAAGATTAGAAGTTACCGCTCAGCTGCTGTTACAGTTACAGGCAGCGTGAGAAATACAGGTAATTAAATAGCTGTAGCAACATCTGGAACACTGGACACAGTGGACGAATTTTGAAGAAAACGAATATCACCCACATCCTTTACTGATCATGACCGCACCTTTGCTAGCTTGTGTTTGAGCGCTGATCGGAAACAAGATTTGTGTAGGAAATTCTCATGATAAATCATCTTGATAAAATAAAGATTGATATGGTCCGCGTTTTACTAATTTACGCTTTAGATCACGATCAGAAATAAGTGTCATTTTCAAGATTTGTTGACGAGTTCGCACACTTATCTTGAAACACACTCGCTTCCTTTTCAAAATTTGTAAGTTCGCACTCCTCTGACGCCAAGGAAACTTCAAAACTTTCTGGCAGTCACAACACCTTCTTCTTTTGGCTTGTCATCAAATCTTTGGTCTGTTTCTTGTAACGAATCTTCGAGAAAAGCAAGGGTGTTAACTGTGAATTTTATAATTTGACAAGTGTCTTATACCTATCCTGACTTATTTGTCTTTTTTTTTCGTTTCGTTCCACCACTGTCATATTTTCGTTTTAAATCGGACATGATAGCACTTGTATTCAGATTTGAAAACAAAGGTGCTTTTTAGAACATTCACAAGTACAAATCAACGCAGAGCACCATTGAATACAAACTGGCAAAATTAAACTCACAATTAGCTATATGTATTTGTCGCATAGATTTTTCCTATTTTCCTCTTCCTTTACAACAATAATCAAAGGCAACAATCAGGCCAGCAACCAAAGGGGGGCTAGGGGGTCCTGGCGCCTCCAGACCTCAATACAAAATGCTATTATTAATACAAGAAACAGAATTTAGATAGTTGTAAGAGAATTTTTAATGACTTGGCCTCCCTAACATATTCATGTCCTCCCCAAACCGCCGTGGCAAGTTTCTGGCCTGGGCTAGAGATGCAAAAAAGCCGGCTTTTTTGAATCGATGGTTTTTTTCACATAAAAAGCCGGCTTTTTTGAAAAAAAAACGAGAATTTTGGAAATTTTGGCTTTTTTCATTTTCATGATTTTTCTATCTAAATAGCTTTCTTATAGTATATTCTATACTTAGATAAGAATTCCATGACCTAAATGCCATATTTCGCTCTAAAATTCACCATCAAGATGGATGGAGCACATGTTTTACGAATTAAAGCTAACATGAAGAATGTAGTATTTGAGAGCAATTTTAGAGGCTATTTAACTTTATTTTAACTTTTGAGTTATCGATATATTTTCTTCTCGATATCATTTCAGTTTGTCGTCTGTTTCATTTCTAAGAGCTTAGTACTCTAGCTTCTAACGCAGAAGTTAAACTTACGTTTTTCTATATATCCGTCAAAGCGTACGTTTTTCAATATATCCGTCTAACCGTACCTCCACATTTCTGTTATACTGTAGCTGTGCAACGATTTAGCAATAATTTTCCGGATATAACCTTGAAGATCATTTTATACTGAGAATCAGTGGCGGATTTAGAAAACTATTTTGGGCGGGTTTTTTTCTTACTAATTTTTAGTTTTTCTAAACATTCGTAATTTTTATTTGACGGCAGCTTAAAGTTTATGAGGAAAGGCATAACTAATAGATATTTCGTTTGTTTTAGACATTCCGTAATTTTGGGGAACAGGCTTCAGTCCGAAAGACCGCCCCCCTAACCCTCGCAAAACCGTCACTGCTGGTAATTAGTAATAATAACGATTTAAAAACAATAAGAAATGAAGTCAGCCAACTCACAGTACACACACTATTTCTACTTCATAGATGGAATGAAGAAAAGTTTTGTCAGAATGGTCGAATGCTGAGTTGAATTCCGGACTTCTCGATAGAAGCGCAAAAGCTCCAGTCAATCATGTTTGTTGTGCAGTTGTATTTATCTTAACTTAAATATATTCCGTAGTCCTTTTTTTTTTTTGTGTTTGTTGGTGGGGTGGGGAGAGTTCCATAATGATATGAAGGGTGTGAGCCAAGAACATGGTAACTAACAAATTTTCAATTGCTGAGTTACGCAGCATCAGATAGGCACCAACGCATACCGCTTCGTTTAATCCAGGCCCGTGCTGGCCCACCGGGACATGTCCCGGTGCGCCCTCCGAAATATCACAATATAAATAAAGGTACAAGTTTTTAGTAATAAATTCTTAATTTTATTGGTAAAGAACCCGTGAAAGGTGCAGTGCACTCTTTACATTAAGCGCCCTTCCGAGACCACATCAAAGGTGAACGATGTTATTTACTCTTCTGTATAGCACAGTTCTGTACAATAAATACACACAGTTACTGTTGGCGAAGAACCCGTGAAAGGTACAGTGCGCCCTTTACATAAGGCGCCCTACGAAACATCACATTATAGATAAGTGGTTTTAGTTATCCTGTATACCAGCGTTGTTTAATAAATTCAAATACTGGCTGGTAGTACAGAACCTGTAAAGAATACAAGGCGCTCTTTGCATAAGATACCCTGCGAAATATCACATTATTTTTTTATTTTATTCTTCTGTATTTCAGTTTTGTATTATAAATTCATACAGTTGCTACTGGCAGAGAACAGGTAAAGAGTATAATCTAACTAACTAACTAACTCTATGGCCTATGGAACCCAGAGGTTCAATGCCGCGTTCACAAAAGCTCTCCACTGACTTCTATCCTTAGCTAACTGCATCCGGTTTCTACTTTGTATTCCAATCTCTGAGAGATCCATCTTAATATTGTCCTCCCATCTGCGCCTAGGTCTTCCTAATGGTCGTTTTCCGATTGGTCTTCCAGTCAAGACTTTGAAAGCGTTTCTACTTTCTTCCATTCTAGCTACATGACCTGCCCATCTAAGCCTCCTAGACTTGACGACCCTAAAAATGTTGGGTAAACCATATAAATTATGTAGTTCCTCGTTATGAAGTTTCCGCCATTCCCCATTCCCGTTCCTCTTGGATCCGAATATTCGTCTCAGGATCTTGTTCTCAAATACTTTCAGAAAGTTACATAGCTATAAAACGAACCAATGTGATACATCAAGAATCGTTCGGATAGTCAAATGGACGATGCATTTATGTAATACTACACTGACACTAATCTCTAATATACGATTTTTACGGCATTTTCAAACCGATTATCTATCTATATATATAAAAGAGAACGCACAAATCCTTTGTGAACTCATCACGCTAATACGGCTGAACCAATTTCTTTCATTTTTGGGGGGTTGTTAGGATTTGGACCCTAGATGGTTTTTATCATATCACTTTAATTTTCAATTACCAGTGTCTTGAGATAATTGACCATTCAGGTGTCCATACGTACAAATCCTTTGTTATTAGTTCATCATAGGTAAAAATAAACGTATTTATATGCAACCCGCATGACCATGTGACTCGGCGGGTTAACATAAATGACAGGCGCTATAATGTTAACATTTACTGCAATTTGAAAGCGAAAAAGTAAAAATTATCTAAGTAACAAAGTTTATTGCGTTCCGGGGTGACCGCAGCGAAGCGGGGTGAACGCTGCTAGTAGGGAATAAATGTTTGCATAAGGAAGGTTGTGACAACGGCGTTAGACTCGTGAACTGTGCAATATCCAGAAACCTTATCGTGAAGATCACAAAATTCCAACATCGCGACATTCATAAATATACTTGGACCTCATCAGACGGAAAAACACATATTCAAACTGATCATGTTTTAGTAGACAGAAAAGAACAGTCTAGCACAACTGATGTTCGGTCGTTCAGAGGAGTTGATTGTGATGGTAAGAGAGAGACTATCGTTGAATAAAGGAAATATTCAATATCTGAAAACGGAGCGGTATTTTTTTAATAGAGGAGAGTCTGGTGAGAGGGGAGCCAGATTGAAGTGTCGAATAGATTCTCGGTTTTAGAAGGTTCGGAGCGCACTAGTGTTCAAGATACTTGGTTGAAATTAGAGACAACATTAAAATTTCAGCAAAAGAAATATTGGAGCACGCAGAAATACGTAGGAACAAACCATGGTTCAACCAGAAATATCTAAAGTAGCAGAGAAGAGAAAACAGAAGAAACTGCGTTGGCTACAAAATCCAAACGAAATAACTGCATAAAATTTAATTGTCATCTGGCAGAAAACTTCTAAAACTTTTAGAACAAAGAAACGCGACTTTTGAAAGTTAAAATTAATTAACTTGAAGATAATAGTGAAAACAAAAACATTCGGGACATGTATAAATGCATCAACGAACTTAAGAAGGGCTATCAACTTCGTGCTTATATATTAAAGAAACCTAAAGGAACAGTTCTCAGTGATACAGATAGCATCTTAAATAGATGGAAAGATTTCTTTGACGATTTGCTTAATACATAGTTAAAAACTAATGCGCGTGGAGAAATTTTGGTTGACTTAATTTTAGCTGGAGGGGAAAAATTGTAGAGCAAGATACACAAACTCATTCTCATTATCTGGAACAAGGAGGAATTACCACAAGAGTGAAGAGAATTAATCATTGTTCCAGTTCAGAAGAAAAGCAACAAAACAGATTTAATAATTATTAAGGCATTTCTCTTCTGTCAACATCTAATAAATCCTCTTAAACATTGTATTAGGAAGATTGACTCCATACGCAGATGAAATTATTGGAGATTATCAGAACGGATTTACGTAAAATCGATCACCTATCGACCAGATATTTACCATTCGACTAATACTTGAAAAGAAATGAGAGAATACAACATCCTGGCACGTCAATTATTGACTTTAGACTCTGGTAGGAAGGAAACATTGTACAACATGCTTACAGAATTTGCAATACCGAAAAAGGTAGATTAATTAAGATATGTTTAAATGAATCCCGAAGTAAGATCCCGAAGTAGAGAGATTCTTGTTCACGAGCTTTCACGTTGAGAATGATCCGAAACAAGGAGATGCGTTGTCGTCATAATTATTTAACTTTGTTCTGGAGAACACTATAAGGAAAATCAAAAACAACAATCAGGTACTAGAGCTGAATTGTATTTGCCAGGTTATGGCGTATGCTGATGATGTAAATTTAATAGGGAATGATAAAACAATAGAAAGGAATGCAGAAATCTTAATTAACGCTTGCAGGGATATAGGCTTAAAAGTAAATGCGGAGAAAACTAAATAAATAGAAGTTTGTTGGGATTGTAATACTGCATTTTATGGATGCGTTAAAATACAAAATAATATTTTCTTTCGACAAAGTGGATACTTTCAAATGTCTAGGATCATTATTATGACACCAAAACCATAATCACTAAAAAAAATTGATGTCAACTGAAAGCAGGGATTTCGTGCTTTCAGTTAAAAATCTTTTGTTGTTGCTAATTCTAAGGAATTTGTAGCTCAAAATATAAAACGATAAACATTTCTGTTGTCCTGTATGGTTTCGAAACATGGTCACTGACTCTGAGGGAAAATCGCAGACTGAAAGTATTTGAAAACAAGTTCCTTAAACCAATATTCGAACTCCAAAAGGAACGGGAATGCGGAAAGGCGGAAACTTTATAACGAGGAACTGCATAATTTTATACCAATTACCAAACATTGTTAGGGTCATCAAGTCTAGGAGGCTCAAATGGTCAGGTTATGTAGCCAGAATGGAAGAAATTAGAAACGCTTTCAAAGCTATAACTGGAAATCCAAATAGGAAAATGACCGTCAGGAAGACCGAGGCGCAGATGGGAGGATAATATTAAAATAGTTCTCACAGAGATTGAAATATAAAGTAGAAACTGGGTTTAGTTTTCTAAGGACAGAAAACAATGGAGAGCTTTTGTAACCGCGGCAATGAGCCTCCTGCGTCTATAGGCGTGCTATATTAAGTTGTTGATACATTTAGCTTCTTTTTATTTGACAGAAATGTTATTACAGGATTTTGATATAAAATGGCACCCATACTTCCTTTCAAAGTCTCTCTCTCTCTCTCTCTCTCTCTCTCTCTCTCTCTCTATATATATATATATATATATATATATATATATATATATATATATATATATATATATATATATATATATATATATATATATATATTTCCGTTTGTATGGGCGCCCTTTTAGTAGACTTGTCCACCGCCCTCATTAGTATCCCAGCACGGCCCTGGTTTAATCCCTCATGTATAGACTTATGTGAAAAATCAACTTTCCGACTTTTAAAATGGATTGTGCAGCAGAAAATTTCTAATTTCTTAAAATAGTAAAATTATGGGTTACCATGTTCTTATCTCACACCCTTCATGTTCAATCCCTCTTGTTAAAAATACAGAAAACTTGAGGACTGAATAAACCGTGATGGTGCTTATATAAAACTGTAGAATTTCAAGAATATACAAAACCAAAATCTCTAGGTGTGCAGGCTTTAAGTGTATCATATAAATCTAAGTATTTTTTTTGTTTTATTTTAATTTTATTTTGTTCCTAAAAGAGAGTATGGAATATTTTGAAGTAAAAATACTACATAGAATTTTGCTACTTATTTGAATATTTTTTTAAAAGAAGTGTTTACTTTTAGGGTTGGCTGGTTTACACCAGCTGTTTTTCTTCTTTTTTTTTAAATAAACAACTGGTTTAAACCGAAAAAAAATAAAAGGTACGAAAAATGCGAATCGTGTGAACTTCATGGTGACGTTTCCATACATCAAACCATCTGCATTAGTTTTATTTCCTTTTCACCTTTTAATCAAGGTGTCCCATGTTCAATTCTCGGTCGAACCACAACCCTTCTTTCATGCGTAAACAAAGTAGCGGTTCGGATGTAACTTTAAGCGAAAGTCTTCTCCTTGATAACCTCGGTATTACGTAAGGATGTTAAGCCTGAACATACGAAACGAAACTAAATTGTGTATTTCTGCATGCCTGAATACCTGTTGTTTTATAAAGAAGCCAAGGTTGCTTAAATATACTGATATAAATTGACAAAATTTATCGATTGCCTACGTAGCTTCCAACATTAGCTTGGATTGTACTTTCAATGATATGTACGCACTAAATTTGTAATTTAATACCTCAGTTTTAGCGTAATGATACGTTGACCTTTAAATTTTACATGCAAAACAATAACAGGATTTTTTCCGTTATTGTTTTACATTTAGAGTAATGACGGGATTTTCCCGATGGCTAGGGCGGGAGTTTCTCAATTTAAGAAATTTACTGACCGGACTTCTTTAAGCTTATGTGACCTCTTCCAGCATAACCCCGTTGTTGCATAATAACACCAAGGCGAAACAAACTTATTTCTGTCAATATGCAATATAAATACATAAAGCAAAATATCTAAACCCAAAAAAACCTGGTTTAAACCAAAAAAGCCTAGTTTAAACTCTCCCCAAAAAACGGGTTTTTGGCATTTTCAAAAACAACCATGGCTCTTGCCAACCCTGCTTACTTTTGTATGTATGAGGTTAAAAAAAATCTTATTATATACATTGGTTAATCCTTTGAAATTCATAATGTAAATATGTTGAGAAGTAAAACTGTTTGAAATATCTTTTCGAAATTCATGGTTTATTTTCGAGGTTTTATATTATTATCGGCATCAACCACTAATTAAATGACTTTTTGTATTGTAGAGAAGCGAAACAAAATCTAGTTTATCAATTTAAAGCAGAATTTTCAAAAAAAGCCCAAAATTTCCCAAGCAAAAAAGCGAAGCAGAGAAAACCGAGTTTTTTTCCAAAAAAGCCGGTTTTTTTCCGAGCCCTTGCATCTCTAGGCCTGGCAACAATCTCCACAGATAGCGAAAAATCACTTACGTTTTCCAGAGAAGAAATCAGAAGTTACCTTTGAAATTTATAACTCTCTCTCTCTCTTACCCATCTGGCTTTTATTTTTATTACTCCCATCTATCTGTTACCAGAAATAACTCTTGTTGACCAACTTCTTGCCTTTCGCTATTCCAGTAATCTGCAACGGTGTGAATCAACACTAGACTTGCCGACATGAAGACGACACTGCATGTTTGCATCATTCCATGCCAACAAAAGACCAAGACGTGACCAAGACATTGTTCTCGTACTGTTAGGATGCTTATTTGGAAAGACAGAAGAAACAAATTGGTAGGGTTATTTGCTCTCTTTTACTTCAGCTCAAAAAAACAGCTTTAATAATTAAAAAAAGTTAAATTTTCTCAAAGATGCAAACTTTTGTCGCTTTCCGTCGTACCCCCTTTCGACTTTTCACTTGGCAAGAATGACCAGAAGATCCAAGAATGTGACTATATATTTGTTATGCCCATTATTAGATGGGGCTCCCACGAGCCACTGTACCTCCGCACCAGAGTCTGCGAGAGTGTCCGTTACGGCACTGCAAGGGATTACAGTGGGGCTCTCGCGAAATGAGGGGTTGTAGAGGGTAGTGTGAAGTTAGAGAGGGGAGAGGTGCCGGCGGCATCAGGTTGGGGAAATGCAGACATACGATTTCTTGCTCTCCTCGGGATGTAGTTAAATTCACATTCAAGTTACCTCATTCAGTCGTGTAATGTCACGTGATAATTAGTCCACTTTGCACACAACTTTATTGATAAAAAAAGTGATTTGCTTATGTTACGAAATGTAGCTGCGCGAGCGTCAGCGAGTGAAGGGTTAAAAGCCTCACAGGGCTCGTTTTATTCCACCTTTGCCCCATGATAATACCATGTGACATTACGGCACACTCGGGTGGTGCAACTTCGATTAATATGTGCACTACGGGGGCGGGCCAACAGATAACTCCAACCAATCAGAAACGTGTATTTAGTTACTATGGCTAGAGTCGAGCGCGAAAAAAATATGCTCACAAAACCTAAGAAAAAAGAATTATTATATATTAACAATTTCTTCTTATATCTTGAATGTGTGTGAATATATAATAAACATTTTCAACCCAACATTCTTTCCAACCCCCCCTCACAAGATTTTCTAAAACCACAGATAGTATAATTGAAAATGTTTGAAGTTAGTATTTCAAAAAGCTCTCCTATTTGAAGGGCTTCAGTAACTTTGTGAACTTCTCAGGTCACTACTAGCTGTTTCATTAGTTTCTTCTAATTATTTATCTTGCACTTTACTGTTAGTGACATGTTAGATGGAATGAAGTTTCCTGCCAGAAGATTATGTTGGAGGAAGAGGGAAATCAAAATTAGAAGGATATAATGGAACACATTTTCTAAAAGAATGTGCTGTCTATAATCGTGGCATGTAATAAAATGAACTTAAATTTAAAATTAGAAATTCTCACCCGAAGTAGAGTTCCGTCTATAATCGTGGCATGTAACAGGCCCGCAACCAGCCACAGAGGTTTTGGGGGGCCATGAATATGTTTGGGGGACCAAGTCATTGAAAGTTCTTTTACCAATAGCTAACTTGTGCTTTTTGTATTAATAATAGCATTTTGTGTTAAGGTTTGGGGGGCCACGAAAAGTTTAGGAGGGCCAGGCTCCCCTTGCCCCTCTCTGGTTGCGGGCCTGGCATGTAATAAAATGAACTTAAATCAAATTTAAAATTAGAAATTCTCATCCGAAGTAGAAAGTTCTAAGTTATATAAACTAATGAAAAATCACAAGAAACTAATATTTTATGCCTTTTTGCTTCACTTTCCAGTTACATTAGCGAACGATAAAATAGAAATCACTCATTTTCATCTTATGATCTACAAGCTTTCCAACGCTTGACATATGACGAGCCACGTTAGCTCCACCCAGGTTAACTTTATATCGGGAACCAAGTAGCAAGAAAATAAAACAGAAGTTTCGAACAGGGCCTTCATTTGGAAAAGACCTCCCCCTGGTCTAGTAACTAGCTCAAGCACTTGTGATGCATTGATTTTCGGGTTTGATTCCAGAACCTTATTATTTGAATTCATTACGGTGGTTTGGATTCCATCTTAAACCGTAAGTCCACGTCAAATGTAAGTTCAGCGCTGAAAAGGGAAGCTAAACCCAATCGTGAGATTCTGTAGTTCAGTACCCCACTTATGTAAGGCTTCCCTGAGTAAAGGTTTTGTATTACCTTCATCATAAGTAATCTATTATTAATTGCCACAAAATAAAACTTCCACTCATTTCGGTCATTAGCTATTATCTTGATTTTGAAGTAGAAGTTTACGTACCTTATATCCTTCATCAATTGAAGTCTCTTCTTGCTAAAGCTATACTTGCAACCAGATAATAATGCTGACTCTGTAAGACACAGAGTCAGCAGTTTTTGAGTGATACGTCAGCCTGGTTCAAGATATCCTTAGAAGGTATGATTTTGATACTGAGTGACTTTTTCATATTACCTTGACCTCACTTTTACTTTATGACGTTTACCTTGACCTTATGACAACTTAAGGTCAGCTGCCTTGGACTTGCCCCTAGACAAAGCCCAGTATCAAATTTTCCGATTTCCACAACACCTTACCTTATTTTAGGGCGAGAATGGGAACCACACTATATCTCTCTAAAACTTGGGGAATCCAATTTTGGGTGTTGTAACTGTTTCTTTGAAGATATGAGATGATTAGATCAATTAACCAAGTTCTTTGTTCATTATAAACTATACAGGTTGAACACTTCTACTAATATATTCATTTGTAATTATTAATTCGTAACATTACTTGATTTATTCCATTCCTTGACAAATTTTGAATAACTTAGCAAATTCATTTCCTTGACAAATTTTGAATAACTTAGCAAATTCATTTTATCAATACTTAGTTGAATAATAATATAAGTAGTTCAACATGTTTCAAATATTTTATTGTTACTGTATTCGTGATGTTAATTAAAGGATTAGGAGACAGAATGAGCTATCTCCAACTTCAAATCGAATTCAGATACAGAAGTAATACTATCTTGTTATTGGATGTTGACAATTTTATATTAGTAAATAAGGTCTTTTTCTGAACTATGTTGTTATAATGCAAAGGAGGTACCTACATACAGTGTTCATAGTGAAGTTAGAGTAACAAGCAGACAGTTTCGGAAAAATTTCTAAAAGTGGACTTACCTGGTTCTTGCATCCAACCCTTCAATTTTTCTATACTGTTGATTTTATAATACCTTCAGAACATTGTTGGAGATCGTTAGAATATATACTTTGTGCATTTCTGTGTAGGAACATTTTGAAGCTTACATGATACTACAGAGGTTGTTCAGCCTACGTTTTGCCGATTTCGTTCCTTCCCCCTCCCGGACAGAATGAACTCACCCGACCTGGCTCGTGGCGTCCTGCAGTCTTGTGCAGAGACTTCCCGGGAACGGAGTTGTTTTTTCGCGCGGACAACAATAACGCACAAAACAGGACCATTGTTGTGAGTGTTGTGTTAAATTTGATTCTAAGTGTGTGGGTTTCCTCTCTGTGACCAAAATGCCTCCCAAACTAAGTCGGTTTTGGGAAGGCTATGTTGCGGCTCTTTATGACGCCCACTTTAGTGTTTCTGTCATTCTCATTAGAAAACAGTGCAAGAAGAATGGTTGCAACATCAGTTTAAGTGGAATAAAAAATGTTATTAAAAAGTACAAGGGCAACGAAGCTCCACCATTTGGATCACCAACGAAGTTGCCTAGGAAGCGGGAATGCACCAAGGCCACCTCCTCCATGCAGAGGAAACTTCACAAAATGGCAATGCAATAAAATCCTCCAGCACAAAGGTGTATGACTAATCGTCTTGACGTGTCTTTGGGGACTGTGAGCCGGACGTTGCACCATCAACTCAAGCTGGAAAAAGTCATGAAAGCTCGCGGCCATCTTCTCACGGACGCCCACCAAAAGGAACGAAAGTGTAACGCCCGGAAGCTGTACGAAAGGCATCAGGCAAAACAAAGGTGGATGTACGTCGTAACGCTCAATAAAGCATGGATTTACCTTTCCTGCTGCGGCAAACCGAAAGCCATCATGTACCGAGAGAAAGACGCCAAGAACTTCAGAAGGTGGGGCTGTGTCTGTAAAGAATCCTTCCCGAAAAAGGGTTGGTCGTTACTGGCTACTGTTACCGAGGTAAACTGAAGATTCGTAGGGTGGCGAAGAACTGCGAAATAAATTCGCAGTATTTTCAGGAGCAGATCATGCGGCCGATCTACAAGCATGAGATTCCAACAATGTACGGAAATGACGCCAATCTGGTGCGCATTCACATGGACAAGGCCTCATCACATACTCACGATCGTCCCTCGCATTCTACAGGGAGATGGAGGAGGCAAGTGGTATACAGGTGATATCTTTCAATGAGGTACCTGTTAAATCTCCAGATGCAAGTCCTATGGACTATTGTGGATTTGGATTGCTGAACCGGGCTTTAGGAAAACTGCGTGTGACAACTGTGGAAGGACTTTGGAAAGCTGTGTAAAGGGAATGGGAAAAGATTCCCCTCCTAGTTCTTCATAGAATCCCATTACAGTGGAAATTACGCTGTCGTGCTATTGTTAGGAACTAAGGAAAACACATCGAGCACCTACGGACCTGGCGCCATGGATTCTTCTAAATTTTTAGGTAAGTCGAAATTGGCCAAATGTAGACTGAACAACCTCTGTGTGCGCAAGACATTGAAGAGGTGTTTATAAGGTTTTTGATGTATAGTGAAATTACAAACAAACCCAAGTTTTCTTTCCATGGGTAAAAGTGTAATAACCGTTGGTTTCTTAGAAAGAAAACTTTCAGAGACGATGCTTTTATAAAATGCATTATAAACAAGTTTTTTGGTCGGGTAGAATGAAGAAATGAAACTAAATCTAAAAGCATTGAATGTTTTTTCCCCTAGGTTGAGGGCTAAAATTTTATGGATAATAGTATATGGATTAAAATGGTTCACTATAATCCATTATAATTAATACAGTGAATCAAATGATTGATACGATGTGTTTATCACATAATCACAATTAGAGACCTATTTAATGATCGGTTATAAAAATGCCACTTCAATACTGATTAATAAAAATGGCTAAAATTAAATAAGTAGAATTAGGTGTGGCAGATAATTCACACCAACCCGTATTTCACGCTGTCTCATAAGAGCATGAGAGGTAGGTTCTGATCTCTTCTTTATAGAAGTAAGTAAAAGAACCCTAATTTTCCTCAAGATGCTTGGTACAATATTTATTTCCACTATGTACACAATGACATTAATTGCAGAATGTTAATCTTATTGCACAATTTACAATAAGATTTACGTCAGGAGACCAATTACTATGGCTCAAAATGTCTTTTCCAGCTGAGTTTTACTAGAGGTAATAAAGGTAGAGACTTCTCATCCAAAATCCTTGGTTTCGTCCTTCCCACATGGCTCACTCCAATCACCCTCGACGTCTAGGCTGTATCAGTCCTCTTTCTCTTTTTTCCGTCCCCTTATATTCCCAATTTTATCAGTCTTTTAATTTGACATTAAAGATTTGATGATTTCTTTTTTTATATATATTTCTTTTTTGATGTTCCTCTTTTCAAGGTTTTTTTCGTATCATTTACTAAGGCACTATCACTTTTTAAACAACTTATCATCTCCATTTATTCCTCCTCTTTTTTTCTCATAAAATCCGGTTACAACACATGCTGGATGCAGAGTGCAGAATCATTTTTTACTTGCAAACTTAGTCACTTTATATGGACTATTGTCCTTGTCCTTGCCTTAATTATGGACTATTGTCCTTGCCTTAATTATTTTTCCTTTTTTACTGTGTCAAAAGCCAATATAAAAAATTTACAAAATCTTAGGAAAGTCCTATTTACATTTACTGACAAAATATTGTTGTTATCTAATGATGTAAAAATAAATATTTTTGAACTTTAATTTACCTTGAGGCTTGCTTTCATCTTTTTCGTGATTTTATCCGAATTGTTCATTACTATTGACAAGCATTGTTATTTAACTACAGGTGATATTCTTGACTATTTTGTTTCTGCTTCCAATGATTTCTTGATTACAAATACTGTCCTTGTGATTTTTAAAAATAATGTTATGCACGTATTCAAATGTTAAGATATTACAAAAAGCTTTGTTCCATTTTCACCTACCGAATTGCCATTAGTCAAGAATCGCTTGTGTAGTCAAACAACAATGTTTTTCAATAGTAATTGACGTTTGGATAAAATCACGAAAAAGATGAAAACAAACCTCAAGGCAAAATAAAGTTCAAAAATACTTATTTTTACATCATTAGATAACAACACCATTTTGTCAGTAAATTTAATTAGTACTTCTAAGATTTTGTAAATTTTTTATATTGGCTTTCGGCACAGTAAAGAGGAAAAATAATTAAGGCAAACAAGGAGACAATAGTCCATATAAAATGAGCAAGTTTACAAGTAAAAAATGATTCTGCATTCTGCATTCTGGGTCCTGCATCCAGCATCGCAATGGAATGGTCTGTACGAAATTACAAATACAGCAAGAGAGACCATTGTCTGGTCAAAACCCAGCGAAATATGCAATAAGGTACAGTATGACTACAGAGAACTTTAACTGTCTATTTTGCATGTAACATGATATTAGGAGGTCTCTGAAAGTGACAGGCAAAATTTTAATACTTAAATATTTAGCTTATTTATGTCATCATTGGCTTAGCATTGAGTAAATTATAGTTATATGTTATGCAGTTAAGATAAGATACTATGTTTGGTTATGAACTCAATACTCTTGAATATTTACAGTTGACTAATTTATATTGTTACAAAAAAATCCACTATACTACCATTGTGTCAGTTGTTTCATTAATAAAATATTGTCAGTTGTGACAATAAGAGATTGCAACCCTTCGTATAATTTCACTCTTTTAATTTGATTTAAGAATTCACTGTTCCTTTAGTTATTGATTTGATACTATTTATTTTGATCTTTATTTCTTTAATATATATATA
The DNA here is from genome assembly GCF_964235325.1 of Thermobia domestica. Classification (NCBI taxonomy): domain Eukaryota; kingdom Metazoa; phylum Arthropoda; class Insecta; order Zygentoma; family Lepismatidae; genus Thermobia; species Thermobia domestica. The sequence goes on from NC_137456.1 coordinate 165,344,601, forward strand.
TTTTTTTGACTTACGGTACATTATTCAAATTTATAATTTTATTCGTTTCTTTCGAGGTATGGTACAATACTAAACGGTACCCAATACCTTTAGTCTTAGTCACATTTCATTTTATCCCACAAAAATTCTTATTTTTAGCATATTTTATAAAAACATTGTTTTTATGTTATTTATTTTTAATTACTTCTATTTTCTGTTAGTTTTTATTCAATAAGATCCTCTGAGTTATATTCTGTGAAATGTTCCCAACAACGATTACTAGATATTTAGTATGTTATAATCTATCTTATGTAAGCAATCAAAAATTGCTCATACAATATTTGGGTGTCATCCATAATAGAATAAGATCTATTGTCCACATAAAAAAATATTGCACATGATCAGTAATAGTAATTATTGAAATTAACAGAAATAAAATATATAAATATTACATTTTCATCAGGTTTACTCAGATGAACAAGATTTCAGAGATCTACTTAGTATAAAATTGCGTAAAATTAAAATTGCAAAATTTGTTAATACAGAGAAAAGTAATTTTATAAAAGTATTGCAATCAGGGCATTAGCGGCCACGCGTAGATTATCAATGAGTCGAATGCTTTAGCCATTACAAAAAGTAAGCCAATTAACCTGGATTAAGTGTCACAAAGAAGATTGACCTGCTCTTCCTGTGAATAAGGTCACCTATACATCTTTACTTTAAAGGGAAAAAGTTAGTTTTGTTTGTATGCAAGTCTGAAGTTTCATATTTTTCTAGGGACACTTCGACATTAGTACTTGAAAGTATCCAAAGTAATTAAAAATTGAAGGCTAATTGAATCAGCTAATGCAAAAAGGGCTTCAGTCAAACAAACTTAGTTTCGAGAAAAAATTTTAAAAAATGCAGTTTTGAAACTACAAAATAAAAATGAACAAAGTTTTCGTGGAGATAATTACATTACTCGAATGCTGTATAGGTAAACCATTTTTATGCTCATTGCCATGGTAAAAAAAAAAAAAAAAGTTGTTTCCGCTGTTGACTAAAGTCCTCCTTGTATGAAAATTATAGACAAAGTCCAGTATGCGTGTAATTTCATTTACTTATTAATTTTTGCTCTTTTTTTAACACAAAACTATGTTAAAACGTTTTATTCCTGGTTCCAGATGTTGCAGGTCTACCAATCGAATGGGACGAAATCAATAGCTATTACCACTAATCAGTGGCGTAGCACACTTTTGCGGCCCCCTCCAAAGTATAGAGAAGGGGTCCTAGTTCAAAAGCCCATAGAAGTAAGGTTGAAGTTATTTAAATCTTTATTCATCGCAAGACTTCGGCGCCCCTTATACCTCGGGCCCCCCGCACTGCGGAGGTTTCGAGGGCAGGTGCTACGCCACTGCCACTAATATTTAAAACAAATTTAATTATACATGTAGAAAGGGCTTCAGTCACTGACTCAAGCTTATGCTACCTAGAATAATCGAAGTTAACATCTGTTTATAAAGTGTTAGACCAATGAAACTGAAGTTCTTTATGCACAAAACATTGGTACCCAATAGGAAAAAAGTCCGATGTTAACTCAATTTCGTCATTTTGGTGACTCAAGCCCTTTTTGCATGAACTATTTCAATTGTAGCTTTGTGTTCTTTTAAGGAGGGTTTAGGCTGTCCACTCAACATTCTTTGAACTTTCGATTAATTTATCTAAAACTATCTGAGCAAAACAGAAAACTATTCAGAAGTGAATAATTAAGTACCTAAGTATAACTGAAAACAGTAAGGTTATTTACGAGATAACAACTAATGCTGTCTTGTCTGGAAAATGTGTTGTGAAACTGGCGTCATCTCAGAAAGCATATCTTTTTTTCTTAGAAGAGCTTTGTCCCGTCTCGTGTCGAAAATTCTGTCTCGTGGCTAGTCCTAGATAACAAAATTTCTATAATATTTTCTTCCTTCTATTCTTATGATGTGATAAAAATGTATATGATTTCTTCGGAACAAAATTAATTTGTAACGTACTATGCAATATGCAATGTACTAATGTTCTATGCAATAAATTGTTTAAAAACATCAGAAAGATGTTTCAACATGCAATTTTTGTCCTTGATTATACACGATTTTATGCCTTAGTATAAGAGCTTTGTCCCGTCTCGTGTCGAAAATTCTGTCTCGTGGCTAGTCCTAGATAACAAAATTTCTATAATATTTTCTTCCTTCTATTCTTATGATGTGATAAAAATGTATATCATTTCTTCGGAACAAAATTAATTTGTAACGTACTATGCAATATGCAATGTAGTAATGTTCTATGCAATAAATTGTTTAAAAACATCAGAAAGATGTTTTAACATGCAATTTTTGTCCTTGATTATACACGATTTTATGCCTTAGTATAAGATCAGTTATTACAAATCATTTTTAAAAATTACTGATTGGTAACTGCACATACAAATTAATAGAAATTAGTCACACCCATCTCTATGTGTAATACTAAAATAAGTATGCTACAATGGTCTAAAATATGCAATTAAAATAATAACTCTCGGACACAAAATTCAACACATTAAGTAGTTAGGTAAATTGAACTACAACTTGCGCCTATAAAACAATCGAACTTTTAAAAAATGACAAACTCTTTTCAAAATAGTATATTACCATAGTATTATAACACTGGAAATATCTTAGTCTAAGCTCCCTGTTAGTGCTTGTTTAAACCGATTTGATGCAGTTTATATCTGGGTAAGCCTGCGACAAATGCATCTAGTGTGAAGTTGTACGAAATACTAGCATATAGAAACGGAATAACATTCTAACATCAAGTTTAGTTACAAGTTGAATGTATATTTCACCAAAACGTTGCAAGTTGTGAGAACGCTGTATAGTGAGGCAGCATTATCAGTAATCCATGTATATCAATGCAACAACCATTTCAAGTATGGATGCGAAAATGAGGATTATTCCAAATTCAGAACTTGCTTGAACGTGAAGGAATTAGGAAAACATGGAGTAATTTCGTGCACCGGTGAAAGCTGATAGACATATAGCCAGACAGCAACTCTCAGCCATGTTTCAGATAAACAAAGAAATATTGAGGTTAATTTTAACCAAGGACCTGAAAATGAGGAAAGTATGTGCTTGTTTTGCAAACTGCTCCTCAATTTTGGCAGCGTAGCAAAATGTTAATAGAAAGAGTACTGTGAGGATTTCGTGGCTGCTGCAGTACGGGAAAACAATTTTCTAAAGTGCACTATGGCAGCCGATTGAATGTGCCATTAAACAGTTTCGTATAACGATTTCAAACTACCGCACACTTATCCAGATACAAACTGCATAAAACCGACTAAAATAGGCACTAATAGGAAGCTTAGACAAATGTCGTTCCAGTGTTATCATACTACTTACTAAAAGTTAAGTTACTTTATGGGCGTAACTTCTACATTTCGAACCATTCTTTCTAACATAAAAGTCAGAAAGGACACTAAATTGAACATCAGAATTACAAAACTTCCACCAACGTCTGTAAAAGTTAATGGCCGTAAATCCGTATCATGCTTCAACTGTAATGGAATCTTATTTTTCTTTGGTAAAAACTGACTAACTAACTCATATTCCCAGATTGACAAGATTCCTGACTCTCGAATACGACTCAACAAAACGTTGAATTGACCAACAAGTGGAGATCCCTTGTGGAAAATATAACTTAGTGTGCAAGAAACAATGTAATTTTCCATTACTTGTAATTGTTCAAGAGTTTCTTCTTCTAGATACCCAACCTCACAAATATGTCCAGATTGAAGTATTTCTACCACAGGAACAACTTTTTCTTCTTTTACCAATCTATTTGTTTCTTCTGGACTTTTTGTTACTATATATTGTTTACTTGCCACACTCAACACGGAATCCTTGTCTTTATTAACTTCGTCCATATCAAGAAGGTAAGTCCAATCCAAACTATTTTTATCCCACAACAAATCTGATTCAACAAATTGTTCTAATGAATTGATTGCTTTTCCGTAGGTCGGGGATGTAAGATAAGCCACTAAATCGCAGGTATAGCAAGTAACTAGCAATATTGAACCAAAAGAGAACCATAGTATTAAGTAGTTTGTGATTAAATGTTTTCCACTTGCAACACCCTGTCCTAAAATAACTGCTAAAGAGTTTAACAAGGAAAAACTATAGTCACTGTAGGGGTTGCTCTCTTTTGAAGAAGGATTGGCTTTTCCTTCAACGCGGGACATCACATAGAAACAGAAGGAACACAGTATGATATATGTTAAAACAATGCCCCACACCACAAGTTTGAATGGAGTAAATACAGAAAATATTCTGCTTAGACGTTTAGGTCGAGGAGTGAGAAAAGTATCATAGGAATGCGAACTAAAATCACTCATATCGAAATGTTGTATGAAATTAAATGATAAGCATCCAGGGGGCATTCCAACTTGATATTCTGAAAACTTAACAAGAGCTAAGAAAGATGTTGATGTGTCATTATCGAACGGAGTCCCAAAATCCCAATTGTCTTTCTTATGAATTTCCCATGTGAAATTTTGTTGCTTTGAAAATTCTGTCAGTATTCTGTAGTCAATTCCTTCAAATCCATTTTCTGTTTCGAGTATAAATGGAGTATAAGGCAAGAAGATCGTTTTTAAAGTTTTGTTATGCAAATCCAACATTCTATTTGAAATAAAATCCTCAATAATTAAATTTGACTCGGTCCACTTTGCAATGTGTTTCATATTATCTTCAGGACGTAAATTGTCGCCAATAGTATAAGAATAAACATTGTATTCTTGTATGCTATTGTTGGACGATTTATCTTCTGTCGTTATAAAGAAAGTAAATGGAAAATCTGATAACCAATCCTGTTGTTTGATCGTGTCATGAAGGTTGGTATCATTGGTAAAAACAATTAACACTTGAGAGTTTCTTTGAGTACTTAATTTACTTGCACCGTAGATTGGGTGAGAAAGTTCTGCTATATTATTAGAGAAAATTAAGAAGTTTCTACATCCATTGTCCATTATTTGTAAAAGAAGTTTAAGTGTGTGTTCCGAATCTTGTTGTGAAGAAACTTTTAAACTCACAAATGGTAAATATTGTTCATTATCGTTGTACATAATATTAGTTTCGAACGAAGCATTTCCATGTTTTAGCAGCAATATGCAATTTTTGTCTTCAAGAAATTCAATAATGTTGAAAATAAAACTTCTCACAAATTTTAGGAAATCATTCTTTTTGGTTTTATTTAAGATAAGATTAGGCGATGCGGCTGACATAAAACAGAGAATTATTACCAGTATCTGCACCATGGTCGGAACAGTAGCCTAGAAGAGAGAGAGAGAAAAAATTATTGGATAATACAATTTTTTTCATATTTAGTATGATTAATGCTACTGGCTAATATATGTAAATTTCAGTTTGCTTGTAGTTTTGTACTTTCCTTAAACGTGAGTACTATGTTCTAAGAAAAGGTATAGACATATGGAATTCATCGCAAACAAGTGCTTTAAATATTCGATTTCAAGACGGGTACGACATTTATTGGTGTTATTCGATAGGATTGTTACTAAGTCGATTCAAAGAAATTCTCTTTCTCTTAAATGTAAAACTGTACAACCTAAACATAATGTGAGACATATATAAAAACAGCTTATTATTGATATGATTGCTGAAATTGCTTCAAATAGAAATAACAATGAGGGAAAATGATTAGAACTGTTGATAGGTAGTTTACTTATTTGGGTGTACAGTATAGTTTGGAATAATATTTCAGTCTAAAAATGATCATAATTTTATTGTTAAATATAAGGAAAAGAATGTTTTTAGGTACGCGTGCGATAAGTTTCCCTCACAACATGCAACCGAGCACCATTTGCAGATGGTAAATGAGAGACTCATAATGTAAGAACCAGACCTCGGCTCGGGCTTCGTTCAAAGGCAGTGCGAGCCCAGCACAGGCTGGAGATCGAAAATGTTTATTCGAGTTTATGATTTATTCAAAATTTGTCACATTTACAACATGACAGTTTAAATTGGACTTTGGATTGTGTTTAATGAATATCAAAATTATAATAAAAAGTGATAATTGTAGATTGGATCAAAGTCCCATTTACATTTGAGTTCGGGTTCACCAAAGATCCACTACCATTCATATGCAAATAAAATCTGCATAAGTGATCTTGGTCAGATAAGATAAGGATTGTCACGTGATTCATTGCCTGTATTACTTAAGCTAAGCCATGGAAATCCTAAGTCTTGCCCACCAGATTCGAATTTCAGTTCTCCAACTCTAGAGTTAACTTTATGACAACAATAAACGGGGGGCAGTGGCTCAGTGGTAGAGCGTTCACCTCCGGTGCCTGGTGTCTCTGGTTCGATCCCAGCTAACGCCGTGTGGACTTTGTGGTGGACAAACACCGTGCTCGTGGGTTTTCTCGGGGTTCTCCCGTTTCCTCTCACTTTCTTCATTCCACCATTTCACTCATCTCTCATCATCATTGTCTCATTTGGCCTAACCGGCATAACCGTGGGACGTAAGACTTAAAAAGATTTCAAGACAACAATAAATGGTTATTAATAAAAAGAATTAACCCGCGAAGCCATATCTTCCTGCAGTACTCCAGGGATTTAGGAAGATAGAAATTAAATTAATTAGAACGTAAATTGATTTATGTGGTAAGATAACTCTCATTCTGCAAGGTTGTAAATAAAATTTTTTGCTCTAAATTTCAATTAACGGGAACAACTGTTCTAACTGTGAACCAACTATGAATCAAATGTAATTAATAGAATATAAAACGAATAAGATTTTTAAAAAAGCAGAAATTTAGAATAAACAGAGATTTTATCATCCTAGTGATAACATAGTCGTGTACCTAACTATGAATAGTAATATTCCCCTTGCTTCTCTAATTGACCTAATTAGAAGATGTGAATTTGTCTTTAGACTAGGCATGGCCAATTCCGGAATTCTTACTTTCTGGAATCCGGAAAGAAAAATTGGAAAAATCATGATTTTTTTCTGAATTTCGAAATTTTCTAAATTCTAGATTTTTCCGAATTCAGTAATTTTTCCGAAATCCGGAATTTCCCCCGAAATTGGCCAAAAATCGAATTCTTATGATGCATTTTTTTGATCATCCCAAAATTTTTGACCAAGAACGCAATCTTTTGATCCATTATAGTTATCAGTCATACAAGTACAACCACTTCTACAGGGTGGCGCGTATTGTATCTACCAACTTCAAATGAAAATACAAAGGTGTGTTATGCAAGTTTTAATGCAAAACTGTTATGGAATATAAGTATATGGACTGGCAATTTGTACACTGTACAACACTTGTCGAAGGAGCTCACTAAACTTTAAAAATAACGTCCTGTAAATGTCCGCCTTTTTCCTGGATGCACTGCTGCAGGCGACGTGGGAAGGCATTCATCACACGCATTAACGTATCCTGTGGAATGGAACTTATCACATGACGAATGGCAGTCTTCAGTTCGTCAATTGTCTTCACGCGATTGGCAAAGACCCTTTCCTTAACATATCCCCAGAGGAAGTAATCAGGAGCTGTTAAATCTGGGGAACGGGATGGCCATGAGACATCGCCAAATCGGGATATCACGCGGTTTGGAAATGTTTCTCTGAGTATAGACATACTTTGGCGTGCCGTGTGTGCCGTAGCACCGTCTTGCTGGAAATAAACGTTATTGATCACACCCCTTTCCTGCAATTCCGGAATGAGAAACGTCTGTAACATATGGCAGTAGCGGTCGGAATTTACAGTTGTTGCATGTCCGGCGTCATCCTCAAAAAAATAGGGACCAATAATGCCACACATTCCAACTGCACACCATACCACAACTTTTGGGCTACCTTGAGGCTTTTCATGTAATGAACGAGGATTCTCCTGAGACCAATACCGGAAGTTTTGCTTATTAACATACCCAGTCAGGTGGAAGATTGCTTCATCGGACATCAAAAGTTGTTGGAGGAACAGTGGATCTCGGTTAATCAACTCAAGAATGTTCTGGCAGTTATTGAGTCTGTTTTCCTTATCAATGGCTCTCAACTCTTGTACCACCTGCAGTTTATACGGATGGAACTTCAAATCACCCAGCAAACGACCCAATGAACGTCGTGTCAAATGTAATGTTCGTGCATGTTGCCGTGCTGAACGTTTGGGACTGCGTTCCATCGCTACGCGCACTCGTTCCAAGTTTACATTTGTTCGAACACTTCGTCCACGACCTGGTGATTTCCGGTTCACAACACTACCTGTGGCCCGCCACTGTCTCACCCATCTCAGAATACTGTGTCTCTCGGGTATAGCAACATGGCGATCATCACTGTTTCGTCGCAGTGCCCGCTGAGCCTCACTGACAGAACCGGTTCGGATAAAGGCTTCCACCGCCGCAATTCGCGTCTGCACAGACCACCGCTCCATGGTAAACTAATTGCCAGAGGCCCTGCTATTCAGTGCCGTAAGCATGCGCAGCATTCGTACGCGCATTTGATCAGGGTTGCCAACTGCAACTGGTAGATACAATACGCGCCACCCTGTATAGCCTGACCTACTTAACGCAGAGAACTAAATAAGATCTTAAATTAATCTATAACATTATAGGTATTTTTTCTTAGTCTCTGGTTGATAGGTTAAGTGGTTCGGTAACTGTTCTCCAAAATATGGGTCTTCATTCGGACTTCTCTTCTTACTTTATAAACATATCCTGCTTGTTGTGCAACCGATACGCGCAGAGAGCCAGTGTAAGTTGCCATAACTTTCGTCATAACTTTCTTATAAACATTGAACTTTAATTCTTAATAGTGCAAAGACTAATAGTATTGAAACACCTGGCATATATATAATGTGTGTGTGTGTGGCAAGGGATGAAGCGTATACCCACTTAAAAAATTAGCATTACATCACTTGTAAGAATGAATATAAATGACTAAGTCGGTCACGTCCCTGATCCTCTTTGCAACGCCAGAGTACTGACCCCGCATAGCGCGTGCAACATTGTCCTCGGATGTTATCTACGCTCAGACCCAGTAATATTAACACATTTGTTAACAGTTTGGACAAACTTTCGCCGTTTTTTTTTCTGTCTTGTAAAACTCGATAAAACTTTCGTGAACGTTTAATGTTTCATCACAGTATCGCAAAACAATTGATACTTGCTCATGTCGCTTCAAATCTTGTTTCGTCCATGATGACACTATATATACCAGCAGCATTCACACGATCAATGATTTTTCCAACACATACTCGCACATTAAATCTAGAAATTGATTTTGGTATTCGGGACTAACGTATCTAAAAGTTTTCTCTTCGTTAACATAATACCGAAAAATCACGTCATTGTCTTTGGATTTATTTTCACTTTTGTTAATTTCCATGTGACCTCTAAGAGGAACACATTGGGGAGCACAATACAAAATACTATATAGAAGTGCTTCCAAATATATTTTATTGTCGTTAACTATTTGTTCGTCTGCAAATCTAATTTACGCGCAATTGATCCGTGCAATAGTGCGTTTCGGAATTCCTAAGCCTTAGAAATACAAGTCTTATGATCGTTACTTGCCTCATGAGTGCCGAATTTATCTACAACCTTCTTCCAGTTACTCAAACCCTCCTTAGTAAAGGTGTCTTGAGATTTCGGAATATTTTCGGAGAATGCACGACAATAAAAGCAAAAAGCACTATCTCGAGAAACGCTACATTCTAACCAACTAAATTGCCTATCCACTCAGATCGGAACCGGCGGCCATTTTTATTAGGGTACGTTTTCAATTGCGGTTGAAAGGGACCTAGACCTACTGCCAGAAATGTCTTTGCCTTTTCACAACCTTTGACTGGATCACGATTTTCTGAAACTTCATCTTGTGACATTGTTTCCACAGTAGTAGCGGCATTTGAATTCTTATCTTCTGAGATTCATCTTCTGACACTGTTTTCACACTAGCACTTGAATTCTTATCTTCTGAAACGCAAGTAGATTGTTTTGTCACTATTTCATTATCTCCGCTGACAGTCAATATTGCTAAGTTTCGGATTCTTACTAAAATATTTCAACAAAGTTTCTTTTAAGCACTGTATATTAGTCACAACAACTTCCTGTGAAACTTAAGAAATGGTCAAGTACCACAGATAAAACATAAAAAATGAAACCACTATACACCGATACACGTGAATTCTATATATACACAAAAAGAAAACTTCAAACGAACTGCTCACTGCTGCAAACACAAACTTCGGAATATACCAAGTTTACGAGGCGTATTCCAAAAGTAGGGGCCGTCGTCGTATAAGAAAATGGAGGTAGCCCTGAACACAATTTCACGCATGCAGCGCCAACGTCAGACTATTGGCAAAGCCACTGCAGTGGTTGTCTTGAGTCAGTAGGAGTTTGGCAGCCTTGGAAAAGGCATCGCAATGACCGTGAGAACGGTTTCTTCCGCTAGTTGTGAAGTGCGCGGTATGATACGATATTTGCTTGCAAAAGGAACTTCTGCTGCTGATATCCATATTGAGTTGTGCCTAGTGTATGGACCTACAGTAATAGGCGAAGGAAAAGTTTGCAAATGGTGTCGCGAGTTTCAAAATACCCGCACCAACGTGGACGATGAAGATCGGAGTGGCAGGCCTAGTAATCAGGCCGATGACCTCGTGAAGTAAGCGAACCAAAAACTGCAAAGTGATGGGCGATTGACGATCAGTGCTGTGGCTAATGACTTTCCCCACGTTGCATGAACCACTATCTACAGAATTGTTACAGAAACGTTTGAATATCACAAGTTGAGTGCAAGGTGGGTGCCGAAAATGCTAACGGACCAGCACAAAGACCAACGAATGTGCAGTGCTCGACAGTTTTTGAATCGTTATCGACAACAAGGAGGTGATTTGTTTATCCACACTGTGACGGGCGACGAGACGTGGATCTAGTACGCCAACATCAAATGCAAACAGTCCATGCAGTGGTGCCATTCATGTTCCCCAAACCATAAACGTTTAAGCAATCGCCGCGCTCGAGTCGCAAACTGATGGTTACCGTCTTTCGGGACAACAAGGGCCTCCTGTTGGTTGATTTCTTGGAACGTGGGACAACAGTTACAATTGACGTGTACTGCGACACGCTCACCGATCTGCGACGTGCGATTCAAAATCGACGTCGTGGGAAACTGTCGTACGGAATCATCCTCGTTCACCACAACGCGCACTCTCATACTGCTGCCGTCATCAAGAAGAAAATTCAAGATTTTTGTTGGGACCTGTTTGATCACCCTCCACACAATCCCGACCTTGTATCCAGCGATTACTTTCTCCTCTTGCATTTTAAGGGTGACTTGGTTGACAACGGTTTGAAAACGATGAAAATCTCAAGACTGCCGTAGTGAACTGGTTCTAATCCCAGGCGGCAAACTTCTATGCAGAGGGTTTACGGAAGATGGTACAGCGTTACGACAAGTGTTTGAAACGGCATGGTGATTATGTGAAAAAGCGAAGTAGCTCTATAGGCATTTATTTCTGGCAACAAATCCCGTTCCGTACGAGCATATGTTATTATATTATCAAAGGGCCCTTACTTTTCGAATACGCCTCGTATTATTTTTGGTTTGGGTGCCAGAGTGGCTATTAGTAAAAATAACTTGTTGTTTTAATCCTTTCCACTTTACAACAATATCTGCTATTTTTGTGATGTGTGCACAGAGAAAGCTATAAAATATATTTTGTATTTAGGACCACAAGATTTCCGACAAAGAGCCGAGTTCTGTATGTCTTTGCTTATCCTTATAAAGCAACCCTGTATCCCACAGACCGACCTGTACTTCCTTTGACCATCAACGTACACCGCATCCACTTTCTTCAGCACGCTCAAAGTTCATTGACCTTTATTAACCTGGATGTAACAAAACATTTATTGCAAGACATTACCAGATGTGGTTAAAATCAGAGTTCCATTTCCGTTGTTATTCCAGAACTTTTTTCAGACTTAAAGACAGTATAGTCGAACATTTTATAATACTGTCCATTGCCTAAGAAACAGCCAGAATCAGTAAGGGAGAAGGTATATGGGCATCCCTGAACATGAGCAAATTATTTTCAGATATAGTTCAATCGCAATTTTACACTGGATCTGTGATCCTTCCCCCTCCCCTTCCCAAAAAAGCATGTTAAGAATAAGTCCTATCTTTATTCAAATTACAAGCATTTCTGATGTAACAGAAAAATAAAGAAATCCCGAATTTGACAATACAGTTTATAAATAAATTATTATTACCGTCGTAAAGGAACATGTAATGTCTAAAAGCGAAAAAGGCAATGAATTAAGATGTGAACCAATTCAGATCACATACATCGAAAATGAGTGAAAATTTTCCAGCTCGTAGTAGAGAGGCAGTGTCAGGGCTTCCGGAAAATCAGCCTGCTGTCGGAATTTAGTTCGTGTGCAATACTTGTCACTTTACAAACATTGTGCATTCATTTTTAATTAATATTTTAGTTCAGTCTATTAAATGGCTATTAATATGATTTATCAAACCAGATCAGGAACATGAATAAGGGATTATTTACTTTCATTATTGACTGCGTTCTGGCAAATCACTGTGGATAACCATTCTGGCGAGGCGGCTATTTAAGAAGCCACTTTAAGCAATGGGCAGTGTGTATGCCTGAGCAGCATTGAAAAGGTGGAGCATGTTCACAAACTCTGTTCCGACAGACCATCCTGACTGAGTGACTGAGGATTTACCTGGTTCCTTTTGTCAGGCCAGGGTCGCTGTCTTTTCACTTCCTTGCCCCTCCCTTCTTTTGGCCTGGTTAGTCGCCTAAAGACCTTAATACACTGAAACAAAAATATAAAATTAAGCAAAACGGTGTCGTATTCGCTTCAGCTCAGTTCATAAATAACACTGGATGACTATCCTAATAAACTTCAAAAATTCGGGGGGGGGGGGTCAGTCGCCCCCCTAAGTTACGCCTATGCATGAATGCTCACTTGAATTGGTTTCATGGCTGTTTCTGAGTGAATACTTTCTTGAAAATAATATTAAAAATTATAGAAAGATTTTCGAGACATTCGAGTCGAGTCAAGTCGAGATTTTTACGAGCAGTCTCAACTCGACTCGTGTCTCGACTCGAAAATTCGACTCGAGGAATACGTTTGTCTCGACTCGTCTCAAATTTTATAATGTGTGTCTCGACTCGAATTCGAGTCGAGATTCGAGAATTATCTCGACTCATGCGCATCCCTACTTATCGATATTATGAAACGTTTTAAATAATTGTAAATTTCCATAACTGTTTTTCAAGTGGATTCGTATACAACCAAAGGTAGGTTTTCAAGTTTAACAAAAGGCCAAAATAAGCGTCTTGAAAACAGATCTTATTTGAAAAGAATACATAATGATCGCTTTTGGCTATTACAGTGGTCTGTCCAAACAGCTTGATAAAATTTCAGCATAGCATAACAACACACACACACACACACACATACAAAAAAAAAAAGCTTGGTATGGTGAGTTTAGGGGGCACCAAATTCTACTTCGCCCAGGGTGCCGAAATCTTTAGCTACGGCTCTGGCAATACAAAAAAAATAAAAGTTCTGTGCAGCCTACCCCAGGGTATGGATTCGATGTATTTGGTACACAGAATCCAAATTTCGAAACCCCTGGCGATTTCCCGTGTCAAGTTTGTTTTATGGGCGAAAAACATATGTGCTGTCTTACGTACGAAAATTCGCACCTAAATTCGCTGAAGTTTTTTGCCAATTAAAAAAGTTGATCATCTTGGGATTTCGAAATTTGGATTCTGTGTTCCAAAATACATCGAATCCATACCCTGGGATCCGCTTCACAGAACTTTTTGTTTTTTTTGTATGTCTGTATTACCTGTATTCTCCCTACACAAAATCGCTAAAGATTTTCACCCATAACAAACATTGACACGGTAGATTGTCTTGCGGTTTCGAAATTTGGATTCTGGGTTCCAAAATACATCGAATCCATACCCTGGGATCCGCTTCACAGAACTTTTTGTTTTTTTGTATGTCTGTATTACGTGTATTCTCCCTACACAAAATCGCTAAAGATTTTCACCCATAACAAACATTGACACGGTAGATTGTCTTGCGGTTTCGAAATTTGGATTCTGTGTTCCAAAATACATCGAATCCATACCCTGAGATCCGCTTCACAGAACTTTTTGTTTTTTTGTATGTCTGTATTACGTGTATTCTCCCTACACAAAATCGCTAAAGATTTTCACCCATAACAAACATTGACACGGTAGATTAACTTGCGGTTTCGAAATTTGGATTCTGTGTTCCAAAATACATCGAATCCATACCCTGGGATCCGCTTCACAGAACTTTTTGTTTTTCTGTATGTCTGTATTACGTGTATTCTCCCTATACAAAATCGCTAAAGATTTTCACCCATAACAAACATTGACACGGTAGATTTTCTTGCGGTTTCGAAATTTGGATTCTGGGTTCCAAAATACATTGAATCCATACCCTGGGATCCGCTTCACAGAACTTTTTGTTTTTTTGTATGAATGTATTACGTGTATTCTCCCTACACAAAATCGCTAAAGATTTTCACCCATAACAAACATTGACACGGTAGATTGTCTTGCGGTTTCGAAATTTGGATTCTGTGTTCCAAAATACATCGAATCCATACCTTGGAATCCGCTTCACAGAACTTTTTTATTGTATGTGTATGACTGTGTTATTATTTATTTTGTTACATGAACGGAGATGCTATATGAAGGAACAATCTACTCGCTAGTTTCCGGAGTAAATGCACAGACCATACGAGACAGTTACGTCGTATTCAGAAGTCTAAGTTATATGTTTTCTATTTCATGGAAATTATGGAAATGATAATGAAATAATGCATGAATGATGATAGTAATGATAACGATTAATGAAATCATGAGCAACGATAAGAAATAGCGATATGAAAGTAAATATTGTTTCCAATGCTTGCCCTATTGTATTTGAAATATAAGTTCCTGACATGCTGTTTCCATTTTTCTTCGTTTTATGCTACTTTATTTTATGGGACGTTTTGTCAACGCCTCGATTTATTATGAATAGTTATTTTGTTGATGACAATCTGTGTTGTATGAGGTGCACGGCCGCACCTTGTGGGCGAGGCAGGATGAGCCTTTTGAATGTGGCTCACTTCATGGTAAACCTTTCCTACTTTATATGATGCTATACGAACAGTAATACACGAGTGAGGCATGGGATAGGTTCATCACATCCGAGAAACAAAAATGTCTTAAATGAAGCAAATGTATAATCTGTATCCCTTTCAGTAAAATGTGTACTATCAGGGCGTCCAGAAATATATGCTTTTTGAGGCTTTAAGCTGTGTCAAATTTTATCCCCTCAATTTAACTTGTGAAGCATGGGAATGGGCGCACCTATGCCATTTCTAGAATTGAAAATAATTTAAAATGATGATGCTGTTCCATCATCTGAACAAAATATATTTTCCTAAGCTGAAACGTAAGTATAATCTTCGCACTACTTCAGTGAAATGTCAACTGTGGCACTATGAAGTAATAGAAATATTTAATAAGTTTTGAAATTCTCGGGGGGGGGGGAGGAAGTAAAATTTCATATTTGATATTTTATAGGGGATTTTTCTTCGGGGGCCCAAATATATCCGTATTCTCCCACAAAAATATGAAGATACAGCGCTGGTGGGATGTAACTTCAATTTAAACATTTATCACTTGGGGAATTAAGAAATTAAATGCTTTAACAATTAACTAATGAACTCGAGCTGAGATAGCGTCTGGGGCAGTAAATGGTCTCGTACTCATTACTCGTTTTCAACATCCTACTACAAATCAAAAAATGAGGTGTTGAAACAACACAAAATGACTACCACTTCAACGTGTTGCTTGTGTGTCAAATCAACACCAAGCAGAGAGCATGAAGAATGAGGCGAGGTGTGTCATCACATCGCAACACTATAAGTGTTGATCAGACAGACGAAGATATCTTCTCGCCTATGGGCTTATCGAGGTTTCGACGTAGATAATGGAAGCCCTGTTGGTAGCAGATGGATTCAGCGTGCAAATGATGAAAATATGAGTGGAAGATGATCATGAACTTGATAGTCTGTGAGGAGCTCCTGGTCTAATGCGTCAGGGGGTAGAGTGTAGCAGTAGAGAGTATAGAGTAACGATAGCGGTGGGGTGTAATATCGAGATGGAGAAGGATGGAGAGCTAAGTGGTGCATAGTATTCAGAAGTAAAGGGTGTTGGGTTTTATAACGAGAGCATATGTATGTCAGACGCAAAGTTTCAAGATGAAACTGAAGTGTAGGAAACTGAATCCGGTCGTACAAATCTCTTGTGGGACTAGGCAGTTTGACTCGATATGCAATGCGGAAAGCATGTCGTTCTAACACTAGTAACTTTTCGTAAATTTTTCGGGTGGCCGCAATCCATGCAACGTGTCCGTAAGTCAGCACAGGCCGTAGAAAGGCCTTGTATGTGTTCAGAATTGTGTTTGGTTTTAGTCCCCAGGACGTTTCGGTGAGCCTTTTTAATAAGTTAAGTCTATTGTAGGCTTTAGTTGTGACTGTTTGATGATGTTGTTTCCATGTGAGATGTTTATCGAATGTGAGCCCCAAGTAAGTTACAGTTGAACGTGCCTGGATGGGAGTTTGGTCTACTTGTAGTAAAAGGTGGTTAGGATTTCTTCTGACTCTTGATGTTCGTTTCGGTGGAATGAAGACAATTGCCTGCTTTTTTGTGGCGTTGATCGTTAGCTGCCATTTGCCGCACCAGCGAAGAAAATTGTTAATCGCTAACTGTAGAGCAGTGTTGATGGATTGGATAGTAGATCCTAGGGCAAGAAAGGCAGTGTCGTCGGCATATTGAAAGAGGTGAATTTTATCAGGAAGTGGAGGCATATCGGCAACATAGAGAAGATAGAGGAGTGGTGACAGAGCCGATCCTTGAGATACTCCACAGTGAAGGAAAATAGGATGTGAGAGGCTGTTATTTATTGACATATGACAGACTGCCGATTAAAAAGTTGTATATCAGTCTTATATATGGAACAGGAAATCGAAGATGAGTTAATTTGTATATAAGTGCGATGTGCCATACCCTGTCAAATGCTTTCTCGAGGTCAAATAATACAAGACATGATGGTTTGACCGAGTTATAGTGTTGTGTAACCATGGTAGTTAAACGAAGTAGTTGATCGTTGATCGAATAACCTGGGCGAAATCCTGCTTGGTGTATGGGAAGTATCTGGCGTCTTTCTATGCATGCATGCAGTCGTCTTACTAGAATACGTTCTAGGATTTTACTAAAAGCAGACGTTAATTGAATTGGGCGGTAGGATGATAAGTTGGCAAGAGGTTTCTTTGGTTTTGGAAACATTAACGTCTTAGAAGTTTTCCAGGTGACAGGAAAATAGCCAGTTCGCAGAATAAAAGTAAAAATCGTGGCTAACAAATTAAGCAATATAAGTGGGCTTTCTTTTATATGGCGATAGGTTATTGTATCAAAGCCAGGTGCACTATTTCTTTTGTTGCGAACAACTGTACTGATAACTTGAACTGTGATTGGCTCTGTTAGAGGTTCATTTTGCGGAAGAGTATGAAGGGCATGAGGTTGTAATGAAGGAGAAGATGGATTGACTGTGTCAGTTGGATGTCTATATAAATATGTGGAACTGAGTGGTGTGAAGATGTCTTGGAGAAAATCAGCAAAAGCGTCAGCTTTGGCGGAATCTGTTTGTATAGGTAAGTCACCATTTAATAATGGATATGGTGTTTTAGTATGCTTTCCGCAAAGAGCATTAAAACGTTTCCAGTACTTGCTAGGATGAGTGACGTCAGAGAGGGAATTACAGGTTTTAACCCAACACCGTAGTTTGTAAGCACGAATGTAATTCTTGACCATCCTCTGAAGTTGCCGGTGATGACGGAGTGATTCTGGATTTTTTGTACGTTGATAGTCACCATAAAACTGTCGAGAGCGAGTGATAAATGTGAGATATTCTGGTGGCAATGTTGGTCGGTAAGGCGTTGATGTAGTTACTGGTATGTAAAGCGAACTAGCTTCTTGGATTGAAGTTGTGATGGTATGGATGTCATGATACAGTTCGTCCTCTGATGTAGGAGGTTGCAAAGGCTCTACTGCTGCCGAGAGATATGTTCTGTATTGTTCCCAGTTGGCTTTGTCAAAACGGAGGCTAGTTCTTTGAAATTCTGTAAATTGAGACGTATGACGAGTACAGAGTTGTATTTTGATCGGAACATGGTCACTTCCTAATGGATCGAGAACATCAATATGGATTTGTGAAACGAGATTAGCAGAAGTAATGACAATATCTGGTGTGCTTTGTGATACAGGCCTAGTGGGTTTTGGAAGATCATGAATGATACCAGTCGTGTGAGTTGTGACAAAGGTTTGAAAGGTAGATCTGTCTCTTTCTGATTTGCTGTGCATGTTGAAGTCGGCCATAATTATGAATCTCTTATAATTATCGGAAACGTGTTGCACGAATGCAGTAGGTAGAGGCTTTCCAGGTCTGATATAAACTGTAGCAACGGTTATGGCTATATTACGGAAGTATAAAGTAATGATGAGATATTCAGGAAAATCTGGCAGCCTACAAAAGTGTCGACGTGATGGAATACGTGGAGAAAATCCGACGGCTGTTCCATTTGCGCGCCTACTAGGAAGGGTGCTATCCTGTCTAATTAGTGTATATCCAGAAAAATGACAAGTGAGGGAGGGAGTGAGAAAGGTTTCGTTAAGGATAAACACTGCCGCTCTTTCTTCCAGTAACAGCGCTTCGAATAAAGCTTTATTCTGACGAATGGATCTAATATTGAGAAATATAAAGACTATATCCATGATCAGTAGGTTAGACAGTAGTTTCCAAAGGTGCTGTATGAAAATAAACATTTTGACCAGAATAAGTAGCATGAAATGTAACATGGAATATTTCTTTTGCTGCATGGGTGATTTGCTTTAAGACATGCGAACGATGAAATGGTTGAATATTTTGAAGAGTAAGCGTTAGAAAGGCAAGCATATTGCGCACTGTTATAGGAGAGTCCAGTGAATGTGGAACGTCTGTAGAATAGTTATATATACTTAGTGGTGACACGTACTCAGGGTGAGCTTCGGTAGGGGCGGGTTTGCCCTTGCACTTGTAACTATATGTCGGATGTTGTTCATGGCAAGTGTAACATTTCGGTGGTTGTTGTAGATTGGGACATGAACGAGTTGAGTGATCACCAGAACAGTAGCCGCAGACAGTGGTATTTGGGCATGTTGCGGTAGAGTGTTGATTATATGTCTGGCATTTTTCGCATCGAAGTGGTAGGGGTGCTGGTGACCGTGAAGATTCAACTCTGTGTCTTCTGTTATAAATGTATGCCCCATTAGTCAGAAGAGAATCATTGGTGGTTTGAGAAGGTGTTAGTACTCGAACAATGTACGTGGGGCCTGCAGCATTTCTAATTCGTATAAACTTCTGGAGTGTGTGTCCTTCGCATGTAAGTTCCTCCTGAATCTCTTCATCGCTATAAAAAGGATCAACACCGCGAATCACCACGGAAAGGAGAGGAGGACGGCGAGGTGGTGGTATTTGCTTGCGTTGAGATGCATTGAGATTAGTAAGTTTAGCATCTTTGCCGAAGGTATCTATAGGTACTTTGTTCCTTATAGTACTGAGCAAGTTTGCATCTTCTGTTTTGAAAATAAAGCTGTTCCTAGTCTTGACTATTTCTTTGAGTGAGGCACGAGGAAGGTACTTGCGTAGTTGTAGAGCAACTTGTTTCTCAGTCGAGAAACGTGAATCGAAATTGGTCAACAGAAACGAGTAAATTGATTGAGATAAAGCTGGAGCCGCAGTAGGATCTGTTTCCATGTCCGTAGGGTTGTCCACTCTATCTGGTGTAGTGTGTGCTTTCTTTGCAGGTGGTGAGAATTGCAAGCGGTTAGAATAACTTTGCTTGATCGAAGAGCGGGAAGCCACAGACGTAATAGAGCTTTGAGATGAGCTTCTGGTACGACCAGAAGTGGTTTGTGACTGTACCTTGCGTTTTTCCACCTTAGTGGAGCAACCTGGAGGACCAGGGATGATACTTGGTAAAGCGTGTTTGCTGATTGTGCGTTTGCCATGATCGATGCCATTGTCTGCCATAGTGAAAACCGCCTGGTGGGCTAAGCCCAAGTATGAGATGATACCAAATAAACCGTAAAACCAAGAGGAATAGCAAAGTCGTCAATAGGTAATATCAGTTAGGCGTGTTAGCCTCCGTGGAGGCTTCAAATCAACTCGACGGTTGTTTCTTTGACCTCAAAGGGGCAAGTAATCCAACCGTATATAGATGTTCGCGATTTAACCAAAGGGAATGGAATTACTAAAGGACTTGCTTATTTTTCTCCGCCAGCTACGGATACCCTATTTTTTTTTTTTTTACCTGGTTAGAGATTCCAGGTGGCCAGTTTGAACACCAAGCACATCGCCTTCAGAGCATATCAAAAATGCTTCCTTTCTGGTTGTGAGTATTTCCATTATTTTTTATTGTTTAGTATGAGCAAAGCTTTGCGAAATATATTTTGCGTTTATGGCAAGTAACTAATAACATTCTATGTTTTGTGTTATCGCTCACAATAAGATTGTTGTAAATCTATTAATCATCTGAAAACTTCCACAGGTAGCAGTGCTTCTATCTGTTTTCTTTATCTGTTATCCTTGCGTCTTAGCACATATGACGAGAAGATGGCAGAACTGTTGCCTATATAACTGTTGTCAGACGATTCACAGGTTTACTGCAATATTATTTTGAGTGATTACACAAAACATAGAACATTATTTGTTACTTGGCATAAGTGCCAAATATATTTCGCAAGGCTCTGGTCATATTACTGGAGGGATGAATTATATATGCAAGTTTAGAATTGGAGAAAAAATGATCGGTCCGTATTATGACCAAAATTGTGATTTTGGGAAACAGAAGAAGGAAAGGTTCTGAACTGCGAGGATCATATTAGGCAGTTGTCGAATTAAGACGGAGAACCCTTTTCAGAGCATTAAATGGTTACAAAGTGAGAGGAGGTCTTAAGATCTCGAGAATTAAGAATTTGAAAAAAAAATCAGCTTCCGAGACGAGTTTCGGACCACGAACCTCTTAGTTATCATACCATGACTTTATCCACTCAGCCACAAAGACCTCTATGCTGTAATTCATATAACTTACATTGTGAGTGCTCACTGAATTGCGACCACCTCCACAGGAGAAAGTGTGGCTAGCCACCGAGCTGATTACATGCCCACCCTGATTGGTAGTATTGCAGAGAAAGAATACCCTCCAGGCTAGATGTTGCCACACAGCACACTCTTATAATGGAAAGTTGGCAGGGTTTTTCGCATTCCAATAGTGCAAGATTGTGGGTACCCGAGCAATAGGTGCGTCAATAACCCAGACAGCAATACTTGTCGGATGAGCTGTGTAGTGAAGGTGTACAAGAAGTGGTAAGAAAATTGGGTGACGGTCTCCAAGAAACGGAGTTGCAGGGGCGTACGGAAGTTCAAAATGTGGGGCGAGTGTTGTTTCAAGCAGCTCATGACAGCCAAACGAATCATCAGTGTCCGGAAATTAAGTGAGCAATACAATGGTGGATGCACAACACATATATCCCACAGAATATACGACGTACACTGGCACGCACAAAGTTACACAGCAAACGTCCCACTTAGACTAGTCACCGCCAACTTTGTTGCGCTTGGGCATAGGGATACGCTAATTGGACCGTGGGTAATTGGAAAAGGGTGGATTGGTACGATAAATTACGGTTTGTGCTACTCGTTTCGGACGGGCATATGCATGTGTGGCGCCAACAGCACGAAGCTATGAATCCCTCGTGCATGGTGCATACTGTTCAAAGAGATTGGGGCGGCTGTATGGTTTGAGAATGCTTCTGTTGGCATAGACTGGGACCGTTGGTATGCATGGACGACAATGTGACATCTGTTGTGTATCTGCAGGTGTTAAGGGATCAAGTACACCCTACAATGAAAAACTTTCATTCACATGAATATGGCACTTTCCAGGACGACAACGCACGGTGCCACCAAGTCAGGACGAAGCTGGGAATTGGCTCTCTAACCCACCGGATCTTAATCCTATACAACATTTATGTAATGTTGTGGAACGACTTGGCACCATGACTCTTGCGCCGACATCTGTGGGCTCATTGTGGGACGCCATAAGGAATACATGATGTCAGATCCTCGTGGAAATATATTAGCAACAAGAATCCATGTCACGTCCTGTCCAGGCCATCATCCGAGCAAAAGATGGACAAACAAAGTATTAGGAAGGTGGCTGCATTCAGTGAGCACTCAGTGTATTTGGTGATTTTAGTCAATGTGTGTTTTATAAATACAATATATACGTATTTCTCTACAAACTAGTTACCATAAAAGCAGAAAGACCGCAAGTTAGAAGTTATGTCAATTTAGTTTAACTTGAAAAGAGAAAATGTTTCGTGGGTACGAAATTGGTCTCAGAAAAACTAGGAGCACTGCAAGAGAGCAATCACAAATCTCATAAGAAAGTGTATTTTTATGTCAGAACACACGAGAAGAACCAACAAATTTCTATTACTATAATAAACTAACAACAATATTGATGAAACAATAATCACCCCCAAAAATTTCGATTTAAAAGAGACAAAAAAAATAAAAATACAACAATGTTTCTTTATAACTATGGCAACATTTTACTGATTAATCTTCATTTTCCTCATTGCTTACACCAACTTTTTCAAAGTCCCTTACTTTCTTATCTTCAACAATCCTCTAAATACACACATTAGCATGCTTCTACTTCATAATTCTCTTCCCCCTTTTTTCTAAGAATAACAAATTCCTTGGTAGAGTATCGCAGCAAAACCTTTCTGATTGAAAAATACCAAGGAATTTGCGTTGTGAAATACGAAGGAATTTGTTAGAATTCCCCCACTCTTCATCTCATCATTATCCACTACTATCGCAGCAAAATCTTTGGCATTAAAGGATTTCCAAAAAGTTTACTCAGTGAGAGATCAACGAATTTGCTACAATCTGGTTGTCCGGCGTAAGATCGTATGGTGCATATGATCGTACGTCCCTCTCCAGTCAAAAGTAGGCCCTCACAGACGGTAGAGACTTTGACGAGATTGTGGGGCTTTCAACCAACATCTGCCTGCACAAACCTAAATTTGTTTCGAACAATAAATAATACTTTGTCGTTTTCTTTGCAGGTTCACAAGGTATCTAGAGATGTTTAACCCTTTAACTGGCACAGTTTTCTGGAAATGTGTACTCTCAAGTGGCAGACGTAGTACTACGTCGTAGTCACAAGAAGCGTAGAACTATGAAACAATGATGTATGTTTCACACAAACAACAATAACGCATAACAATAAACAAATAAGGTTACAAAGACATCCCCACCTCACCAAGACTTTTGCTACTGTTTTGAAATAAAGTTTCTGTTTTTTTTTTGTTACAACAGCAGCAATGTTCTTCTTACCAGAAACAATGTATCATCTGCTACTCCAAAAGCTACGGGTCTTTTGCGCATTATGGGCATTCAGAGCCAACTATTGATTTGTTTCCGATTTAAATGTAAGAAGAAAAGTTTTCAAGAGAGACCTTCGTCATTCCCACTGAACATCAGTGACTTTTTAGTTAAGACGTAGTACTACATCATAACCAGTTAAACCGTTAAACCACATCATTAGTTATGAATGTTACCAGAATTAAAGGCTTGTATTGAAAATTGGAAAATTGGAGGTGTATACTTATTCAAAAGTTATGAGATGAAATCAGTTGTCAACTTATCATACATCACTTCCATACACATCTATTAGCAGACTCCGTTACGTTTTGGTACCGGTATCTTACAAGGGAACATTCCGATTTGGTGAATTCAATTGCTGAAAATGATTGCTAGCACTGGATTCAGCATCAAAAGAAACAGACAAAAAGAGGATGTTTAGTGGCAGACCGTATACAACAAGGTGGGAGATAAGTGAGGACAAAGTGCGAAGATAGAACTTAGAAAATATCCAAAAAATGCCATGTTAAATTGAAACGAGCAAAGGGATTGAGGTCAGATGTTGGATATAAGGAATGCATGTAGAGCTCTACTGAATAAGAGAAATGTGAATCATGGGGGGCATCTGAAAAGACGCCATGTTGGAACTAGCGCGAGAATAATATGCCGGAAAGGGGTCATGTGCCATATGGTTCTTGACGCACACCGTCTATTGAAATCAATAGTGGCCAATACAGTTTGATACCTTCGTAACAGGAGGCGTTCCACGCTATGGCAATGTAGCAACACTGTCGTAAAGGTGACGTGAATAAGGAACTACCACAAACGTGAATGAGACTACTTTCCAGACAACAAGTCCCGATCCACCAAATATTCCTTCATATACTGGTGAAAGAGCAAATATGACCAAGAGCAATATAAAAGAGTTCATGACTGACATTTTCTGTCCTTCTATGGAGCAGATAAAACTGCTGGTCCTGATTGATTCATGGAGAACCAATAAAGATGAAGAGTTGGTGCAGAAATCGGGCAATGTTGAACTTATCTGACTCCTTATCCCTGATGGTTGTGCGTTACTCATACAACCGTTCGATGTGTTGGAAATTGGATATATACATAGAAATATTTGACGTCGCACCTGTATGAATTGGGTACCAAAAGTGTACAATTCAAAATGACGGATCCAAGACGGCAGACAAAATGCAAAACACTACTATGAAACTGAAAGCGGGTAGGTAGAGGTTTTCGTAGTAGCTGAGTACGAATTCAATATTAAAAATGCAAAATGCAATATGACGGATCTAATGTGGCGGACAAAAAGTTAAAAAAAAATGTACAGAACGAACATGTGTGATTCTGCACATATATAGTAGAAAAATACCTATAGTACATAATGGGGCAAGCAGAGACAGGTAATGTTTTACAATAAACAGGGAGCTTGTTTTGCTATATAATAATGCCAAAAATGAGGCACAGAATGCAGGTCAGGTTTTTTTACCGCACATGAAAATTTTATGATATGAACAGATTGCAATCATAGACAATAATTATTATTTTACTACTAACTCCCTGCCCCCTCCAGATGAGATACGCGGGGATCGACATATCTTATATATCATTGAAAAGCTCGCACCGAGTACACTTTACATCTGTAACATCTCACCTGAATGGCACCTGTGGGGTACGCTGCGATTACTTGCAGATACCATCTGAAGATCCAAACAATGACGGTGAAAAATTTGCATTGGAGTTTAAAACATCGCTATGCTTCCACAACTGTCTTTCTGGTCACATTATGCCAAGCACATTTTTGAGCCATGTGTATGACAAATGTCCACTTTCATGAGTAGGGATGGTTCCGACACCGAAACTAGTCTTGATTTCATCTCGGTCTCGTCGCTAATTCGAGACCCAGATGTCCTTTTCCAAATCGAGTTGAGTTGAGTTGAGTTTTGAGTTTAACGTCCCGTTCAGCAGCGAGGCTATATGAGACGTGAACCTACTGATTAACGTGGAATCCGAACCACATGAGCTCCCGCCGGGAATCGAACCCGGGTCTCCTTTTCCAAATCGAGACCGGATCGAGACGGAGTTCAGGCTCGTCTCGATAAACATATGTCCATTCTGTACTTTTGCACTTTTTGTCCACCACATTGGATCTGTCATATTATATTTTGCATTTTTAACATTGAATTCATACTCAGCGACAACGAAGACCTCTAGCTACCCGCTTTCAATTCCATAGTGTGTTTTACATTTTGTCTGCCATCTTGGATCCGCCATTTTGAATTTACACTTTTGGTATCCGATTTATATATAGCGACGTCGGATATCTCTATATACCCAATTTCAGATCCATAGCTTTTTTGTAATTTGTGTCCGCCATATTGGATCCGCGATTTTGATTTATAAACATTTGATGTCAGATTCTATTCAGCTACCTTTTAAATCCGCATATACCACGTCTCAAAACAATTACATCACAGCTTCCTATTTTGTCCACGTTTTCTGGTGTTTGGTGCGTGTCTTGTTCTCATCTTCAAATAGTTGCCACGCCTCATACAGGCTCCATTCAAGCGAGATATTTCACATGTGAGATGTACTGGGTGTGACTTTTCCAACGATATATAACACATGCAGACCCCCACGTACCGCTTCAAGTACTTTTCCTGTTAGTTACAGGTGCATAATGAAATTTCCCTTATTCAGGAACACGTTTTAAGGCAGTAAAAGTTTGTTACTACTGTGCTAATTGAGTTATATTTGATAGAAACATCTGACAAAATAGTGCAAAATACCCAGACATAAATCACCTTTTGCGAAGCTCTAGTGGAAAATAAATCAAATCGTCGTAACTATGTTAAACTTTTCAAACGTAAAAGATTTTTTTTTAAATAGAAAAAAAATGCAATGGAAATGCGCATGTGTGTAGCATTTGGATGTGAATTTATAAATTTAACGTAAGTTAATTTTGTCTTTTTGCAAACTAAAATTTTGTCTTTTCTCTCTCTTTCTCACACACACACACATTGTTGTAAAATTCACCTCTTCGTGGGGAAGCCTGGCGAAGGACAAAGAAAGCCAAGAGATTGTCGACGACCCCTTCAAACAGTGTTTCTTCCAGACATGTTTTTGGGGGACACTGCTCCCCTGAGCTCTGAGAGTGCCCCCCGCCAGGAGGAGACCAAATAATACATCTATAATACGGTAGGATAATAAATAGAATAGTACCGTGTGAAAATAATATGTGCCGCTCTGTATACTAAATGAGCCCCCCCCCCGGAACATTTTTTCTATGATACTAACAGTAACACTGGAGGTGAAGAGATTTTACAGGGGGTCTTTGTTTTGTTTCGCGGAGGTGCTGGATCTGATTAGAGTGCGAAATAGTCCTCTGGCAGAAAATATCATAAGAACTTGCAAAATTCGAACATTGAAGAATGTAATAAACAGAAAAGAAATAGGATACCCAAACCATATTTTTAATCCTACTATAAAATATATAGCCTATATTTTTACTAATTCCTTACCCCCATAAAAGTAACCTGGTGAGGATATTCTCTCTAAATATTTCAGACTGAAACACCTCTTATCCCAGACGATTTCACCTCCCCCCCCTGACACTGATACGAAAAGACAAGTGCTATTAGAATCCATACATATTCACCTTTAGTATACAGGCAGAAAAACACCTAAACCCGAGCACCCAAAAAGCAAAGTTTTTGGCTGTTCCAAATTATTTATTACCCTTTATTCTAAGTGTGGTAAAAAGTCTCCGCAGAAATAGCGTCGGGTTTGGAAAAGTAAAGGGTACAGTTACATTTTTGCTCCACAGATGTCTAAATTACAAAATTTCGACATTTCCTATGCGTATTGTTATTTTTAAATCAACATGCATAATTATTATTTTAAGATTAATGTTTAAAAAATGTAAACGACATTCTCTTGTGTATCTACTTTACCTTTTACGTTTAAAACCTTTTTCTGATAATTTACTATGTCTTCCAAACAAAGGCACACTGATCAAGTATAACAAGTGGTATTACCGATAGTTGTTTCATAACAGTTTGCACTTGCTTTGTGAACGTGAAAACTATATTATTATCATTGCAAGTATGAGTTGTGTATTGCAACCTTTTGTGGATAAAGGTAGTGAACTTATTCGGTTAACTCAAAAAGAGAGAGATAGAATAATAGAGTGTAGTGAAATTAAGCAAGATTTTGTGAAGGAGAAATTCGAAAAGGAAGCAGTGTTGGAAGTGCATAAGGAGTGTCGTAGGCGCTACACTTAAAACTCAAGCCACCCCCAACAGTTCCAAATCCTGAGCTTAGACAAACTCCCCGTGCTACATTCGACTTCAAAACAGTAGTTTCTTGTGTGATCGCCAATGTGTGGATGTATCGAAATGCAGATATCCATACCAAGAAGAATAGAGTGAGGTACAGACAGTTGAGTTGATAAAAGTTATCCGTGGAGACGCAATAAGAAGAAATTGTGCTTGGGGACGAGAAGTACTTCTCAGACTTACAAAAGTCATTGACCTAGTCCAATGTGATGGTAGGTACCATAGATTGTTTGTCAAGATTCAAGGTGGAAGGCTCAAGTAAACCTGGAGAGCCAGCAAATAGAGGCGGATCAATAGCAGACTCTGAAAGAGCTGCAGCATTTGATAAATTATGTCAATATTTAATTGAGAATAATGAATGCCAGTACACGTTGAAGGAATTACAAAAACTGTATAACGATCTGAACCATAACGTGGAATCAATCATACGATGACAGCCCCCTGAAAAGAAAATTGATCGGGCGTTTTGGTTCCAACATACATGTAACAGATCTTCCCGGAAGAAGGGTCGTAATTTGCTTCAGTGGAACAGCATCCAGAATCCTGTTGGACGTCTGGTACCAAAATCGGCAAGTTGTTGAAAAAGATGATGAATTGAGAGTGATCAAAACTCCAGCAGCAATAATTCGACGAACACTGAAATCTCAAGCTTATGATTGTTCTCAGTTTCCAACTTTTAAGCAAATTCAAACGGGAAGTCCAGATCTTATTCCGGAATTACTGAAGACACTGCTTTATGAAATCATTAAGCCTACCAGGGTAACAGAAGAAAATAAAAAAGTACTGAACGGAAAACAATCGCTATTGCTCATTCCATAATTGCAGTATCTTGGAGAAAATCATTTGTGTCCCCTGTTCAATTTGGTACAGCAGTATTACTTCACAGAAAGTTTGGGTCCAGGCTCTTAATTGACTTACTGGCAAATATGGGGTTCTAAATCAAACATAAATCAGGGCTATGTACAATATGTCTTTGATAATGCTGATTGCAATGTACATACTGTGGATGGTCATGCCACTTTTCATTCCATGGGTGGTGTACTGTATGTGACACCTGACTGCACTCAGTGTTGACACCTGTGTACCTCGGAGGAATGTCAGAACAAAAGAAATTGAACACAGTGGGTTAACACAGATACAGATATACAAACGTCCAGGTACATCTGGGTATACACGTATAACTACTTTAAATTGTAAAGTAATGCAAATTAAACTTTTATCAGCTATTACCACCCGCACTTTGAATATGTTTTTGTTGTCTGGTATTTGGCTTAATGGTTCATGTACCGGTAGTAGGCCTGGTTGGAGTGGTTGTATGGAAAGATTGCATGCTGGACAACTGTATGAAACATCAGCAGTTTTGGCTCTTCCATTATGAATTTAGCACTCTCAAACCCTTTAACTATTTACATCGTTCTCTTTTATGCTGCTCAGGAAGGTGCTAAGCAGGGTGAGGCTTGCACGATGGTTACCTTCGATCAACCATTATATGCCAAGGCTCGGGAAATTGTAGCTGCAGCCCCTCTCAGTAGCCCTCTGAATTTACTATTCATTCGCCTTGAAGGGTTTCACTTTCTCCTTTCTTTTATAGGATCAGTAGGTCACATAATGGTTGGAAGTGGTTTGGAAGAGGAGTGGAGTCAAGTATACGCAAAAAACAGCATTCCGCAAATGATGCAGGGGAAAGCATATTCCAGATCTATTCGTGCTTTGTTCCTAACCCATGAAGCCCTTATGACAGTTTTCCTTGAGACACACAATCCTGATGTTAACAAGGAAGATTTATAGGCACTCTATTCGCAATTAACTTCCTGGACAATAGGTGCTGATGAGATAGTGAGGTCTACTGCAGTCAAGAATTTGGCAAATACTTTAGATGAGCAGCTGCAGAATTTCAAGGAACATGGTAGAACACAAAAATTGTAAGTTCAATTCATAGAAATGGTACATCTTATCAAGATGTTCATAAAAGCAGAGAGAACTGGGGATTTTTACCTCCATCTTCACTCTGTGCAGCAAATACTGCCTTTTTTCCATGCCACAGGACACTTGAATTATGCCAAATCGGGGCATGTGTACTTGCAAGATTGCCTACAGCTACTGAGTATATTAACCGAAGAAGAGTTCGACAAATTTATCACAAGGGGTTCTTCACCATTCGCCGAAGTAAAAAAATTTGGTGCGGTGTTTGGACCGATATGACCATCGAACAAGTGTTAACCCATTAGTGCATAAAGTTTATAAATAAGTTCTAAAATATTTTCTTGATAGAACTTGGCAATTATATGTCCAAATTATGGAAATCAGAAGTGTTAATCATTGTACACTCTCTGTGAGCGGGGGAAAGAGGTGTCCAATATATTGGACGCCATGCACCATGAACACTTTTGAGTAAATTTTTGTCGTCTTTTTTGTAATATATTTTAATTAGCTATACGAAGTAATATAATTTATTTTTTGTAATGACAATTACAATGTTGCTTCAGTATCAATCTCACAGTTACTGAAAAATTACTATGTAACATGTTTTAGAAACATACTCATGATAACTTCAATAATTTTGTATATTTTACTCTTGAATAACACAGTAAATATTTTTGGTTTACAATGATTCACACTATACAACTGACATTGTTATTCAAACAAAGCGTTAGAGACAAAAAGTTTTCAGTTCTAGAATTGGGTTCGGTGGTTTAGGTAATCGGCTACTTCTTCACGTGATGTTCCAGGAAGCACTTTGGATGTAGTCCGATTTTACACTTTGAGCACGTAAACTTTGCTTTTCCTGTCAATTTTCATTTGCACACTGTCACACTTTTTTTCTATTTCTTATGGCCAATGATTCAGTCCATTGTAGCGAACATCGACAATGGGGACTGGTAACTGCTTTCCTGATGTGAAGCTGTATCAAATTTTTGTAAGAGGGATAATGCTATGTACTACCTAAATGCCAAAAGGGATTCAGTGCATAGGTTTGAATTGACTTTCGTCGCCATAATCCATGCATTTGAAAGCGCTACGTCCACAAAATCAGCAAATATTGCCCACCACCATTTCCTTCGTCTTATTATCGCACGATATGTGGAAACGTTTTGATCCATTTGAACCTCCCATACCCTTCTTGTACTGGGATATTACAACTGCTTGCTTTACCATGATTTTTGTCTTTTTTGTTGCGACTTGGCCGCTTGTCATAGTCTCGTAATTTGTTGCTACTGTTACGACACCTTTGTCATGCCAATGCACAACTAATATATCATCGCAGCCACAATAATCTAAGTGCCATCTCTCTTCTTCCTTCACTGACTTCTTTCTTTACAGCAATTTACGATTATTCCCTCTTGAATTGTTCCTGTAGCGTAGATATATACTTCTGACAAGTGCTTCATTAGGGCTAAATTAGTAAAATAATTATAAAAAAATACCTTGATACTGGCTCCCATCTTAACTTTGCTGGGCAATAGAAATGGCAATACAACATCTCCTCCAAGACCAAATTGAAAATGGCTATTCTGTTCTTTTGCAGTGTAAATACTGGATGCAGTAAGAAAACTTGAACTTGAGCATTGAAATAAAAGTATTACACAAAGTGTGGCATACTCGAACGTACAGCTAAGTGATATGCTTTTATGTAACACTAAGTATAAAACTTGCCATTTACACGGCAACACATAGCTTGTGTAACACTTTTCTTTCAATAAAATGTGATCATGTGATTTGGCCATTAGTAAATATTGAATTCACCGGAGAAATTGAATAATCAATTTATGGCAACACTGTCAGAAACGTATGTTGTTTATCAGTTTTCTTTATGTTTCAAGAATGACAGAAGATAAGGCTAGTCTTGCTTCCTTAGAAGAAAAAAGTAACTACTGGAAAAAGGAAACAACGCTACCTCTTGTGTGGCTACAAGCGGTACAAGCGAACCAATGAATCTATAGCAAAACAGAATCTCGTGCATAGCGTCCAATTCATTGGACAGGTAAATATTTCTTATTGTGTAATTCATAGTATTACAATTCTGGACATATGTTGTACTCATTGAAGTCTAAGGACATTTGACACTACAATAACGTAAATAGAAGGAAAAAATCGAGATAATAACTATAATGAACGACATTTACTTATCCCGTGCGCGACTCAACGGAACTGCGGGAATTCACTTTCTCTTCTTTTTCTTCTTTACAAGCAACCTTTACCCAGAGTTGCCAGAATGAGAGCGATCCAAGTTACTTTGGGTCTATACATCTGGTTAAGCAACCTTTCGTTATGACCAAATGATTTTGCTTTTAAATATTCCGCCATATTTAAGTGTACAATTTATTGGACGCTAATGCACTAATGGGTTAATGCGGGCGCTGAAAAGCAGCTGTGGGTTGACTGGTGGCAGAGGAATCACTGCATCTACTATCGTTACATGGGTGAAGTCGATGCCTGCAAGCTCCAGAATCGTAGAGGCAGTTGAGAGATTTGCATCTATTAATTATGCTTCCTCAGAGCAACACGTAGAGTTACGTGATGCAAACCAGAAGCTAAATACCAAACACTTAAAAGTTTTAATAACTTGGTTTCGACTGCACAACCCTTTTACAAAACCTCCTCAGCTGTCTTCTCTCTCTACAGGTGTATTGGCTGACTCTACTACAAATTGTGACGAGGCCAGTGATATTGGCTTTCTGCAATAAAAGAGATCGAAGGGCTGAAATTCAGTGAAATCCATTTAAAAAGAAAGTATACCGTCAAATCGTTAGCATCCGTGACAAAATCTGTCACCATCCGAAATGACACTACTCACGTCAACCCCAACCAGTTTTTCCATCGCATGGTTTGTAGTGTGAGAACAGAACAGAAAAGAGAAATATTTAAATATGAACTATGTACACTCATGTCCAAAATTATTGTCGCATATTTATAACTGTTTTCTTGTAAGAATATAATTTGATAATGATTTTGCAAGATACTTTTAATACTGATACTATGTGTATAATCGGGAAATGTATATTTGTGATAAATTTCATAGGAAAAGAATTATAAATACGAAAATTATAATAAGGAAAATAAAATGTTAAATGGACAAGAAAATTTTACTTTTATTTTATTGTTCTTATTTGCCGCTCTTTTGACATAAAATTTGATACATATATTTGATACATATACATATGTGTCTTTGCCGATTATACACATGCCAACATTATAAGAAATACCGGGCGAATTCGTTATCAAATTATATTCCTACAACAGCATATTTATAGATATGCGACAATAATTTTGGACATGACTGTACATACCCTCCCTCACTGTTCGATGAAACTGGTTTGATGAGGAAAGGAAACAAGTCTTCAATCCTAAAAGTGTTACCAAGTGCAGGAACCAATCCACATCCTGATGATGAGATGGCACTGAGGGTATCATATGTGGTCGATGGATGGCATCTTCTACATCGTGTTGTTTGGCAACGCCCTGCAACGTTTCAAGTAATATGCCGACAATATAGTGACTATGTTCTCTGCCATTACGGAAGAGCTACTGTCGTGTTCGATGGTTATAGGGAAGAACTCAACACAAAAGATGAGGAACATCTGCGAAGGTCTCGCTCAGCTAGCAACATAGATGTGAAAGTAGAAGACCACATTCACGTCACCTTTGGGCAGAGTGATTTCTTGTCAACCCGAACAACAAGGAACAGTTAATATCCCTTCTGACATTACAGTTGAAGGAAAGAGGGTGTCATGTGCTTCAAGCATATGGGGACGCAGACACTTTGATTGTTTCGACAGCAATCGCAGAGGCTCAAAAAGGGATGGAGGTGCGAGTAATAGGTGATGATACTGATCTGTTGGTTTTGTTAATTACTCTTGCTATCCCATTCTGCAGCTTACGCTTAAAGATGATTGTGCCTGGTAAAGGAAATCAGTCAAATAAAATTTACAATATTCAAGAATGCAGCATGAAATAGGGGACATGAAGGAAGTTGTGTTGTGTGTTTGTTGTGTGTTCATGCCTTTACAGGCTGTGACTCTGTGTTCTCAATACATAGGAAAGGTAAGACAACTCCATTAAATAAAAGTTAAAAGTGATGAGGAACTCAGAAAAAAAAATGCTTATTTTTAGTGATCCTAATGCACAGGCAGATGATATTGCTGAAGCTGGTCATGATTTCTTTCTATTCTTATATGATTCCCACAAGACATGAAATTTGGATGCTTTACGTCACCAGATATATTTAATGACAGTTGCAAGACAGCCAATGCAAGGTGAGTTTAAGTTAGCTACTCTACCTCCAACGAAAGCTGCAGCAAGGAAACATTCACTGATAGTCTACCACCTGGTGCAACAGTGGAATGAATTCAAGAAAAACCCACTAAAATGGGGCTGGAAGAAGATCAGTGGATATCTGCGTCCAACAACAACAACTCTTGCTGCTGCTCCAGAATGGTTGCTCCGCCTCATCTCTTGTTCATGCACAGAAGAGTGTTTAAGCGACTGTGATTGCCGAAGAAGTGCCCTTCAGTGCACAACCATGTGTACTAACTGCGCTGGATATGGATGCAGTAATACAGATTTATAACTATTGTCCTGATTCTAACATTATATTATGTTATTGAGCCACACAATGAATACACTATCTAACCTTGCTTCTGTTCTCATAGACAACATATATATATATATATATATATATATATATATATATATATATATATATATATATATATATATATATATATATATATATATATATATATGTATGTATGTATGTGTGTGTGGTGTGTCGTCTTGGTGATAACAACAAAACATACATTGATTTATAACAAGACATATTTCCTTTTCTTCTTATTTTTAACCTAGCTGGCTAGTGCATATTTAGCCCATAGAATACAATTAAAAATACAACATATCGTTGTATTATGGAGCGCGAACATATGGACTTTCATTTATTTAGTTTACAAATAAAAGAAAAGAATCCTGGACCGTTAGGATTCCTACACTAACAATTAGTACTTTTCGTACATTCCTCGTATATTAAAAAAATCATATTTCACATCATATTTCACTCACATATCATTATTAATATTTCATTTTACATTAATCTTATAATAAGTTATATATTTATATTTTTATAATATAACGTCGATAAGGAATTCCGAATTATTTGGTCTAGGAATTAATTCGTGCGGTTGGTACGCACACATTGAAGCTGTAGTACAAACACAAAATACATAAATACCTTAAGAAAAATATTGTCCATCGCTAGCCACCACTTTCGCCCATCTGTCAGGCAATGTACGGATTCCGTGGCGAAAGAAGTCCTCATCCTTGGAAGCGATCCAGTCAGAGACCCATGTTTCGATATCTTCTGAAGAAGTAAACCGCTGTCCAATCAAATCGTTGTTCATGCAATCGAACAAGTAGTAGTCCGAAGGAGCAACGTCTGGTGAATACGGCGGGTGGGGTAAAACTTCCCATCCGACATTTTCTAAATAGGTTTTGACCGGTTTTGCGACATGTGGGCGAGCGTTATCATGTTGAACAATAAGTTTATCATGTCTGTTCTCCCATTCTGGTCGTGTTCTGGCCAGAGCTTGCTTCAAACGCATTAATTGTCGTCGATAACGTTCTCCATTCATAGTTTCACCCGGTTGCAGCAGCTCATAGTACACCACACCTTTCATATCCCACCATATGCACAGCATAACCTTTGCACAGTGAATATCTCGTTTTGGTTGTGATGGACCTGGTTCACCTGGTTTCACCCAGGCCTTTTTTCGTTTAGGGTTCTCGTAATGGATCCACTTCTCATCACCCGTAATAATTCGATGCAGAAACCCCTTTCTGCTCTGTCGTTGAAGCAGCAATTCGCAAATGGTTTTTCGTCTTTCAACGTCTCTGTCTTTCAATTCATGTGGAACCCAATGTGACATCTTTTGAATCATTCCCATGGCTTTCAAGCGTTTGGAGACTGTTGTTTGATCAACGCCTAATGCTACTGCAAGTTGTTCCTGCGTTTGACACGAATCCTGCTCGAGCAATGCTGTCAATTCTTCGTCTTGAAATTTTTTTGGCTGTCAACTCGCTCTTGGTCTGCCAAGCCGAAATCACCACTTCTAAACCGTGCAAACCACTTCTGACACGTTCGCTCAGCTAGAGCATGGTCACCATACACTTCCACCAAAATACGATGACTTTCAGTCGCACTTTTCTGCATGTTAAAGTAATGCAGCAGGACACCCCGCAAAAACACTTTATCAGGCACAAATTGCGCCATGTTCACTTAACTACAAACTGGTGTTGTTGACGCTTTAATCCACTGCCCCTATACTACGAACGATACGCGATGACAGGGGTTTGCAACACATGTGTGGATACACGGAACTGTGGGACGCTCCGTTCGTTGCGCCATCTCTTGTCCACCCGCACGAATTAATTCCTAGACCAAATATAAATATATATTAAGTCCCTTCAGGACCTAAAATATTTATTAACAAATTTAAATCATTTGGGCAAATTAAGAAGAAGAATTTGATATAAAATGTATTTTATAAGTTATTTCAATTATCCTTTGGTCTGATACTCAAGGTCACAATGCCATTTGGGTAGTTGTCGTTATGTCTAATCCGACTAACTTAGTATATTGTAATATTTTGAACAAGAATTTTTTTTTTTAAACTGCAATTTCATTCCCAGTCGAAACTGGGCGGGCCACAGAAGGTAACGCCTTCTCCGGGGAACAAGAAATAACCATATCACAAATATATTCAAATGAAACACATATTAAGATTAAATTATTATTAAACGCAAAAACAAAATCCAACATTAGGAAATAAGATCGACATAGATAGATAAATTATTAGGTTAAATATAAGTTTAGAGATAAAATAACAAAAATTACAACATAATAATTGGAATATGTATAAATAAGATTCTTCTTTTTCTCTATTGAGATTATATACCATCTATCAAACATCGTTCACATTTACACTAGTTATAAGTTCAGGAGGAACGAACGCTGACGTAGTTCTGACCCCCTCCACGTCAGCCGAATCTAGTTTAAATTGCGATGATCCATAGTTGCAATTAAATCGCATTGTATCCCGCAATGTTGCGTACTTTGTTGTCTGTTAAATGTGGTTGGCACACTTTGATCTCTATTACCATAATTTCTGCCATCTATGAATCGATTCTGAAAAGCCATGTGAGTATTATTATTTCTGTTGTAGTTCCGGCTGTTTCTGAAATTCCAATTAGAGCCTACCATTTCTACGGTTAGATTGTGTCATATTACCGGTAGCATTTCTAGTATTTGTTCTGTTGATCGGATTGTCATTATTAATATTTTCATGTTGTACGTTAAGATTGTGAACAGAGGCATAAATAATATGACTACAGCCAAAACTACCCTGTCCTCTGTCTTGCCCTCTGTTATTATTTTGCATTAAAAACTGACTTTCAAAATGTTGCACAAGCATAATTAAATGATTAAAGTTAATACACGGTGCTGATATTAACATTTGCTGTAATCTAAAGGGCAATAGTACAACGTAATCGTTGAGCCCTAGTTCGAATAAGTGAGTTGCATACGTATTAAATTAGCACAAAAACTGCAAATGTTGCTTATTCGTATGTATTTATTGTATAGTTAAATCTAGGCTGCTTACAGCCATCTTACTACCATATGTTATCGTTGCTATAGTTACCGAATCAACATTCTAAGATACAAAACATTTATATAATTATAACTTCTTAAAATAAAATATAACTTCTTCTTCTAACCTATATAAAATAATTAAATAGTTGGCTAGTTTATAACACCTTTGATTAAAATATCTAAATGGTGCAGGTAAAGAATAATACATGCATGCCGAATAATACATGCTGTCGTTCTATCTTTAATGGCTCCCGACAGGACTTCTTGAAGTGATTTAGCACTTCTAGAAAGAATTCTGGACCGTATGACAACTTTACAAAGATAAGTATACATTAATTATTGGATAGCCCTCGTATATACAAAATTCACAATACATATAAATACATATCTTTATATTCCTTTTTATTTATTCTTTATATCAATTATATTCTTTTATAATTAATTATACTTCAAATTCTTTATAACCTTCGTAGAGGAGGGTCTATTCCAAAAATTATGAACAATTAAAAGTTTGTTTTTGGTCCAAGTATAGTTTTTTTTTGTTTTTTTTTTAGAGTAACATGGTTGAGGCTCTCTGAATATTTAAACTCATTATAAATAAGGATGTTACAAAATATATTTCCTGCATTTGATAATTAGGTGTCTCATATATTCATTACATAGGTAAAATACGACATAGATAATATAGAATTCAGAAGAAGAAAAATAAAATGAAATTATGATAGGAAAAATCAACACAATTGATGTTAATTAAATTATAAGATAACGTGGTTTAATATTGGATCACAACTGATTAAAATGAAATATCAGTTAACACACAAATATTAAATTAACATAAAAGACTAACATAAACATTAACAAAATTCTAAGTACAATCTTGAATATCAAATCGATAGCTATTTAGCTTCATTCTCAATAAATTGCTTAGATACACTTAACGCTGGTGGGGTTTCAACCCAAGCCACATCAGCACAATCTAGTTTAAATTAAAAGGATTAGTAGATTCCAATAAAGTACATTGTATTCCGCACTCTTGAGTATGTTCTGATCGATTACATAAAGATACTGAATTTGAGTTTCTGTTGCTGCAAATTTGTCCATCTAGGAGTCTATTTTGTGACCAATTACGCTGATTCGTATTGCGATTTCTACTAGGATTCCTATTACAATTTCGGTAACTTCTGTTACCGTTACCATATCTATAATTAGGTTGAGTTGAATTGCCGGTACTATTTTGATTATTTGTTCTAGTACCAAAATAACGGACACTATTTCCTTGAGAATTAACACTATCTTTATTTTGAATATTTAAATTTCGAATGTGCGCATAATTAATATTATTACGTCTAGAGGTAACCTGACTTTTTTCTGGATTTCTGCTATTTCTTTGTGCTAGAAATTGACTTTCGTAGCTCTGAACTAAAATGATTAAATGATTAAAATTGACACATTGAGCGGTCATCAACATTTGTTGTAATCTAAATGGTAATAAAATACGGACAGAAGCTATTATACGTGATTCTGGTTGGTTTGGGTTGAGTGCTTTTAATTCATTATATGTGGCCACTACAAATTCAGTAACATTTTTATGTATCTTAGGGTCAAATGATTTCGTTCTTAGCAATGCGTCCCTATTTGCTAACATGAAGTCGTTTTCATAGTTTGCCAATAGCGCCTCTTTAATATCAGAATACCCATTAATGTTATCTCGGATTGCTTTGTACCAAGTCAAACATGGGGGCAATAAAACATGAGGAAGAAGTTTCATGAATTTCGACTCTTTAATTCCCATTAATTCGCACTCATCCTCGAACTTTTCTATAAATACCCTAGCCGGGATATCCTCAGGTACACCACTGAATTTTGTTAAGG
Source organism: Thermobia domestica (assembly GCF_964235325.1). NCBI lineage: Eukaryota > Metazoa > Arthropoda > Insecta > Zygentoma > Lepismatidae > Thermobia > Thermobia domestica. The sequence continues at coordinate 165,384,050 of NC_137456.1, forward strand.
ATTTTATTTCACTGAATCGCAAAGGCGTATCAGTACTATAAGATTTAGAACACTTACAGTTACCGTGAGAGTTCTTACTCTTTCGTGTAGGATGCTTCGTTCTTCTTCCTGATTCGGTGCTCGCTTCACTATCAACCGATGATCCGCTATCTTCAAAAATTACTTGGGCATGAGGTGTTGGTTCAGTCCCATTATCAGGAGGTCGATTGATATTCCTAGGTCCATCAAAACGCTCCATCTCCTTAGCAAAAATATACTTTTCCTGGAAAGTATGAAACTCCTCTTGAAGTCCTTTAATCCTATTAGAATGTTCGTTTACAACCGATTCTATAACTTCGACGGTATTTTGTATTTCGGTATAAGTTTCAGCTACCTGTTCCATTTTCTGTTCGCATTTCTCAAATCTGGCATTAATTTGTACATTCATTTGGTTCTGCTGCTGATGTAATTGTTCCCATTTATGGTCGTTTCTCTGCTGTAACTGTTCCAGCCGCTGATATATATTATCTTCTAGTTTGTGTTGGAGTCGGTTCATTTTGTCATCAAATTGGTCTTCAATTTTATGCTGCAAAGCATTCATTTTGTCATCCAACTGCTGTTGAGAATTGTTCATTTGCTCTTCAATTTTATGCTGCAAAGCATCCATTTTGTCATCCAACTGCTTGTTCATTTGCTCTTCAATTTTATGCTGCAAAGCATCCATTTTGTCCTCAAATTGCTCTTCAATTTTATGCTGCAAAGCATCCATTTTGTCATCCAACTGTTGTTGAGAATTGTTCATTTGCTCTTCAATTTTATGCTGCAAAGCATCCATTTTGTCATCCAATTGTTGTTGAGACTTGTTCATTTTATCCTCAAATTGTTCTTTAATTTTATGCTGCAAAGCATCCATTTTGTCATCCAGCTGCTGTTGCAAGTCGTTCATTTGACGGGAAATTTGTTTGAGGACGTCTGCCAAATTTTCAGATGTACCAGTTTCACTTTGATTAGTCCTAATGTCGTTAACTTCACTATCTGATAAATCCATCTTAGTGTTTCTATATATTAACTTCACTCCTCAAGATGGTATAATTATTAATCGACTCAATGATGTATGTAGTTTAACTATACTTTCAAACAGTACACAGTGGATAAAAATATTTTGTAGCACTCACTTGTATTCTCTGCTAAACTTGGTTTACTAAACTTCTTACCAGTTTTTAGCTATTCCCGGTATGAAGGCACCATTATACAACGTAATCGTTGAGCCCTAGTTCGAATAAGTGAGTAGCACACGTATTAAATTAGCACAAAAACTGCAAATGTTGCTTATTCGTATGTATTTATTGTATAGTTAAATCTAGGCTGCTTACAGCCATCTTACTACCATATGTTATCGTTGCTATAGTTACCGAATCAACATTCTAAGATACAAAACATTTATATAATTATAACTTCTTAAAATAAAATATAACTTCTTTTTCTAACCTATATAAAATAATTAAATAGTTGGCTAGTTTATAACACCTTTGATTAAAATATCTAAATGGTGCAGGTAAAGAATAATACATGCATGCCGAATAATACATGCTGTCGTTCTAATAGAATACTATTGAAGCGATAATTTTGGTCTCAGGATGATTGGGGTTGAGAGATTTTAACTCGTTATAGGTTGAAATTACAAATTCAGTGATATTTTTATGCACCTTGGGATTAAAAGGTCTTTACGAAGTAATGCGTCCCTATTGGCCAATATGAAACCGTTTTCATAGTTGGACAATAGTGCCTCCTTAAAATCTGAATATTTGTTAATCTTATTCCTAATAGCTTGAAACCATGTTAGGCATGGAGGCAATAAGATGTGCGGTAAAATTTTCAAAAACTGAGTCTCACTCTCACCCATTAATTCGCATTCGTCTTCGAACTTTTCAAGAAATACTCTAGCCGGAATGTCCTCTGGCAAACCACTGATTTTTTTTTTTAAAGATTTGAGCTCACTAAATTTTATTGATTTACCTGTTTTGCGGTACTTAAAGTTTACAGGACTACCTGGCACACCTTTACTTCTAGGATTAAAAGGTCTTCTTTCCCTCTCCGTACTGTCTTCATGGCAGTCTGAAGTATCACTATCTTCTAAAATTCTTCTAGAAGAGTGTACATTCTCCTCTCTAATAAAAACGGGATGACCATCGTTCCTGTGCCCACCATCGCGTTCTCCATTCATACGAAAATACGCTTCCTTAAGGGAATTGATTTCACCGTTTATCTCACGAATATGGTTAGCATGTTCATTCGTGATTATTTCAATGGCTTCGATCGAATCCTGGATCTCAGTGAACCTCCGTGACACTTGTTCCATTTTATTATCGTACTGCTCAAACTTCGCATCGCTTTGCTGATTCATCTGGATCAATTGCTGCTGTATTCCGACTAACTTAGTATCAAATTGCTGCTGTTGTTTGTCCAACTTGCTACCAAGTTGAGAAAATTCATACTTAAGTTGATTAATTTTTCCATCAAATTGTTCTGTAAATTCATCCTTAAGTTGATGTGAAAGTTCACCCTTAAGTTGATTCATTTTTTCATCAAATTGTTCTGTAAACTCATCCTTAAGTTGATGTGAAAGCTCATCCTTAAATTGATTTATTTTTCCATCAAATTGTTGTGTAAATTCATCCTTAAGTTGATGTGAAAGCTCATCCTTAAGTTGATTCATTTTTCCATCAAATTGTTGTTGTAACTGCACATTTTGTTGGGAAAATTCATCCTTAAGTTGTTGAGACATTTGTGACATTTGTTGTGATAGTTGTTTGAATAGATCAACCACACTTTCAGTATGATTTGTTCCGGTCTCACTCATACTGTTATTAACCACTTCATTTTCGCTATCACTCATCTTGACACGTCTATCTATTTTTGTGTCTGCTTTTAATCAACAATATTATCATTTTTCTAAACTAATTTCAACAACTCATACCAACCCCTCATCCCCTCCCCTCCAAAACCCGACAGTCTTTTGGCGGAGACTTTTTACCACATTTAAAGTAAAGTGTAATGAACAATGTGAAACACTCAAACCTTTGTTTATTTGGATGCCCGGGATCGGAGCTAATTTTACTGTACTACTTCCGGGACTCATACCCGGAACCTTCGAGACGATGGTCGAACCGCAGACCGCACGGCCACGCGGTCGGCTTGATATGAAGGTGTACGGTGTACGATCACGACAATGTAAGAAAATATTAAAAAAAAAAAAAAAAAAAAAGTCGCCACCTTTAGTTCAAAATGGCCACCCAAAACCAATTTTCTTTTTACACCAGTAGCTAATCTGGGCGTACTGTCATGAATGTGTTGCACAAACGGGGCAAACACTATATGGGGACGCAGAACCGCGGATATGGGGACTGATTTGCACCATGGGGGTGTAGACCGTCCTCATACATTCTTTTATCCGATGTGTCGTTCAGCTTCCATTACTATGGCCCTTCAAGTAAAACTTTTTGTGCAGTAACCTATAAAATTTCAATCAAATACTTTCCACTATTCAAAATATATTTTGTTCCATGCCATTCTTTTTAATAACTGCAACAAATTTAAACATACTAAAATGGAAAATAGTTTTTTTTTTTTTTTTTTGGTCTGGGTTAGCACTGCAAAACCTCAAGGCTACATTATATGAATCCTATATATATATTGAGCAATTGGGCTGATAGTATATGGTAGTGTCGTGGGTGGTGATACCTAGCTGTGGCAGTGTGGTCAGTGCAGTTACATCGAACTTTGTCATGTAAACATTACTTGACATTAGTGTCTTCGTTTTCGACGTACCTATGAGCAATTTATATTCGTGTATTGAAACTGGTAAAACAAATTTCAGTGTTTCAGAACGTAAAAGAAAAAAAAATAAATCAGGGTCGAGGAGCCTCAGACAACTAACAGCAGTAAAAATATTATCTTGTAAACTATTTGTCCTTGCCTTGTGAGCTTATTTGAATTTATTTTTGATTGAAGATCTTTAAACAACTTTGGCTCACGCCGAATGGATGATGATGGGAGAATTAATGGAATGAAGAAAGTGGTAGGATACGAGACAACTCCGAGAAAACACACACACTAATGTTTGTCCACCACAAAGCTCACATGGCACTAACCGAGATAAAACCGACTACCACACGCACTAGAGATGAATGGTTCACGGTGAAGCTACCGTGACAATTCTTGTGTGTTATGAGTAATAACTTTGTTGTATCTTGATCAGCATGGTGCAATCTTCTACATTTTACTTTCATTCGCATGATATGCTACATTATTTTATGAGACAAGGCGACACAAAACGATAAAAACGAGACGAGACAGAATCCTTCGAGACGAGACACGAGACGGTCACATCTTTTCGAGACAAGACGTGCTTTGCACGAGACCAGACAGCCTGAAGTTTCCTCTCGTCTCGTCTCGTAGCAGTACTATTCGAACCATCGGCTCAGTCGAGCCGAGTCAAACCGAGTCGAGGACTCGTTCCAAGGGAGCTGGCTCACCTGAGACGAGTTGGTGGCTCATCCCAACGAGCCGGCTCGAGCTGTTTACTTAGTTGAACCGAGCCGGGCCGGTTGGCATCACTACCCGGGTTGGGCTTCTGCTTCGGCTCAACAATTTGGCCGTGCAGGTCTCAACCTTCATGGTAACAACTACATTATTTACTTATATTGGTACTCAAGACATTTGAGGCTGTCTCGTTATAAAAGTATATTGTCGTCTCGTTATCGAGACGAGACGGGATGCGAGTACTGTCCCTTGTCGTGAGCAACGCTAAACGTATTTCACATTACTGCTTACATTTATCATAATTCTCGCTTTCTAGTCTAATCAGACCATGATTTCAAAAAGTGCTAAAGCGCGCTGAACGAGCGAGCTATTTATCAAACAGGACTCGACTCGTATCTCGACCTCAAAACACTGATTCGGCTCGGAACTCGACTCGAGAAAATTACCTTTGACTCGACTCGTAACTCGAGTCGAGTTTTAGCACGACTCGTGCCCATCCTATTAACTTGCGATGTTTCAACTTTGATATTAAATTTTACAACCTTACTTTATTTCTCTACGTCATATCATGCATTTTTGCACAACAACGTCAGTCGTGCGGCAATACAATATTCCATTGTTACTGCAATATATTTCTATATATATTTAGACATTTTTTACTAAAAACACAACGTACAATGCAGCATGGGCCATTCGAGTAATTTCAAACGAATTTAGTATAGGAATAAATTATCACTTGAACAATATACTGATGGGGGGAGGGTAGGTTGCTGAAACCATTCTTTGGAAGGGAAGAGTCGACATGTAAAAGGAACAGAGTGCGAAAGATACTGATGTCGAATTCATAGTTTTCGGGTTCGAAGAGTTGAAGAGTGGCACTCCGGATGAGCATTTATTATGCATTGCTTAACTTTAGAAACAACTAATATTAATACACTAGGCCTATTACCAAAATTGTGAATCATACAATTTTGAAGTGATCTTATTTTCTTAGCGGAATATTTGAAAACCATTCATCTTTAAATCAAATAGTTAAAAACTATACAAAATTTGACGGTAAAGTAAGAAAAAAAATCTTATCACTATACCTGTATCTGTTTGACAGCTTATGGTTTCCTAAACGTTTTAGTTGGAATTTTAAGTTCGAAAGTTTTCTGTAATTCAATGAAAAATTGTACGACTTTTTTCAGTTTACTTAAAATATATTTGCTTGACAGTTGACCAATTAGAAAAAATGTTACAAATGAGAAGCTTCAAATTAGATATTGAAAACATTTTTCTGCAATCAAAAAAATAAACTAAATTTTATGCAAACAGACAAATTGTATCGACATAATTTTTCTAGCGATAGCAATTTCTTGCTAAGGAAATGATAATTTTTATAGTTAGTTTTTGATACCTTGGATTCTACTGTTCGCTTGAAATAAAAAAACAGATATACGACAATTAAAACATTTGCAATTCTACTTTTTTTTTTTTTTTTTTTTTTACAAATAAACACTGCTTGTCATAGTGTTGTTATCCGCGTATATCCATGATGGACAATGGATTTGGATATTGTTTATTCAATTTATTTGTACATTTCTTGCACCAATTGGACTCTACAGTATAATTTTAATTCAAACTAAACTCTTCTGAGGTGTTAAACTGTTCCCTAACATACCTGTTACTGCATCGATGTTGGCGGCTGATGTGGTGAATCGGTCGACACACACGAAGGCATCAAAACCCATGAAACGTTCGTAACTTCAAAATTATCGTTGGCAGAGAAACTATGAAAGACAGAACATGTGTGCACTGTTTTCAGATGCGGTGCATCTTCCCAGCAACTTTCTGTAAGAAAATATAAATAATTGAATCTATGGTCGAGAAACAGTCGCTACTCAAACGCTGAAAAATAAAGCGTAATTCAGATTTAGCGAGAAATGTGGAGCACATAGAGGTATATAATACTGACTATGACAAAGAACTTAACAAATTAATAACTTGTAAAACGTACTTACATAGTTACTTGTAAAACTATGTACTTCATACTCCTACGTATAGAAGAATACTTTACCTCCAGTAGCAAAATTTATTTTGCTAACATAAGCTAAATGCTGGTCATTAGCTAATCGTGTAACCGGAATACCAAACGAATAAACTTTACAATTACCGGTCCAGTTGATATCCTTACGCAGACACAAGAAATTACATCCTATTTTTTAACAAAATGGGTCTAAATTTCCCTAAACCTGGGCTAATCCGGTAATGCTCTACTATTTTAAAGTGAACCTACTTATAAATGGGCAGGTCGAGCGTGTATTGTACAGTTTATCTGACCGAACATTTACTTTTGTATAGGCCTAGCCTTAGATATTATCATTGAGAGGATTGAATGCCGATGAGAGGATTCAGAATATGAAACCTGACCGAAACTAAATTAAACTAAACTAACCTAATTCAACCTACACTGAGATAACCTGGATCTACTCTATGGCACAAAGATCTCAGTACAAAAAAGTGGTCTGACATTCCATCGTTAGTGCAATGTATCTATCTCCTATTCCTACCAATGCATTTAATATAAACGAAACGAATAACAAGAAACAATTGAATACATACGGTGTATATAATGATAAAATAAAAAAGTAGTGGCTTTAATAGATAACTTTCAGTTTAACATCTCACAGACATGTTCTATAGCCTGAAGGAGACTAATGATAATTACAAATGTATTATTACGAAATAATAGATTAAATAAAAATATGGGAGAAAACTGTTGAACTTCAAGGAAACTTACGAAATAAAACATGTTTATCACGCAGACACTTACATAGTTTAAAATCAAACTTCTATTAAGCAATGGAAAGTAGGTAAGATATTGATTTGGGCTATCATCTGACAGAATACCATATTATTACTTTTTCAATTTGCGTGCGGAATTCTTACCTCACTTCAGATGCCATCACGTGATTGTGAACATATTTACAAATAGCAATAGACTATTGACAGCTCATAATTCTAGTAGAAATCTAAACTGAGTTTTGAAAGTGTTCTTCCGAACGACGTTTATGTGTTTAATGTGTAAAACACAAAAAAACTCCAATGTATTACTGTAACATGTGTCCCCTTTGTGGCCAAATGCTTCTAACTTGTGCTTTCTATGCTTCTGATATATGGTTCAATCCTTAGTGAAAGTACTAATTTTGGATGTAAATCCTAATTGCGATTCAAAGCTCACTTTAAGCGGCGAGTCTTGCTTCATATAGAAACGGCACTTTAAAAGATAATTAAATTCCGATCAGCACGATTTTCTCACAATTTATTTCATTACTTTCATATATGTTTCTCAACTTTTTCTTCAGTGTACAGACCATAACCATGGGAACTTAATAAAATAAACATGAAAATTATCATTTTAACTATTACCATGTTGATTTCAATACATACCCATAAGTCTGGTTAATAACACTTTATCATTTCTTTTCTTAATAAGATGGTAGGCATGGTTTATGGAGCAACTACTTTACGTTCTCCGACAGCAGCAGTTAGTGACGTACTGCTTAAAATGGGACTCACGCACCTGTTTGTGTTTGTATTTGAAGCAAGAACGTCCACCGAATATTGCACTCAAGATCGCAGACGTCAACCACTTGCTCAAGTAAACGAGATACGTTTAATTTAAGTCGTAAAGTTCTCTCTTGTACTAGATGCCACCATTACAGATATGATAACAAGTGAGTTTCTGTTTATTAAGATTTCCACGATCGAACGCTTTTGTGTAAATATTCTGAAACGATGACAAATTTTATGTAAATTTGAAAATTGGAAAATGAAATCTGCAACTTTTGTGCTGCAAACAATTTCTATGCAGTATCGACTAGAGAAGCTTTTGCTTGCCAGCTTTCCTTCAGCACTAAAGCTGAAAATCAAATGTTCCTATTTTCGAATTTCAATAGAGTTGGAAATTATTTCAGACCTCTATTGTTTTCCTGGCCGAACAAAGTAATTAGTGTAAATAAATTGGCACTATTTCTCACATTTTTAAAATCATATCACTATTTTCTGGAACGCATATACAATGACTAGTTAATATTTAAAACGACAGAAAGACAGTTAGTTTGTTCGTGTATTTGATAGTGATAGTGATGAATATTCAATACTTATATTTCCCTTTCACGTTCCAAATTTCCTCATCTATAGGAAGTTCCTAGCAAATTTTTATAGGTTGCAAGTGACAGCAACTCAGCAACCCAATATGCAATTTTAATGTATCTGGAAATGGTAAAGTTGACATTTTGGAACTTTCATCTTTACTTATACCAAATACCTACGTTCTTGTGTAATTTCAAGTTTTTAGTTTACAGGAAATATCCTACTGAATGTGCTTTAATTAATGTTTTCAAGTGGCTTGTATCTAAAAGTTTTCGTGTTTACAGGAAGTATGCTATAAGTTTATATTCGTCTGCACAAGTAAATGTTAGTAATTTTGCCTTTGCCCCTAAGCCTCCATTTGGAGAGAGAAATCCCGAGTTTTTGAATTTATTTTACTTGACTTTCATTTGTACGAAATTTTAAGTTTGCATGTTTTCAGAAAGTGCACTGTAGTTTTGAATCGTCATCAGAAATGAGTCCATATGTAGATTTTGACTCTTCTCAATAAGTTTCCTCCATGGAGTAGAAAATTTTGAGTTTCCGGATTTTTTATTTGCATGACAAGTCCTGCAGTTGTGAAAAATTTTAAGTTTTCACGTATATAGGTTTTGAACCAAGTAACATTAATATATCTACTTTTTAAGCTTGCTCCCTAATTTTCCTCCTTGAACGGAGAAATTTCCAGTTTTAGGATTTTGCTTCTTTACGTATATCATAAGTCGTACACTGGTGTCAAATTTCAAGTTTCTATACCTACAAGAAGTACTTTATAGGTTTTGAGTCAAGTAATGCAAGAAAAAGCAATTTTCCGCTTGCCCCTAATTTTTCTCCTATGAGGGGGAAAAATTTAAAATTTTCGGATTCTTTTTGGTTGTTTGTACTACAAATCTTATATTTGTAATCAAATTTCAGGTTTCCATGTCTACAGGAAGTATTCTATATATTTTTAGTCCAGATACGTAACTATATGTAGTTTTGCCCTTGCCTCCTAAATTTACTCCTAACACGGGGAATTTTCAAGTTTTCCTTTTTTTAAAATTTTTTTTTACCTTTACCTCTATCACGAGTCTTACATTTGGGAAAAATTCTAAAGTTTCCATATCTACGGTAGGTACCCTATAGGTTTTGAGTTTAGTTACGTAGCAAAAATGTGATTTTGCCTTTGCTTCTTAGTTTTCCTCCTTTCAGGAAGAAATTTTCAGTTTTTTGAAATTTTTCTTCACTTGTATTAAAAATAGTATATTTGTGTTTAATTTCTATGTTTCCATATCTACAGGAAGTGACCTATGGATTTTGACGAGTCGATGAGTGAGTGACATATATATATATATTATGTTTTCATGATAATCTATCTCGTAAACTTTTTGAGATTATGAAGTTTGGTGTAGTTCATAGCGTGGTGCAGTTTAATCGCTCAGGCAAATTTTATGGTGCTATATTCATGTAGAGTGAAATTATTAATGTTCTAGAAATTCCTCGGTTGCATCGTGCAAATATGCACACGACACACTCCACCCAAAGAACCTGGCTTGGTGTACTGTGGTGCATCTTAATGCTCTTATTTATATACTCTTCTACTTTACGACAATAGCGTACGCAGGAGTTTTTTTCGAAGAGGACTGGAATTGTAAAGTAGAGAATATATTTAAACCTAATTAACTTTTTATCACAATGGACTGAAGGTCTCTCATATAGCTATGAATGATTTCGTTACAGTGAGCAAATATTTTGAATGGACAATCAATATTTGAATGAGTGACGATGTTTCTATGCCATTTAAAATTATATTTTTCAATATTCACCTGATAATTGGCTGATACACTCAAGAGCTGCACAACTTGAATCACCATTTGATTAAAAACAATACAGCATGATGCATATCGTACCATCTCGTACAACTGACAAGGTGTATTTCATTCTCCTCTTCGAATTTGGTTTCAGCTCTTTGACTTTTTTCTCTTAATGGAGATACACTTTGCACTGACTCTAAAACGTATTAGGAAATTTTAACTTAGCCTATTTCCTTTCGGGTAAGACTATATTTTTACTCTTTCCAATTACTTTTTACTCCTCTCACTTGAAAATTTTGATTTTCTGAAAGTTTCGAAGGAGTTGAAACCTACATACATCATTGCTTTATAAAAATAAGAAATCTATCTAAACATTCTTCTTATATATACGTATACCATACGTTTACCATAATCTTTACGTTAAGTCTTACTTACTAACCTTGCTTCCATCGCTCTGCAGAACTGTCTCTTTACGATGTTATGTTTCAAGTGCCTTTAAACATAGAAGGTTTCCAGAAGACATTGATCCTCGTCCAACATAAGCAGATCCGTAAATGCGTATCATATGTATACAAATGATTATATGATAGCCGTGTGTTTTCAGTTGATTTTGTATAGAATAACCCAATTAATATTTTAATGTATAACTCTTGCGTGTTTTTTCTTGCCTCTTGTCATATTTAGATGCTATATTTTATCTTAGCAACCGCTTATCGCCTAACTCGATACCTATTGCGTACATATGTTCAGTTCATTAAAAATTACTGTGTTACTTTGATCTAACTCTGGCACGCAATTATAAAGGTTTGCGTGATAACACTTATACTCGTAGCACTGAAATAAATATTTTATCGACTTTTCTGTTAAAAGACAAATATGCAGGGTGTAACACAGTTTATACAACTCATGAGAATTGTAGGTGGTGATGTTTTGTTGTCTCTAGAGGTGGATGAACTACATTTTAACTTACTGAAGTGTGGCTCTCACATTAGAGCAACTTGTCCTCATTGTTGAGAATACGTACTGCTCGGCGCAAATATATATCGCAGATACTGTAGATGGCGTTTTATGAAAAACACCTCTCTTTTCTTTATACTGAGTGCAGAAATAAAGCGATGATGGAGGTAGATATCTTGTAGGGGATTTCCAAAGAAGAGAACAAATGTCCAAGGGCGGATCTAAAAAGTAAAACTAGGAAGGGTGCAGCCAGCACCCAAACTATGATAGGTATATCATGAGTTTACTATAAACTTTCAAAAATATATCATAGCTTAAATTATTTTTGTCACTCAAAACATTAAGGGGCCTAGCCCCCGCGGCCGCGGGCTACATCCGCCACTGCAAATGTCAAGTAAACATAGGGCGGAAGAAGTGTCCTTTCAAAATTAAAACCTACCAAAAAGATGGAGAATACATTTTAAACTTCATAGTGCGAGAACTGTGGGACCTATCATAATACAAGAGATTATATAGGAACAAATATAGGAACGCTCTATGTAAATATCCGTTTCAGAATGCTCTGGCAAAGGCGCAACAAACTAGATAAAGAAGTTTAGAATACAGGGAAATATTTTAAAGCTCTAATTAAGCATAAATGACAATATGCATATAAATTTCATTTAAAAATCACATCGTTTCTATGTTAGTGACCGAAAATGACAAATATCGCTTTTCTTTCTCAAGTATCGCTTTTCTCTTTCAAGTAACAACCAATATTTTCGAGAGTTACGCAACCACACATAACACATTTTAACTTCATTGAAAAGTTTGTGATAATAAAGTAGAAACAAATTCCGATATTAAAATATAACTAGGTAACTTTTCTACTGGTAATAAAGCGGATTAAAATTTTGGATTAAAAGCGGATTAAAATACAATTTGGTGACATTTACTAACTAGTAATTGTTTAAAACAAAAAAAAAAAAAATCAAAATACGTCACACCTTTAAGATCGACAATCATTTTGTAACTGGAAATACTTACAGTCATAATTGTTTAGTAAGAGTGAACGACCGTAACCTAGTAGGTCATTAGTAGATACACTGCTGGTCACAAAAAGTTAGACTAGGACTAATTCAAAATAGCTGAACCTAGATCCTTGTGTTTTTCGGATCTCCTTACAAGGGAAATCTATTTTCCCTCAATTCTGTTACAGAGCAATATGTGTTTTCTGTAATAGAAATAGACCATCTGGATATTGTCCACAAATAAATATTGTCCTCAAGTAAGAATAAAAAAGGAGAGTCTGGCCCCTTCCTTCTCTTCAAGCAAGACATGAAATGACTACTGCTGGTAAGTGGAATTTATGTAAAAATAAATAAATAAATAAATAAAATAGTACCTAAATTTTATCAATACTGACAAAAGGGTCCTTTCTGCGTACAAGAAGATGTAGTAAGTATAAAACTGGAAATTTGATATTGCAAAAATTGTCCTCCTTATCCTTTGAAAGATTGATTTAAAAAAATGCTGAATCGTATATTTCTAATGAATAGATTGTATACCGCAGAGCACACATCCAACTTAAGCTAATTTCAATATTGAGCACTTTTGGAATAATTAAAGATGAATCTGATTTAGGATTTAGATTTCTGGGCTTTCGGCATCTAAAACCATTTAGCCCGTCACGTTTTGATGGATGACGTCCCTCGGCGAGCACACTATCCGGAGAAAGGGAAGGAAGAAAGGATTGGGGAAGGAAGGAAGCGGCCTATGACCTATAAGTTAGGTACCACTCCGGCATTTGCCTGGTATGAATGAAGAAAACCCAGGAAAACCTCATTCAGGGTGGCTAGCCTGAAAAAGAGTTTTACACTTTTTCGACCGAGTGCCCCCACCAAAGAGAAATTTGATAATTTTATAAATTTCTCCCTTTACTTCATTAGAGAGGGGATTCCGAAAAGTATTGCCTTACTTTTAATTAAGAGTTTATATACCAAATTTTACACCTCCATCTTAAATATGCTTAGATTGGTAATTTTCTGAATAATAAAAAAGGAAATTTGAATATTATAGAAATGAGTATATACTTTCCATCCTTAGAAGCAGAATTTTTAGAAACACTGAAACACATGTTTCCTTATTTTTAATTAACACTTTATTTACGAAATTTCACACCATCATGTTAAACGAGTGGTCGCCAAACTTACGAAGCTTCTGAGCTACCGCACGTTTTTAAATCCTACTGTGAGCCACCAACCAAAGGAAATAACAACGGTTTTAAAAACAATCTTCTTCTGTTTATTGCCTATAAACTTACATTTCAAGTAAATATGAAATTAAACTATCCAAGTTAGCAAATGTCTAATATACACACGAAAAGCATAACGTGCACAATCCCACGCGTATACAATCATATGTGAGATGAGGCTGATAATGGTAATTGTGCGGGAGAAACAAGTAGTTGTCGTCAGCGCCCCCTATTGCTAGCGTCAGCTCAATGGAGGAATCAAGGTGAGCCAACCAGAGTGTTAACGCGATCTACTGAAAATGTCCCCGCGAGCTACTAGTAGCTCGCGATCAATGGTTTGGCAATCACTGTGTTAAAATAATCCTTACGTTCGGCACTTCAAAAATATAGGAAATCAAGACAAATTTGGATATAGAAATCACCCCCTTAGGAGCGGAACTTTCTGAAATGCTGAAGCATTTAATTTCTTTTACTTTAAAAGCGTATATGTCAAATTCTACACCTCCAACCAGGCCCGTAGCCAGCTCAAAAGTAGGGGGGCTCGGTCCAACTATATTATAGTTAATTTCCAAGCCTACCGTCAAAATTTTAGTGGGGCGCCCCTTAGAACCCCCGTGGATACAGGCCTGTTTCCAACGTAAGTGAATCTTTATGTTCGGCATTTTCTTAAGAAAGAAAGAAAAAATGAGTATTAGAGGAACGATTCCCCTTCCCTTCTCAGAAGCAAAGTTTTGAAAACTCTAAAACATGTATCTTCTTATTCTTAATGAAGAGTCTTTCGTTTCTGACACTTTGAATTGTCTTTACGCTTCCATGATTTATTAGCATTCACTATTTTTCATATGAGTTATTTGAAGGATATGGTCTACTTCCATCAAGATCGCACTATAAAGGAATCGCGGTGTTTATTATTAATATTATTATTATAGATCATTTACAGCAATCCCCTTTAAAATTTACTCCATTGAGTCAACTAGCTAGGAAGGAGTCGTTGATCTACTTGAATTTTAAAGGAATGGAACTTTAAATACTCAAAAGATGAGTCGAACGGTTCTAGGAGTTTCGTGTAAGACAGTTGGTTGTCGTCGAGCAGAATCGATGAAGACAATGCTGCAAAGCTTGTAGCAATCTGTGTATATATCGAATCGGGACTTTTACCATGTCAATTTGATTAAAATGCGTACCCTAAGGGAAGGAAGTGATTCAAAATGTATCTGAAAAAGAGTATCTCATAAGCTACCGTCTTTGAAATTTGTATGGACGTGCCCAGCGTTTCAGAAAATTTCACTTGTAAGAGGGAGAAGAGAACGGTAATTTCTATAATATTTTCCTCAATATATGAAAACGATATCGACGTTGTCTCTCTTCACTGTCACAGGAAAGCGTTTGAACTGTTTCAGATGAATTTTGGAAGGTAGTTCGACTTTGGTCGAACTGGGTTTTTGTAATTTCATTTAGATCCCAATATGTATCCTAAGCGGTGAGAAAAGGAGTTCAATTGTACTTTAAAATATTTAACATAGTGCAAAAAAGTGGACCTTTTTCCTCACAACTTCGCGCTTATCAGCATTATTATTTTTTTGGTATGCATTTACTTTACATTTTCTTATTGTTTACCACTTTGAGATTTATTTTGCTTTGCTTTTCTTCATATTATATTTATTTTTGTGGATGGTATGGATTTCAGTGTCTTCTCTAACCAATATTACTCTGCTAATTCGTAGTTATCTCGTCATTTCAAATGTTCCACATAATAAGTGAATGATTTTGACACAAATGTTATTCGTTAGTGACAATTAGAAAAGTACTTCACCGAGGACCGATCCAGATCTATTTGCTATGAGAAGCATTGAGTTTATTATTATAAAAGATCTTTATGTGTTGTAAAAGTACGATGGGAAATCGGAAGTCGCAACTGAAGTCATGTTACAGGAGAAGTGGATGTAAGTAAGCAGGCCTATTAAGAGCTTATTGTCTTGGCTGTGACTTTATTCAAGACGAGAATCTTGTGTAGTCCCTATTAGTTTTATTATGGTTGTTAGTTGCCTTGGTATGGAGTTAACTAAGCTGGCGACATATCGGTGCCCGTGTGCCACTTCTTCACACACATTAAGAACTAGTTCCTATAGTAATCAGCTCTCCTTGGTGGCTTGTTAGGCCAATATTCCTGTAAAGTTGTAGTAATATATGCTCTAGATTTTCCATTGGATTCAGGTCAGATGCTCTAGGAACCCAGTCTAGCAATTTAGGAAAAAAAAATTAAATATATCCTCAAAAAATCAATTAAAGCATGTTTTGGTCTTTCTTGTGTAAAAAAAACTTTGAAATATATATTGACAGATAGATACAGTATTAGCAGAAATGCACTTCTTCGCAAGAAAAGGGAAGATCTATGGAGAATATTTAAAACCTATATTTAAACCCTGTCTCCACCTAGGATATGCGTTTCAATCGAAGGATATGATGCCAGATGGACCCATGTGTTAACTAGACCCATATTCAAATATTCATTTTTAAACGGTTCAATTGTTATATGACTTTGGCCATTTTCTGAATACAAAGTAGGAAATCAAAATATGGACATAAATTGCTCATTTTCCTTTTTACAATCTAAAGTATCGAGAATGCTTGAACAGGCCCGTATCCAGGGGGGTCTATGGGGGCCACCCCTACCTCAATTTTTGCTGTCCCCTAAAATTTTCACGGTAGGCTTGCAAAGGAACTATAATATGCTTGGATCGGGCCCCCCTAATTTCAGCCGAGCCCTCCTACATTTTTGGGCTGGCTACTGATCTGTGCTGGGATATGTGTCAACTTATTTTTAATAACCAATCTATATTCCGAATTTCATCTTCCAAACTTATGGGACTAGTAAGATACTCTATTTTTCGAATACGTTTTGAATTTATCTTTCTCCCTAAGAACCTGGGTTTTGGCCTATTCTATTTTCTGGCCTCACTACTCTGCATGAGGATACGTCCACTTTCTCACAGTTCTAGAATCACAACAAATACAGTATTTCGAGCAATGTTAAACAATTTCTTACCAGTAGCAGCACATTCAATAATTACGCTTTTTTGAGCGATAGTCAGATCTTAAACCCTAAGGTATTCAGACGTAAATTTTTACTGATTCTCAAACGGGACCTCTAAGTGTCTGATTTCCAAGCAAAAATTAACAGGATCTGTAAGTGTTATATAAAATATGATATGAGCAAATTTCACACTCGTTTAATAACACTTACTCTGCATAGAACTATTTTTCGTACAATACTCATTGAAATTTTTAGGACGTTCAGTATACTACATTGCTCTAGTAGCCAGCGCGTGTGGCTTTTGTGCATATGATCTCATATTTGATTATCGGAGAGAACAGAGAACATAAAAGTTAATTTTACAATTATTCACTTTCTTTAATCATCCGTTTCTATCCTAATCCTCTAGCCTAAAGATCATAACGAGGGAAATTAAACTAAGTAGTTTAATGTCGTTTTAGGACAGGCTGAAACTTTTAGACGCTCTTATGTACTTGGAACTTTCGAGTGCGTTAGCCTATGGTCAAAGTGGATCCGACTTTCACCGATTTTTTAGGCTGACATCCTCTGACGACATCGGTGAAATAAACAAATTCCTTGAGAGAAGTGTACGTGGTCAGACTGGTGCCGACATGGTCTGGCGACTACGGCCGACTTCTACCGACCACCGATCAGAAACAAATTATTTTGTTTTTGTCGCCAGACTACGCCAGACTAGTGGGTGGTTTACAACTCATCGCAAGTATTGAGACTCCCATTTACATGTTACAGCAAGCCGTTCTTCTGCTGATGTACATTTTCGAAAATTACTTTGCTTCTCTATGCGTCCTCGGATCTTCTGCAAAATGTGCCAAAATGTATCTGTTATATTCTGAGGTACTGAAAAAACTTATGGCTGTTCCACCAACTTTGGAAATAGCGTGCAAAACTCGCTATATTTCTCTCTTTCTTCAAAAATAGTATGCCTATTTACATATTCGCTCTTACCTTCCTCTAAAAGTAAAATTTTTAACACAGGATTTTCTATAGCAACAATTCCTCGTCCACACTGTATCCCACAAGAAGACAGACTGACGACGAATCGGTTGCAGTGTGACCGAGCAGTTGGCAAACGTGGTCGGCTGACCAGTCGGCCGTAATCGCCAGAGTGAAAAGTCGGATGCACTGTGACCGTAGGTTTACTTGTATTTTGTAACTTGAAAATATTGCTGTAGCCTATCCAGTATGGGAATCAGAGGTTGGTAAGTCCAAAGATTCATATTCGTCCAGATCTTGTAAGTTAAAATTCTTATCACCTTAAAGAGCTTCTAGTTCTAGGCATCTTTGCTGACAACAATCAGACCACGAGCAAAATACTCCACTAAATAAATAAATGAGTGTGAATATTGTGTTAAAGATTAGGATAATATTATGTGTTATTTATTGGATCATATTTCATAGTTAATACACACATATAAAAATATTATTTTAATCATGTTTACTTTCTTATTTAAAAAAATAAAGTGTGGACTTTATTCAGGTGTGAAACTGCCGATTCAATGACTTTTCTTTAACTATTTTTCCAGTGAGTCATCACTGAACGCTGTGGGACGAGACAGCTACTCAATATTACCTCAGGCGTTCTTTGAAATGCCTGTCTTATCTATGTTTAACTATGAAGTGAAGATACATTTTAAAACGAAATTCTGGTATGCACTATGTCAACGAAATATTTGTCTCTGTATGAAACTAAGCACAAAAGGAGAGAAAAATAGTTATATTCTAGTCTTGTGATACTGTTATAACTTTCAGTATGGTGCGGAAAATCGTCCATTATTTAATCAGAATATGATCAATAATCTAGCATTGTTACCGAGTGAAAAACATATATATATTAGAACTTTATGTTCCATTTTGAAACACTTGCGTAAGATTCGAAAGAACAACATTTTATGGTTATGACATTTTGCTAAGGAAAACAATGGCAAATTTATACTGAATTTAAAAATGATCTTTACACTGATGGTGTGGGGAACATCGAAGTATAGTTCCACTTCTAGAACTAAGTGTGGGAGACCTGAGTTCGATTCCCAGTGGAGCTAATTTGTTTCGAGATCTCAGCTCCATGTCTCATATAGTCTTCCTGCTAAAGTGGAAGCCAAACTCTCAACTAACTAACCCATTAGCCTTAGAGATCATAAGATTGAGAGGAGATAACCCGTTTGTGAAGTGCTCTAAAAACTATGTATGGGGCAAGTTCCTCGTATATCCCCCCCCCAAAAAAAAATGAAAATGAAAATGAAAATAGATCAAAGTTACAAATCTGGATATAAAAGTAACTTCTCGCTAAACCATCGTGATCCATAATTAAACTTCTGTTTCAAAAATTGTGCATTGAAGTTTCTAATATAGGGTCGGTACATCCTTCAATATATTCTACTCTAAAAATCATGAAATAGAATAAACTATTATTTTTAAAATATTGATTGTTATATCTTTAAGAAACACACACAAACTAGTTGAAATTCAAATTCTTATCAAAAGAAGAAGTAAGTTTTGAAAATGTTTGTGAAATATTAAAACTCCTTCTCCCAATACTTGACGCATTTTAATCAGATCGATATGATTAAAAGCCAAGTTAATCCAATTACTATGTTCAAGATTCATTTTGGACAGTTAAAACGTTTCCTCACTTAGCCATTTTATGACTACAAAATGGTAAATTAAGATATTGTAGTAATTCCCCTCCTTCTTCAGAAGCAGAATTTTCGAAAGTAGTGTAACACGTGTCACATTTTTAATAATGAATTTATATGTCTTCTTTCATCTTCCTGTGATGAAGGGTTCGTGAGATACTCTATTGTTTGCGGTACATTTTTAACTGTCCTTTCCCAGCTTAGAATTTGGAAGTAATGAGAAAAGAAACATGATAAAAATTTGGCACAAGGTAACTGAGAAATGGTCAACTAGCGCCCGCACAGCTGGAAGTACACACAGGGGAAAATTAGGGGATTTAAAATGAAGTTTTAGCGTTGAAAGTAAATAAGTAACATTTTTTTAATTACCTTTAATGAGTCAGCAACGATTATAGCTCAGCTGAGAGTTTAGACATGTGTAATAAATATCCGAGCGGCTTCAGTGAGTAATCTGTTAATCAACTGTTCATGTGTTAAACAGTGCAAAATTTTTTTGTCCATGTAATTCTTTTTCTCATTGACTTCCAATGTTAAACTTCAAACCTTCATTAGGCTTTCCAAAAAGTATTGATATCCGAAAGGAAAGTCCAAAATTTCAAATTTCCGACTTCAAGTTGGGGGAATTCTGGGCAAAGGTAAAGTTCAAATATTAACAACTTACTAGTGAAAAGATAATGCACGAGCAAACCAGAGATGGAGTGGGTCAGTGGGTCGGTGGGTCAGTGGGTCAAGTGGGTCAAGTTTTCTGAGTGGGTCAGTGGGTCGTGGGTCAACGGCATGTGACCCACTGCGACCCACCACCCACCGTGACCTACTGCGACCCACCGACTCAGTATGATCTACTCTCTGCTCACTGCATTGTAGACAGTATCTTCTGAAGACTGGTAAATTTATTTTCGTTTTACTTCCAAGACCTTCATTTCCCTTCCTTTTCCACTTGTTTCTGTCTACTTACCTGAGGTGAGTATATCTAACTAAGTGAAAAAAGAACTTCAGGCGCTTTTGGATATTGATATTTTTAATTGTAATAATAACAATAAGACTTATACTACTACTTGGCTTTCGAGGACTGTGAGTTTTTAGAGGAGCTAACTACTGGAAAAAATACATTTTTGAAAAACTGTAATATATAAATTATTATATAAAAATTGAATGTAACTATGTGTGCCTGATCATCACGGCCGAATTGCAAAGTCAAATGAAATTACTTTTGGTATGTAGTTAGGCCTTAATCCAAATTGGGATATTGTATTGCTTTCATTATAAAAGCTACATATCCTAAGGAGGGTGAGGATCCGAATTTTTGCGAAAAAAAAAATAGTATCTCGCAAGCCGTTATACTTACTGAGCTGAAATTCAGTGTATTAACTCTTTATTGAAAATAAACAAAATGTGTTCTAGCATATTTTTAAATTCTCCTTTATGGAGGGGGGCACTTTCTATATATGGAAAATTGGTAGTGAGTTGGTTTGTAAAAATGATCGAAAACGATCGATGTTATTTAAGAAAAAAAATCAGAAAAAAAATTACAGTGCTTGGCTTCATATATCCATTGCTTTCTACTATAATAATTGCTGAAGCTTATGTTTATTATATGGAGCGCTTACAGCACAGGGTAATCAACCCAAAACTTGTGACTAAAATAGGCATAAAATTTGTACTGTAAGCTTAATTACACGGAAATTTTAAGTTTGGATTGTACGCATAATTATATGGAAAATTTCACACTTTTTTCCCTTTACGTTGTTCTACTTACCTTGATTTGGAACTTTCAAATTTCATCCTCTTTTCCACTGAAAAGTATTGATAATTCAACAAGGAAATAATTATCAAGGTGTTAACAAGGTGTTAAAATTCATCGTACCTAATTTGGCACATGGCAAACAGCAGTGTGGTAATAGAATGGGAAGAAGGAGAGAAATTCCCATTCACCTCTGAACACTTTCCAGGAACCACGTTCTCTTTCGCTTTCTGGACGGGAGAGGGAACTTCGTAATGGCATAAAACCTTCATGTGTAATTACAAAAATTAAATTTATAAACAAATAAGAAATCTTCAGTTCAACAGGCTTTAATTGATAATTTATTCACAAGATTCCCTATCGAAGGCGTGGTAGATTAAGTTTCTGTTCTCCATGAGTCGACATTGCCAACTGACATGGTCGATATGTAAAAGATGTTGTATGGTGATAGAGAGATGATACTTCTTGCTGAGTATTTCAAAACTGACCAAGAAAAATCGTTATCAGACTTAAGTCTAACAAGCAGATTGTCGATGAGGAGTTGCAGAAATCGGGTAGAAGTATTATCAATTTCCACGACAGAGTTCGAACGGGGACTTCTCATTATGAATTTACAGATGACTGATATTAGAAATATACTAAGTACTCAAACATCGTCTCACTTGTTCATCGGTGTTAATGGCCCACCGCTAGACAAGCTGAAAGTAGACGAGCTATTTATTTCTTGGCTGAAGGATGGACACCATTCCGCTGCGGATGATTTACCACGAAAATGTTACCAACAGGAAATAAACCCGATTTCAGGTTTGTTTTAAAGTGGAAAATTACGAGCTATAGAAAATGTATAGGCCTACTTGTATTACTAATGGCTTATTTGTGCTATTCAACTTTGTACCTATTTTTTAGTAAGTGTCTTCTTTGCTTTAGGTAAACTAGTTTGAATAAATATTCATAATAATTGCAATTATGCATATTTGTATCTTAAATTTAACGTGGTGTTCAGTGATTACACAAATTACAATTATGAGCATACTTTATGGAGATGCTCTCACATAGGGTACCCGAGCACCTTTATACAGTATGAAAAACTGATTTTTCAAGTCTTTTGTGAGAAAAATACTGTGAACTGAGAAACCATAAACTTTTCCATATTGTTCAGGGGTATTTTCCTGCGAATAGAATTTTCTTTTGTAATGCGTTCAGAAATTAACACTTGCAAGAATACTCTCTTAGTGCAAGACGCACACATTAATTTCCCCTCACCTCGAACTGTTTCAATTTCCTCACTGACAAACACTTTACCATTTTATATCATAAAGATCAGATCCACCGTTGTTCTGACAGAGCGGTGCTTGAGCGATTGACTAGAAATTCAAACTCCGATTAGTGACAATTTCACAGTCATGTTTTATTACAAGTGTAAACAAGTGTATTAGTGGTCGTGAATCGTGTTCAGAATTGATGACGATGGATTTTGGTGAGTGAGAATAGGTCACAGTGGATGAGTGGTTCATGGTGGGTGGTGGGTCAGAATGGGTCACGGTGGGTGGTGGGTCACAGTGGGTCACCGTGGGTGGTGGGTCAGAATGGGTCACGGTGGGTGGTGGGTCACAGTAGGTCACCGTGGGTGGTGGGTCATTGTGGGTCACGGTGGGTCGTGGGTCAGTGTGGGTCACAGTGGGTGGTGGGTCAGTGGGTCGTGGGTCACGGTGGGTGGAGGGTCAGTGGGTCGTGGGTCAAGTTTTCATTGACCCACGCCAACTCTGGAGCAAACTAGTGGTCTCTATATAGTACGTAGATAATTGCACAGGCTTTTCCAGAAGTATTGATATCCCATCAAAAACACTCGTACATTTATCACTTCGTTCAGTCATAAAAAGAAATGAAATTTAAAACTTAAGTGCTGAGAAACACCAACTTGGGGAGCAAAAGCCTCAAGTCAGATGCTTATGTCGTGCAGTAGAAGAGGAAAGGCTGATTATTGAAAATGAATTATTATAAAATAATGCTAATATGAAAAGAAACGCCAGAACCGCGAGAAAACTCACAATGTTATCCATCACAAACTCTTATGTCTTGGAATCGAGTCAGCGAAACCCTTGCACCGGATTTGAGCACTCCACCACTGATCCATTGTGCCCTCTGATTACGAAATTAAGTATGTCATAACTAGTAACTATATACAATATTCTGTTTCAATGAATAAAGTAATATATAGATAACCAATTTACACTAACGAAACTTACTAAAGAGCGGAAAATTTCAAATATTTGCTTTTACGATTTTTCCCCTTAAAACCCCAGAAAACTAAAAATGCAATACTTTCACAACTAAACTTTTGCAAGTGTATTATCATATACTGAACATTACCCATATAGCAAAGCTCAAAACACTATTTCGTGTGAAGCTGGTGAAAATAAAAAGTATAAATTTTAAAGTAAAACATATTTAAAGCATAATTAATTTCTGCTAATATTTCCCTAATCAAGCTCGGCAAATCCTGAACACCAGGTAGCCATGGTGATGAGAAATGAGGGTTGTGTGCCTAGATTATTTAAATCAAAACACGTAGGCCCATACAACATATTGTATTTATATTATTATGGTGTCTAGTTTTGAGAACTGGCGCTTAGGTCAGAAGACTCATTTTCGAGAACTGCTCTTATTCATGATGCTCTTTCGGCAGCTTAACCATCTCTCTTTCTGTGTTCGCTATAATTTTCCTAGCTCCAAACAACCGTAGTGGCCACAAAAGCATTTCCCTTATAGAAATATAGTAAGACAGTAAAGACGTTATGTATAAAGGTAACCAAGAAAATTCTGTCGCGTTTTCACCCACCATCTTCGAACATCGATATGTCAACTAATGCGTACCTGGAAGGTCAAAAATAGTCCCCATCAACATCGACGACCTGCCAACGTTCTGGAAGGCAATGGATTCAATCGCGGTGGAACTTGGTGGGCTGTTAAGCAAAGAAGGTATCAAGTACATTTTGCACCTCTACTAGGGACTTGAACTGGCGTTCTATAAGCTGATTGTTCAAGAAATGGAACGGGTGATAATCGGACGGTGTAATATCCGGGAAGTATGGCGAATGGGATAGTGTTTTCCATCCAAGGCGCAGAATGGTGTCCCGGGTCGTCCTAGCCACGTGGGACTTAGCGTTGTCCTGTAACAGGAGAACCCCTCTGCGATTCGGAAGTGCTGGCTACAGAGTTTTGAATTTTTCTTGAACGTGACACAACTTCTGACAGTACACAGTTGCATTGATGCTCTAACCAGCTGGTAGCAGTTCCGGATGCATGATGCCGCGAGCAGTCCACTAAACACACAGGAGGACCTTCTTCTGGTGCAGTGCTGGTTTCGGCTGTTTTAGAACAGTTCATGGGGTGATAACCAATGGTGACAGCACCGTGGAGCTTCGTATATTGCCCACGTCTCATCACATGTCAACACCCTGTCCAAAAATGGCTCCTTATTCAGACGAGACAGTAAAGAAACACAGGTGTCTGCTCGCGTTGCCTTCTGGCCCAGAGTCAAATCATGTGGGATCCATCGACTCAACCTTTAGTGCTGACGAATGATTTCTCCACTCACACTGAATTGTAGTTCCAGCTCCTCACGTGCCTGACCATTGTTCACCTCAATTGCTGCCAGATCTTCATTTTGCACATGTGTTGTTCTTCCGGCATGTGGTATGTCTTCGAGTGCTTTTTCACCGTCCTTAAACTTGTTAAACTACTGCTGTACTGCCCGCGTAATCACGATACATCACCAAAGGCCTGGCATATCTTCTGCTCCGCTGCAGTGGCGTTTGATCTGTTTTAACTCGTACAACTTACATGCCCTTATGATCCTCTTTGGAGGTCCCATGTTCACTCTGCCTTTACGCAAGTTTACGGTGTAACTGAACTGCCACAACCAGATAGTAGGCTGGATACACCCACACCAACAACTGACCTTCACTTTAACTCCATTCGCATTGAACTCATGGTCTGAGGGCCAATTGAACACCGACCTCCACTTGAAGCGAGAAAAGAATAGTTGTAGCAAAGGTGTGTGGTGACCAATTACTAATATATACGGTAAATGCTGGCAACAATGTGAAAGATAAGACGGACTTTTCTTAAAGAAATGAATTAAGATGCAGGTTTTTGATGCAGATAGGATATATATATATATATATATATATATATATATATATAGTCAAAGTATAAGAGCATAGATTCACTACACTTATAATGTAAAGGCCGGCAAATTGTACGTCGAGAGTGGTGCAGCTGGTGGTATTCTAACCACGTGCGTTACATGTGTGCGCGATTTCATCGTGAACAACAAATTAGAAGAACAAGCGAATGTGAAATTCTGTGTGAAATTGGGTAAATTCGCCACAGAGACGCTTGACATGGTTTTGAAATGTACGGTGATGGTGGAATGAGTCGTTCGAGGTCTTTTGAGTGGCACGCGGGCGTGCTTCAAGAGCGAAAGAGTATCACTGAAAGACGACGAGAGATCAGGACGTTATTCAACGAACACAACACCCGAAAATGAAACCATTCGGTAACTTGTCGTCGGATTGTCGGAGAAAAATCCATATCTCTGCATTGTCGGTGTGTCATATGGAACAGTACAGGCAACCGTCATGTGTAATTTGAACATGCACCGTTTTGGTGCCAATTTTGTTCCCAGGCTGCTGACCCAGGAGCGGAAGGAATACTGCGTCAAATTCTGCTAAGAAGTTGGTCAGTTTGATGTGGATGACCCATCCTTCATGTCGAAGATAATTACATGTGACAAAACTTTGGTGTAAGGATACGACCCTGAAACAAAACAACAGTCTTTACAGTGAAAGAGTTCATCTCCGCATCGTCTTTTTCGATATTCGCAGCATTGTGTATTACGAATTCGTTTTCAGTGGCCAGACTGTTCTATTACCAGGTTTTAAGGCGTCTGAGGCAGGAAATTCGGTGATCGATACATTGCAACATCGCCGTACACGTGATAAATCATGTCAGATGTCTGTACTGGATTTGCCCAATTTCACACAGAATTTCACGTTCACTCGTTGTTCTACCTTGCTGTCCATGACGAAATCGCAGACGTGGTAATGTGCGTGGTCAGAATAGCCATAGCCGGAACTAGAGGGGGGCCAGGGATGGCCGGCCCTCTAGAAGCAAAGCTGGCTGTAGTGTGCCGTCAGTGCCATGTCAAATTGGCGCCACACTTTTTGCCACACTCCTTAAACAATTAAAGACAATTATCTTTGCTAATTACGTATACAATCTTATTTTTCTTAAAATCTTAATACAGGGAAAAGAAAAGAACAGAAAGATGTTAGGCATTCTCCTCGCGCTGATTCAGTTCCTTCCAGCTGTCTTTTTTTTCTTTTTTTTTTTTTTTTTTTTTTTTTTTTTTGCTTAGGATGAAATATTGTGTGTGTCTATTCCAGCCTCTCCTCGCCATATCACCGTCTGCTTCGAAAGCAGTTAAACTATAACCTTTCTCGTCTGAGAAGATAACATTTTTCTTTTTAGGAGAAAAGTAACGGATTCTCACTTTGGTTATCACAGCTTTAAATAAATAGAAGAGACAGGAATATTCTGAATTTAATTTAGTTTACTCAAAGGTTAAAAGGTTATTTTTACTAGCCAGAAGTATATTCTATAACACTGACTCAAAGTCCCATTTCCTCGCAACACAACTACAAGTGTTATATTATAAATTTGATTATTCACTCTATTTTTGACATTTTCGTAATACAAATTGTCTTAGTTCTTAAGATATTATTTTTACAGCGCACTTGTAAAGTTTGAACTTTTAAATTCTCTATAATTTTATTGGAATCATAATGTGTCTGCCGAGTCATGGTGTAATTAAAACTGTCCTACTAAATTTTACTTTCTGTAACCAGACGTGACTCTTTGTACATATGAGGTCGAATGTCAACCTCCTAAAAGTTATCAGGTTCTGTATAAAAAATTATCTCATGTAAAGGAAGCTTTTAGGAAGCTTTCCATCTTGCCTGACGCAGACTCAGAAAACTCAAATTTGTTTTACAGATAACTAAAATCCAATCAGGTAACACCCTACCCTGGCTTACCCCTGTATTCACACGTCCCTACATTGGTGCCGTGCGAAATTGATAAAGGCAAACAAAACCCGAAGACACCTTCTCTTTTTTTTAGAAAGAAGGGAAAGAGAAGGGGGATTACCATCTACTTGTGGAAGAGGCACGAACTCCGTGCTCGTTGCCCCCTTCGGGGTAAACTCCGTCGAACTTCAAGACGTGGACATACTGTCCGCCGTCTAAGGGGAACTTACGCCGGGACGTTGACACGTTGACTTCAAGTCCGTTCTTCGTTCGGGACAAACTTCTAAGTTGTTGACCGGGACTCATTGTCCTTCGCAGCGCCGACTTCTATTGGAAAGTCTTCGGACTTCTACTCCGAAAGATGTGTTGTATCTCCCGTCGTCACATCCTTTCGCCGACCTATTACTTTGTTGTGTCGGTAATGACTTTTAATTCCATCTTACGGCGTATGAAGCAAGTACTCTACTACCACGGTCGCTTCATTAAGACTTACCATCTCTGAATCTTGAACGAGCAGTGCGTGTGTTATCGCCAATCCATTCATTAGTGCTCACTTCAACTGGACAGTACCATTTGTCTAATTGTGAGTATGTAGTCAATCTAGAACTTATTTACTACTAACCAGACTCTGTCTATCAACTTCCAAGAACTAGTTCTGCAAGGATCTCTTAAAGATCCCTCATTAACTCTGACTGCTAGTGTTCCTGAACGCTTCCTAGTGCAATAATAGTTAGCCTATGCTAATGCTGATTTACATAACTCTCGAAGACCTCATGTGGGAAGTCACTTGTGTTGTATCAAGTCCACGGACTTTCTCGAGCCAACAAATAAAACTCATTCTAACTCGAACTTGCGTCGTTTACGTCATTGAAAAATTCTCAATACTTCCTTTTTCGAAAATCCCATCATTTCTTGAGATCTCTATTAACGCCTCATACATCGACGTGCCAATGTTGTAGTCTACTGGAAAAAGCAGACGACCTGTGGAATGAAATCCCGTTGGATATAATTCTATTTAGAGCTGAGTTCTACCATTCGTCCCACCTCTATTCCATCATCGATCCAGTAGAAGACCAGCCTGTGCGAAGTTCTAATTTTCCGAAGACTTCTAGTCCTGTACGAAGCTCAGTGACGACATCGTCTTACACGAAGTCCTGGCCATCGTCCGTATATCCTGCTCTTGTATTTCAACCGCTCGAAGTACAAGTGAGTAAATTATAACAATAGTGTTTTTGAGTGTTTTAAGTGATTGTGCTACCTGGTGTGTACGAAATGGCTACAGCAACGTCGAGGTAACCCAGAGTTTTCCCATCTCGACTTGGAGTGTTTGCAGGTAGGACCACGGACCTCAGGTGGGTTACCATAGTTTCTTTAATATTTTCATGTACCTATCACTTGCACTTCTTTTTCCATCAAGTCGCTTAACTGTAAAGGGGATCACCTCCCAAGTAGTTTCAAAATTACTTTGAAACCTTTCAATTGCTTTTATATCGCTTATGTGAATGTTGACAGAGCGAATCCTAACCGCTCCTCTCTTTTGGTGAATTGTTAATTACATTTGATTTCGAAGATCGTTTTTAATCCGAGCGGCAACATCCTTGTTTAATTGTAGCGAGATATTGTATTTTGATATGATAATTGTTAAGTATTCTAAACTGGCTCATGGCAGTGGTATTCCAACTCGCTGAAGCCCAGACACTAATATTAACAGTGTTTTGAGATCTAATTGGATTTATTGTTTAAACGTTAATTTATACTACTCATAATCATTCATTCTCTTGCGTACTAACTCCACTTGTCCTCATTCTAACGAGACCGCCTCACTCTAGTTATCTGTATTACTGCGGGATCCTAACGCTGTTCCCTTGACGAGTGGTCATTCGATAGCCTATTTGCTTGAGATGGACATCCGCGCCTTTGTGCCCTGACTCTATTGCTGTTGAAGTTGTATGCTAATAAATCATCTACCAAAGGAGCTGCATAGCTCGTCTTTGATACGGACTAATTTAAAGTCCCAATATAAACAGCCTTTTTCAAGGCTACCTCTTGCTCTCTGGTATCATTATTGCGTTTATAACGACCCCGTCACCAAGACATAAAAGTGGTGGCAGGCATTAAACCTTTTCCTTTACCGCTGTATACAATTTTGGTGACCGACAATCTCCCGAGACTGCTCATTCTCATGCGATTGCGCCCGATGGGCCCTGATATAACTTATGACTCTCTAGTGTGGTAGATTGTTGTGAATTGTTCTTGTTGTGCGATATTTATGACCTGGCGGTATATAAATATTTGTAGCTCTTGGCCAGTGTTGCCACACTTGGTACAATTGTACCAAATTCAGCCCTTTTTGTCATTCATCTGCCCGTTAGTACCAAGCTGGCCTTTTCAGCCCTTTTTGTAAAAAGTTTGTACAATTCTACCCAATTCAGCACTATTTAATAAATACATGTCACATTTTGAAAAGCGTCACTAAGACTTTTTGGACTCTTAAAAAATGCTGTTGAACATTCATTTTGTGACGTTGCAAAATCCTTAACGCTAGAAAATTTGTGTGGAAAATTCGTAATTCGAACTATACCGGGAAACAAATGACGCTAGATGGGCGCATCCGTGCCGCTCGTGAAGATCAGAGAGAAGCAGTGTGGTGGAAATATTATATTGAAATCTTAAAAAAAAAAAAAAAAAAAAGCACACACACGTAGAATCAAGTGTTAAATATTCTGAAGAAGAGTTTGCTTAAGTAAGTCTATAATTGTCGCTGCAAAGATTCTACACCAAAACGATAATAGCACGAAAAATAGGTTGACATACTTGCTGGCTTACCGGGCTAAGTTGTTTACTAGTCACGCCATATTGACGAATATAAAAATACCCGAATATTTCTGCGATTTTATGGATATATATATCGACGCGTTGATTTGGACTCTTGAAAGACGAGGGGGCAGGGTTATAGAACTTAATCTCTTTCAGTTTTATGTTATATAGAGTCATGTAGTACACTGGCATAAAATTTAGCCCTTTTTGTTTTAATTTGGTACTATTTTTCAGCCCACTTCAGAGCTAGGACTGTGGCAACACTGCTCTTGGCTATCGTTCTCTGTCGGTGTCTTCACACCCTGTTAGTACGCCCATAAATTAGTCAAGCGCTCGTGTATGTTAAATCAATATTTTTGGATTCTTTGAATGCAAGTGATAGAAGCGGTGTTCTTACAATTTCCAAACACTGAAAATCCTACCAGTCGACCACGAAGGTCTAGTTCCCCTTGAGACCGTTCGTGGGCGCGACATGGCCCTCCGAAGAATTTTTCTGTTGTACCAAAACAATGTTATCAATTTACCTCAATTTGCGCATAACAATTTTAGGGATGCTTGCATTCGACATATTTAATAATGTCTATACTCGTCTGGCCATCGATTATTTTTAAATATGGTCTGGTATCTGGATGTAATAAACTCTCTGGATCAATATGATAGGGGCAGTATAGCGACCTCTCAACTTGCGCTATATGCGTTTTCTTATTTGATAGCTTCATTAATGTAAATTATTTTTGTATTGTTTCATTATTGACGTAGTAAGTTTTTTTTCTTTTTTATATATGTATCATAAACCAGTTTTATTTAAAGCATATTAATGTTTGAATAGTTAAGATTCTCAGATCAAATTATTAAGGTACAAAAAAAAAAAAAAAAAAAAAAAAGGAAAGAAAGAAGACAAATTTTTCAACTGCTAAAGTCAAGCGATTGTTACCCATTCAAAAGTCTCTATTCAATATCGTTTGTTGCTTTTCATTATTATTATTATTATTATTATTATTATTATTATTATTATTATTATTATTATTATTATTATTATTATTATTATTATTATTATTATTATTATCCAACCCTAATAGGAGTCTTTAAAGTCAATGTCATTGGTTCCCTGTATATATATATATATATATATATATATATGTACAATAGATTGTTACATGAACAGAGCGAATGTAGATGTATTATCTTAATCTTTATGGAACCTTTGCAGATTTTCGCAACATTCAAAGTAAATATGAACTGAAGTTTGTGCTTTCATTCTTAAGGTATAAACTGTAACCAGGCGCGCACCCAGAAATTTTTGTGCAGGATGTCGAAAGTTGGAAGGGGTACAATATCCCAAAACAAAGACACAACGTTATTCTGCACCCGAGTAAACAATAAAAAATTGCAAGTAGCTGAAGTTTTGCACCCCAGGAACACTTTTCATATTTTGCCTTTGAAAAGGGAGTATGTCTGTGCTATGCTAAAGAAAAAAAAATATGTTTATGATAACCTGATAATTTAGCTTCATATTGTAAAAGTTACATGGGTATCGCAGCAATAACAAGAGCCAGAGCAATTTCAACCGTCCAAGTCATCTCGTCTCTTGCTACGGGGGCATTACCAAGGGACTTAAATTATTGTACCTAGGAACAACCATAAATCTGATGATAATTATTGCCAACTAATTTGTTTGTGAAATTAAACAATTATAAGTACAATACAGAAACCATAGCTTGCTTCCACATTCTCAATAGAATGGGAATTTTTGCAATGTCAACTTTCTAAATACAAGGAATATAATGTTAGCTATATAAAACAAATAATATTGCAGTTTTATCACATTGTTTGCTGAAATAGGATGCAATGAGTATTTAACTAGCATATTGTTTTTTTTTTTTTTTAAAAAAAAAAAACAATTTCATAAGTTTATTCGGGCTACATCAAGTAGCTATCATCATATGCAAAGTATTGTCCCTTGGTACATGAAAATTCGTGTCCCTTGGTACTTGGGTCATCCTATTTACAAATTAAAGTAAATTTAACGAAAGGAGTGCATAATAAATTAAAATAATCAGAATTTAGACGCAAATACATTCTGGCGCATTTACTTTTTACTTCCACTTATGCGCCAGCAAGAAAAACTCTCGAAATGTCAGCAAGAAAAGAAGAAATACTTTGATATACGAAAAACATATATTACCTCCCATTCACTTGTTTCTCTCTTTATGCAATTATTTTATGTTATCCAAATGAAGTGTAGAAAACTGAATTCAGTGATAAGAGACAAAATTAGTACGAAATTCAGGAGAGTTGTAGGTGCAATGTCCCCTGGTACATTGTGTTTCTGGAAGCACGACTTCCCCTACTTTATCTATATTCACAGAAAAAATTAAAGAATAGATTCTTTTATAAGAAAGAAAAGAAAACAGATATAGTGTAAGTTCAAATCTTTAAGCCCCATTAATAATTTCACTGTTAAAGAAAGTATTAAGAAGGTGCACAAATTACTAAGTCAAGTTACAACGATATGTTGTGTTTTTAATTGTATTCTTTGGGAAAAATGTGTGATCTTTTCTATAAATTTGCACTAGCAGATTCCTTAAAAATACAACATATCGTTGTATTATGACGCGCGAACATATGGACTTTATTTTACAAATAAAAGAAAACAATTTACCGTTAAGATTCCTACACTAATCGTCAGTACTTTTCGGACATCCCTCGTATATATAGAAAAATCACATTTCATAATTACTCATATTTCACTTACATATCCTTATTAATACTTCATTTTACATTAATGTTATAATCATTTATATATTTGTATCATTTATAATATAACGTCGATAAGGAATTCCGGATTATAAGCCTATATTAAGTCCATTCAGAGCCATACAATGTTTATTAACACATTTAAATCATTTGGGCAAATTGAGAAGAAGAATTTGATAAAAAATGTATTTTATAAATTATTTCAATTATCTTTTGGTTTGATACCTAAAGTCAGTGGAAAGCTTTTGTGAAAGCGGCATTGAACCTCCGGGTTCCATAGGCCATAGAGTTAGTTAGTTAGTTAGTTTGATACCTAAAGTCATTAAATGCTATTTATTCTTATAATTTCAGTTTCCATCATGTCTTACATTGTAATATTTTAAATAAGAAATAATCATCAAATATATTCAAATGAAACACATATTAAGATTAAATTATTATTAAACGCAAAACCAAAATTCTACATTAGGAAATAAAAGCATTTTCGATAGCATTATTCCCTTCCACTTCATCATCAAACATCGAAAAACAGTTGGCGATAGGAATATATTGATGCATAGTATTCGTATCTGTAATTTTTAAATTAGTCTCACAATCAGAAAAAGATTCTGGTACATTTAACGCTTACGTGGTTTTGACCCCCACCACGTCAGCCACATTCTAGTTTAAATCGCGATGTTCCATAGTTTCAATTAAATCGCATTGTATCCCGCAATCTTGCGTACTTTGTTGTCTATTAAATGTTGTCTGTTTCTATCGTAACATATAAATACGTCGTCTTGTTGAGTTTTTAGAAAAATATAAACAACAAAACATGCATTGATTTATAACAAGATATGTTTCCTTTTCTTCTTCTTTTTAACCAAGCAGGCTAGTGCATATTTATAGAAAAGATCACACATTTTGCCCAAAGAATACAATTAGAAATACAACATATCGTTGTAAAGTGTCTGTCAAGTTACTAAGATTGCATGCGGTCCAGATCAGATGGACTTTCCATGAGTGCGCCTTGGTACAGACAAAACACAATCATTAAAAAAAGAGATTTTTTGAGGATCTGATGGACCCCTCCGTGGGTGTCCCCTGGCTGTAACCATATTTTGCGACTTCCTCTACTTTATAACTATCTAACTACTAACGATGCTAACGATGTAATTACAACAGTAGGCTAAGAAGCTAATATGTAATTCAGGAATATACAAGAGTTGTCTTATAAATACTGCAAAACATTGATGCTTATAAAAATCACAAAGGTGTAGCTAACTGCAATTTAAGCAATTAGGCTATATTAATATTTATAAATATTGCAGTGTACCAATGCGTAGATTAGATTTTATATAGTTAATTATTTTTTGTAATATTTTGAGTTGTAGGCAACATCCACTTAGAATTTTTAAGAGAACTAATATTAATTTTGACTTTATTTATATAAGACACATGAATTTTTAGTGTATTGCAACTTGAAAGTGTTGAAATTTTTTTTAAAAAATAAAGCATCGTATCCTATGAGTTATACATTTCAACACGACATTGTTGTATACCTATCAGGCGTTTGTTTGATGCGCAAATGATAATGAAATACGAAGAATTTTTAACCATTTCTCCAAACTACGATGAATCTTTATTGTTTGGAGTGTTTTGCCCAATGAACACCATATATCACTGACATTATAATTAATTATGTGCGTAATGTGTTTGTTTATTACATACTGCATGTAAGAAGAAAGAAAACACTAATCATACATGAATCAGAAAATGGTACCAAATCTAAAATAATTGAAGGAAATAAACTTGTAAATCTTTTT
Organism: Thermobia domestica; assembly: GCF_964235325.1. Classification (NCBI taxonomy): domain Eukaryota; kingdom Metazoa; phylum Arthropoda; class Insecta; order Zygentoma; family Lepismatidae; genus Thermobia; species Thermobia domestica. Next base: position 165,418,609 of record NC_137456.1, read on the forward strand.
CTCTATTCATTGACATACTGCAGTCCCCTTCATCTTCGTCATTGGAGTATATCTTTTTTCTTCTTTACAGGAGATCTTTTTTGCCCCACTGACCCACGGATTGAAACTGAAATTCAAGCATATTAAAACTTTTCGTGGCGGTTAATTCGAATACGAGTTTTTCCAACAGAAGTCCATTGCAGTAACCATCCATTTACCAAAATCAAACAACTGATGCTTCACGAAATCTTTTAGTCACTAAAGACGCTTCACATACTATTCGGCGAGAATGCAAAAAGAAATTATAATTACTATGATAATTAGTGCAAACTAAAACGCAAATTTTGCATTGCGTAAACGAAATTCGCTAGGATATGACGTCCATCTCAACTCCTAAACACAAGCTTTGAATTCTCGAATCCGGAAGCAAGCTAATTTCTCGGAAACGGACCAAGATATTGAAAAACTAATCGAAAAACTCTTCCCTTTAAAGCAATCCTTGCCAATTGTCATTACGATACATACATATACTAAATTTAATATACCTACGACAATTCCAAGTTCAACCGAAAGTATGCTCATATTTCGCAAACAGCGCGAGATATTGAAAAAATAATCAAAAAATCTCCCTTTTATGACACCCCTTGCCGATTTTCATTACAGTAGATACATTACAGTAGATATACCGAATTGCATCTCTTTTGGCAATTCAAACTTCAACCGGAAGTAGGATCATGTCTAGCAATCGTGCTAGATATTGAAAAATCTCACTTTTATGATACCCCTTGCCGATTCTCATTACGATACATACATATACCGAAGTGGATCTTACTCGACAATTGGGGCTGCAGCGGCATAGTGGTAGAGTATTCACCTTTGGTGTGGGGTCCCTGGTTCTATCTCAGCTCGCGCCATTGGACTTTGTAGTTGACAAACACCATGTGTGTGAGTTTTCCCGGGTTCATCCATTTCCTCCATCTTTCTTCATTCCAGCATTTCATTCAGTTCTCATAATCACCGTCTTCTTTAGCATACCCGGCATAATCGTGGCACGTAAAACCAAAGATTTCATATTTCCCTTGATAATTCCAACTACAACCGTAAGCAGGATCATATCTCGTAAACGGTGCGAGATATGGAAAAATAATAGAAAAAATATCCCCTCTATAATACCCCTTGCCGGTTTTTATCACATATACCACATTTCATCTCACTACAACAATTCTAACTCTAAAACCTTAAGTAGGATTATGTGCGACATATCGAAAATAATCGAAAAATCCCCCCTTTGTGATGTCCACTTTTTTTTTTAAATCAAATTACATACCGTATACAACGAAATTGTATATCTGATCTATAAATTACTTTCATTTTTAATTGTAGCTATTTTGGTCAACGGTGCTTAAAAGTGAACAATATGTTATGAAGAAGAAGAAGAAGAAAAAATGTAAAATAGTTGTTGATATAGATTGATATTCATGTAATGGCAGTGGTTATAAATATAGATAATTGTTTGTTTCGTGTTGCTATGACAACATATAGATTATTATTAATGGAATTTTGAGAATAAAAGTTAGTTGTTCTATATATTTGACGATTCTAATTTCCAAGGTATGCAATTGTTAGTTTTTGCAATTAAGTGTATAAATTAAAGTACCGAATCGTGTTGACTTACTAGAACTGTGGGCAAAATATATGTAACAAAAGGGAATCTTAAACAACGTTATATAGCTATATTTAGATGGTGTTCTCCGCCAAGGAACCTTGAGATTTGTGTGAAGTAAAGTAAGCAAGCTCATAAATAACTGTCAACACAGAGTACACTTTACTGAGAAGTAAAAGGAAAATTTATAGGAATATTAAAATGGATTTACCCAGAGTCGAAAGTAATAATGATGAAGTTGGTGATGATGGAACACCAGACTCGGATACATCAACGAATGTGGCTGACCTTATAAAACAGCTAGGTCAATCCTTGTCACAGCAAATGAATACTAAATTTGAGCAACTGACTCAGCAAACACAACAGATGGATACTAGGTTTCAACAAATGGATAACAAATTTGAACAAATTACCCAGCAAATAAATACTAAATTTGAGCAACTGGCACAGCAAACACAGCAACTGACACAGCAAACACAAGATATGGATATTAGGTTTCAACAAATGGATAGCAAATTTAAACAAATTACGCAGCAAATGAACACTCAACTGGAACGAACAGACTGCAGGATGGAACAAATTTTACATATATTTACAATTGTAAAAAGTTCACTGGAAGTGGTTGAAATCCAAGTTAATGAACATAGCAACCAAATTAAAGTATTACAGGAAGAAATAAACACTATCAAGGAAAGGATCACTACCATAAATGATAATCCTGATCAGATCAACAATAGAGACCATAGGCCGAATGAACCCAGATTAACTTTGGACGAAAGTGATATACCGGAAAGTTTAACTGAGAGGGAGGATAGTGCTTCTAGCACCGGGAAAGAAGAAAGAATGCCGTATTCAACTCATTGCCGGAAAAATAGATACGTAAAATCTAATCATTTGAAACAGCCTCATAATCATCACCATTTCAGATTTAGTGAAATAAGATCTTTAACGAAATTTAGTGGGAGGTCAGAAGACATACCTGCCAGTGTATTTTTAGAAAAGTTCGAAGAAGAATGCGATTTAATTGGGGTAGATAAGTCTAAATTTCTTAAGATTTTACCACACGTTTTACTACCAACCTGTTCTGTTTGGTTCAAAGCGATCAGGGGGAGTTTACGCAATTATTTAGATTTTAAGAACGCACTGCTTTCCAATTTTGAGAATGATTTTATGTTGGCAAACCGAGACGCTTTGCTTCGAAACAGACGGTATGATCCCAAAATTGATAAGAATCTTACTGAATTTGTGATTTCCGTATATAATGAGTTGAAATTAATTAATGCATACCAACAGGAATCCCGAATCACAGCATCGATCCGTATATTGTTACCTTTTAGGTTGCAGCAAATATTGATTTCTGCACAATGCATTAATTTCAATCATCTGATAATGATAGTACAAAATTTTGAAAATCAATCAATGGTGCAAAGTAATACTAATCGCAACCAAACTAATAACAACCGAAGCCAAGCCAATCATATTCCATCCGAAATATGAATGTGCGTGAGGAATGTAGTCCTAATGTAAGAAGTAATGATAGATTCAATTATACTGGTAATAGAACCGAACCTAATTTCAGAAGAAATAGAAATAGTAATCATACAACATTTAGAAATCAGGTAAACAGTACATCTAATTTTTCTCGAAATGGATTTCGTAACAATTTTATAGGTGGAAGAAATTCTGAAAATAGAAACCAAGGTACCGTGGAAACAAATAATAGGCAGAACTGTATACAAGATTGCGCTACTCAATGCAACTTAACCGAATTCTTTGGTAATATAACTTAAGTTAATGTTGTTGCGTACGAGAAAACATATTCAATTGTTTTTTGTTTTATTTAACTTTAAATATCGTAATGATTTCATTTGTCATTCGTGCTTTGTTTGAATCCTATACAGGTAATATAAATAATTTTCTTAATGTAAATGAATACGAATATCCAGTCTTGTTTTGTTTCACTTTGAGTATTGTTATGATTTCTTTGTGATTCGCTTCACATATCAATACGAGTATTGTGCTTTCAAAGCCTTTTATAATTATCTTAATTATTCCCAAATGGAAGAAATAAGTTATGCAGTATTTCAATATAGGCCTACTTTAATTTAATTTGTCTATGAGCTCCGACGATATTGAATTAAAGAATCTATTTTAGGACCTAAATAATCAACAAAGGAATCGTATTTTGAATAAGTCCTCTTCGTCGATAATATTATAAAATTAAAATGAAATTGATTATTAAATGAACTTAAGATTATTGTTGAGACAAAATGAATATATATATATATATATATATATATATATATATATATATATATATATATATATATATTATAATTTATATTTGTGAGGGCAATTCGGAAAGTAAGGTAACCATGTATGCAAGATATGTAACGGTCTAGGATTCTTTCTTCAATTGTAATCAATTTAAGAAGTCCTCGTCGGGAGCCATATATACTCAGAGATTGTATATCTGATCTATAAATTACTTCCATTTTTAGTTGTAGGTATTTTGGGCAACGGTGATTAAAAGTACACAATATGTTATGAAGAAGAAGAAAAAAGTGTAAAATAGTTGTTGATATTTATGTAATGGTAGTGGTTATAAATATATATAATTGTATGTTTCGTGTTGCTATGACAACATAAAGATTGGAATTTTGAGAATAAAAGTTAGTTGTTCTATATATTTGACGATCCTAATTTCCAAGGTATGCAATTGTTAGTTTTTGCAATTAAGTGTATAAATTAAAGTACCGAATCGTGCTGACTTACTAGAACTTTGGGCCAAATATATGTAAGAAAAGGGAATCTTAAATAACGTTATACATACATGTATCATATTTCACCTGCCTACAACAATTCTAACTCCAAAACTGTAAAGCCTTCTCCGCTGGTCTACGGGCTAGCGTGCACGACTTTGGTGTAAAGGGTCTTGTTTTCGATTCCCAGAGGGAGCATACAGAAAGAATAGTTCAGATTACACTTTAAACTGTAGGTCGACATCTCATATAGCATCTCCGCTGAAAACGGGCGTTAAACGTTAATCAATTAATCAACAAAAACCGGGAGTAGGATCGAATCTTGCAAACGGTAAAAGATATTGAAAAAATAATTGAAAATATATCTCCTTTAGTACACCTTTTTCCGATTCTTATCAAGATACATACATAGGCCTATACCAAATTTCACGTCCGTACGACAATAATTGTAACTCCATAACCGGAAGGAATCATATCTCGCAAACAATGCGAGATATTCAAAAATAATAAGGAATCATATCTCGCAAACAATGCTAGATATTCAAAAATAATCGATAAAGTCTCCCCTTCATGATACCCTTCTCTCGAGTTTCATTACGATACATATATATATACCAAATTTAACATACCTACGACAATTCTAACTCCAACTGGAAGTAGGCTTAAATCTTGGAAACGGTACGATATATTGAAAAACATCTCCTTTTTATGATACCCATTGCCAATTTTTAGCAAGATGTCTTTCACTTGTGTCTGTAAAGGAACATGTACAGTTGTTGTGGGGAATGGTAAGGAGATTCATGCTCATATATGAATGATGCGCTGTGTAGAGAGCGCAGGTTCAGCTAATAATATGTTAAAAATAGTAACACATGTTTAAAGCGAAACAAAGAATTAAATGAAAATACATTTTTGTTTGTGTATACTTTTACCTGCCCTTGCTGAATGACACGTGGACTTAAAACAAAGTTCGTTAATCTTTTACTTAAGTAAGTTGGAAAACAAAGTATCCAGAATATTAATTACTTTCCGTATGTCATTTACGAGATAACATCTTGTATTACCAACGAATCGTGCTATCATATCTATATTTCCTGGCATCTTCACACCGATTTTATTATCAACAAACAATTATGTCAATGCCTGTGTATAACGTTTCGTATTTTATTGTAATCTAGTATGACGTATAATTAGTAGGTGTGAATATAAAAACATTTTTTATTTAGTACAGAAATTCTTACTTTATGCACTTAATTACCATCTCAATTTACAAATGCGTTATTGTCTCTGTGCGATAACAGTAACAAATAATGTCTCATATTTCCCATTGCCAAATCGGAATAACAACAATAATAGTGTTGCTATAGTATTTCTTTATCTTGTAAGTATAATTTGTTGGATGTTTATAACAAGAAATAATATGACATGTGTTAACTAGTTTTCCCCTTTTCCTAATCTGTTACGTAATGGTTTCCTAACCCATTACGTGCTAATCAATTCCAGGGAGCTATTATTTCCTCGAACATACACGTAGTTGTATGACATTGACACTTGTTTTTGTATTGATTTTCTACATATGAGACAGGTGCAAGCAGATTGCTTCAAATAAAATAATGAGATTCTTATATCGAACACTAGTTAAATACTCTGTTTAAGGTACTGTTAATTATATACAAGGTGATTCGAAAATCTGAATACACCCTTATAATTTGATATTACTGCAGATATCAGGTTGAAATTTGTGCTATATCTATCGAGAGTAATTCTTTCGCTAAGAGAGCGTTATTACGGTCATCCCGGTTGTTTGTAATATCTCGAAAGACAATTTTATTTCAGTAATTTTAAAAATTTAAAATAAACCATTTACAAAAACCTTCAAGTGGGGGCATACTTGGCATGCATGTTGAGGAAAGATGTCCCAGTTTCAAAATTTTTCAAAATGGGTTCATAAACATCATAGAAACAGGCAATTATGCCTTTGTACAGTTCGCGGCATAGAAATTGTTACAAAACTTCTAAGTCCAAATTAATAACAAACTCTTGCCCCGTTTTCTTATGCATCCAGAAATACATGTCTCAATCGATTAGTTGCTTCTAGTATTCAATACAACTCCGCCCCTCATCCACCTCTCCTTGTCTAAAGCAGTGAGTGTGACGTACTACACTCTTTCCATTCAGCTGAAAAAGAAACGGAATCAAGTTTACAAGTTATAGCTTTAAAACAGCCTTTTCCATTCGTTTGTTCTGAAATATTTTTAAGAGCCTAAATTTTAAAAAAAGTCACACAATGTTCCCAGAGCTTCATAAAGACCTTTAGTTTCATTCTTTCCCTTCTTTAAAGACTGCAAGCTAGTAAGATGCTCCCTAAGAAATCTATGGAAATTGCCAATAACGGCAGGATGTTTTGTGCTTCCTAAAGTCTGTAATGTCTGTAATGGACTCTAAAATACCTACTAACAGAAATGAGTGTTATTCAATGATTCATTTCATTTCTTTTCCGTAATTGCAAGCAAATGTTCCAGGGGGGTCATTTGGGCAGGACAGGAGGGTGTAATTCCCCCTACCTTGAGCTTCATAAATACGTATTATTTGATCAAATGTACAGTAATACACTAACAAAAAAGTGAAAATCTTATGTCGGTGGAGAATCTCCCCCTCCCCCGAATAAAATCTAAGAGACACTGCTTTTAGCAAAAAGCCTATAGAGTTACGATAGCACATTGCTAGAGAGCTTACATTTGGTTTCAAGAGTGGAAGATTTGATCTCAAGCCATATGAGTTCCTGGGCGACATTGAGAGAGAGGGACAGAGAGAGAGAGAGATTAAAGTATGGAGGCAGAAAGGGATGATTTATATACACAGATTTAGAATTGGGGGAAAATGATCGGACAACATTCGTATTATGACGAAAATTGTGCTTTTGTGAAACAGAATAAGGAAAGGTTTCGAACTGCGAGTATCACATTAGGCGGTTGTCGAATTAAGATGGAGAAGTCTTTTTAGAGCATCAGATGATTACGAAGGCAGAGAAAGATCTTGAGAACTGAGGAATTAAGAATTTAAAAACACTCAAACTTCCGAGACGTGTTTCAAACCAAGAACCTTGTAGTTATCGAACCATGACTATCCATTCTGCTACGGAGAACTCTACGTACTCGTTTATATACTTTTTTTTTAGCTACGTTGAAAGCTAACTTAATGGGATATTCCAAAACTTGACTCGGTGGATGTGCCGTTCAGATAGGACGTAAACCTCTTGTAACTTAGTTACAATGTATCGTGGTGGATGTAAATCATTGATCAGGTAATGGCGACTGCTTTGAAACAAATGCAGAGTATGAGAATTAAATCAGTCATATCTGTGGTTTCGGGTGGAGAAGAGACAAACTTGTGAACCAAAGGTTTTAGACAAGAAGAGGTGGAGGAGGGGCGGAGTTATATTGAATACTAGAAGCAACTAATCGATTGAGACATGTATTTCTGGATGCATAAGAAAACGGGGCAAGAGTGGAATTTTTGTAACAATTTCTATGCTGCGAACTGTACCACTAATATTACAAACTTTAATTTCTACTAACTATCTGTCTAATCATAAAGAAAATTTTCAACGAAATGACAAATATTCTCCATGCGTAATTTCTAAATCCGTTTTTAAATAATGGATGAAAATAAAGGAGAGAGAGGAGATTGTGGACCTTACACATTATTATCATTTGTTCATTTTTTCAAATTGAGATTTTTGCGATCACAATTAGTGCAGTGGCATGCAGTTAATCTACAGTTTAAATCCAAACCACCGTAATCGTTCACATTTTCCAAAGCGTTCACAGCGAGAATCGAACCCGGAACTTCGTGCAACAAAGTGACACGTACTAGCCACTAGACCAGAGTGGAGGACGTTTTTTTTAATATGTAAAAACCTGCTCGCTGAAAACGTAATGCCTCCTCTTATAACAACTTGGTGGCTACAACACTGGTACACCTATGATGATATCTGATGGATTAGTAGAAATGCTCTTCACTTTGCAATGAAGGAGTATTTTATTCAGCCAGAGGTTTACAATTTTCAAATAATTTAACCACATAAAGGAATTTTTGACAAATCAAGTGTATCGCAGGACTCCTATCGCAAGGATATTTTTAGAATTTATAAGTAAGGCAAACACCTCTTCGTGAAAGAGATTCTGTTATCTGTCACCTTTCAACGCGCCTTGAATGAACATAGAACCCACGACGCGTTTGTTCAATATTCAACACATATAAGTTTCTACCACCCATACATTTACACGTATCAGTCCAGTGTGGGTTCTTGTCACTCTAACAGAATTTTCTAATAATCACAGTTAAGTCCCTTACCAGTGCCAATATTTAGCAACATAGTCTTGTATGAGTCATTCACATGTATATGTCAAAATATATAGCATACAAATTTCATGGCTATATGCTGATGCTTTCAATAGGAATTCGTAATAACAATATAGAACCAATGTATATTCGTAATAACAATATTTCAATAAACCTATGTACGCCACAGAAAAGTATTATTCAAAACTCCATCTAGGAAAATTTCAACTTCCTAGATCGAGAATAGGTTTAACCCTTTTTACTGCTCTCTTAGATTTTGAATTTCAGAAATTTCTATTTTATTCCTAGTCTAGAATTTGAGGAAAACATTTGTGGAAATTAAAATCACTTACGCCCAATTGGTTTGAAGATCTGATGATCAGTGAATCCCACCAGCAGCAGTATAAGCGAACTGCTCTACCTTAGATTCACATTTCGTAAAATTTCGTTCCATCCTCAGCCTCGGATTTAATGTGGAAATAGGTATCAGCAATGCCACTCTTAAAAAGTTACCACACTTAAATAAATTTCTAATTTCGGATTTATTTTCACTAGTTTGAGCACACTGAATCCAATGAAACTGTTTCTGGACATATCCATCCATGGAATCATGAGAAAAATAACTTCAAAGCTACTAACTTTAAAGTTCCGCTTATGCCAATGGTAAAAGTGTCCACGTTTATACTTTCTTTCTAATTATACTTTTTATGCTAATTTAACTATGCCAAATTTGATATATAAATATAAAATGACAACTTTGCAATCATTTTTCACGAGATTTCATGAATGAGTTTGTTTTAAAATAGTTCCAAGACACTGGAAATGTGTGGAGACACATTGCTTTCGTATACCACAAGCATACAAGTGAACCTTTTATGAGCAGCGGCACAAGCGAACAACTAGCTAACGAGGAATCAAGGCTTCAGCCTGATGCTTAAAACATGGGATATTGGACCTGGAAGGGGACATGCAATCTCGCCACCATTTCATCGAGGAGGTAGTATTAGCTGCTGCCTCTACCGGTGGAGGTAAGGCTTTGGATATCCTCCGAAATGAGAAATTGTGTCGTGACCAGTTGAGTCCGGAAAAGAATATTATGAAAGAGAGGTAGTGGTGTGTTCGGGGAAGCGGCTCTACGCCCTACCGGAAAGATGACGTAGGTTAGCCCTCAAAGATCGTTCGCGTGTGTGGTTCTTGATCGGATATTCGTCTCCTAACACTCGCTCGTAAATCAAGAGTGAGAGAAGTAGTGGAGTCCTTCGTCCCAGATTTTTAATACTCTCTCTCCTGTGTGCAGAATCCATATCTCTACCAGGGGACCGCCACTCCCAAAATGGTCATTGTCTTTAAGGGAAGACAGTCTACATCAAACTTGTATCTGGTGATGAACGATGTATCTCTTCCCCAAATGAAAGAAATTCCGTATTACTTGAACAGGGCTACCAAGGTAGGGTGTTGTGTTCTCTTCCAATGGTGGCCTACACGTACTATTGGGTTCAAAAGGTTGTTTACTTACAACGTGTACGTGGTATCTAAACATGTTAAAGATAGATAACCTCGTATTGCTTGGGTGAAGCTACGAATGGAGGCTTTCCTACTCCAAAACGACATGCCTATACGTAGGAGTTCTACATCAGCCATTGGCTCTGGTAATGTAAGTTTAGTGGTCCGAGTGGCTGCTACCTCTCCCGTAATTAGAGGAAGTTCCAAATTGCTCGGACGATCCTACTAGCGGGGAGGGGAGATTGGGTTATAGCGCATGAGCGACTGCAAAAGATGCGTATCCCAGGAATCTTGCAAACGGTTTCCGATTTCAGGTAAATGGTCATATCGTTGCATGAGAATCAGAAGAACGCAACTCCATTTTCATAGGTTTACAGGAGAGAGAGAAAAAATGAACTTTAAAAGAAAAATTTAAAAAATAATAAGATGGTAAAAATATTATTGAATAATAATGAAAGCATTACAAAATGGGTTTCAACACTACACAACTGACAGGATAGCTAACCAAAATAGTAATTCAGTTTCCTGTTACACACTATTGAAATGAGATATGTACCCCTGACTCTGAACAGTTTGTTTTAAAGGAATTGTTCTTGTAGACATACGCTTAGCTAATTATAATAGCCTTCAGTTTTCTAATTACGAGATCTAACTAGAAACACTAAACATTGACATCTAAATGTTAAAATAGCACCAATAAACACTAAAATAACATTTAATCACTATCACCATTATCATCATTACCATAGCGATGCACGTGCTGCAGAGATGGCATGGGTCAAGGAAAACTTGAACCACGACCCACTGACCCACCACTCATGGTGACTCACGATCCACTTTGACCCATCAACTACCATGATTCATACTGACCCACCAAAACCCATCGTCATCAACTCTGACCCATGATCCACGCCCTTCTCTCCACTGACTAAAGAGTTTATATCTGTAATAAAAAAAAAGGCTATGATATTATTACTAATCGCGATTTGAATTTCTACGGTCAATCGCTCAAGCATCGCTCTGTCACAATACCTTTACGATATGAAATGGTAAAGTGTTTGTCATGGGCCAAATTACGGCGAATTTAAATTTAGTTATCATATATAATTATTTCCTTGTTGAATTACAGGTACTTTTCAGTGGAAAATAGGATGAAATTTGAAAGTCTCAAAAATCAAGGTAAAGTAGGCCAACGTAAAGACAAAAACTGTAAAATTTTCCATATAATTAAGCATACCGTACAAGCTTAAAATTTCCATGTAAGCTTACAATATAAATTGTATGTTTATTTTTCTCACAAGTCTATGGCTTGATTGCCTTGTGTTCGGAACACCATATAATAAACTCAAGTTTCAGTAATTATTGTAATAGAAAGCAGTTAAAATGCAAAGCACTGTAGTTTTTGTTTCTCAATTCTATTTCAAGTGCGGAAGACTCGGACCACTAAACTTAGTTATCCATTTAATAGGTAGATGATATTTCAGATCAGCATACGAAACTGAAGTATTCGTCAATACATTCTTAGAATTCTGACCAATGTTTTGACACAAAATTTTCCAGAGTTCAATTCAGGATGTCTACTGCTAAACAAAAAAAAAAAAAAAAAAAAAAATAACTTATTAGTTATTAGATAAAAAAATTCTAACTTCCTACCATATAATACTAGATAATTTCGAAAAATATTTCTGCATTTCGATAAAATTAATTTTGGAAAACAATTCAAAGACATATGTTTCCCCTAAAGAAAAAGCATTTCGCTTACAGAAATCTTGTTTTGTGTGAGTGGCGTCTTACAACTTGGTGAAAATTCAATCACCTGGTACCACGATGAATTTATTTACTGTATACAGTCTTAATCTAATTCCAATGGGTATTAGGACATGATCCAATCAACCTTCAGTACTTCAAATATACTTAAGTATAACCAATTTCCGAAGTAGGAAGTAAATGTAAAAGTTTCAAGAAAATAGGCAAATGGATTATAAGACTCAAAAGATAGGATTATCAGTAATTTCCATATACCCTACGCTTAATAAAAACCAATTTAGGTATTCAACTGATTACAATTTATAATCTGTTCCATTCCTTATTCATAGTGTGAAGAAAGTGTGCGTAAGAGGTGATTCTACGTATTAAAAACATCCAGAAAACGGCTTCTATTTAGAGATAAAGAATGACTGGAATCATTAGAATTATTGCTGATTTCTTTCGGATCGATTGCCGCATCAGTTCCCCGAGTCGTCGTTTTGGTAATAGAGTGCTTCAAACTAGAAGCTGGGTTCTGGATTTTGTTGCATGAGCTTTCCTGTTTCCTTTCATGCGTAGAAACACTTAGTACAGCCAGGTACTCTATCTACAACCTGAATATTTTTCCATTACTTTTGTACGAAACAATCTTCAAGAAATTCAATAAGAGCGTCATATTTGTAACACATTTTTAATGGCGGCAATCAGACACATACCCAGAAATTCATTTCGAGGAGGGTTCAAAACTTTTGTGGATGCCCAAATTCAGAATGAGTGTAAATTTTATTCGTGTCGACAACTTTGCGTAAAATTGTAGTACCGGTAAGCATATATTTAAAAAATATATCGCAATTTCAAAGGAGGACTTGACAGCAGTATCAAGCAAATGAAATCATGGTTAACCTAGTTTCGTAATCTTTGGTACCTGTTCCTCCTAGTATTGAATTAGTTGCCCTTCTTTTCCTCTTGGGTCTAGGGCTGTCATCATTTGACGTTGATGATAAAGATTCCGGGCCAGCACTAGGTACATAATCATCACTTGAACATAACTCTAAAGATCTTCGTTTACTATACCATTAGATTCAGTGTTTTCTCACCCATTTTCTTGGCATTATTCAATTCTGTTGTTGATGGTAACGATCCCGGATCAGCAATAGGCACATAAGTATTACCCGAACACGAATTCAAAAAAATCTTGTTTGTTTCCTGTATCGACTCAAAGTTTTCTTCTCCCGTTTTCTCGGTGTTATTTAATTTGATTAACTCAAGAACTCTCCTTGCCCTCGAAGTCATTTTACAATTCATAAACGAATTGTGCGGGACAACGTGCTAGTCAGCAGCCACACTTCATTCACTACTCTCTTGTTTCGTCATTCTTCCTAAGGAGCTAAAAAAAAAAAAAAAAAAATACTAAAAAATAAAAAATCGGCAACAAAAAGGTGTCTAAAATTAACTTGTTTTGTCGCGAACTACTACTTGATAAAAAAAATGTAATTGGCACATTTCGCTAGAGAGTAAAAAGTGAATCGACATTTCATTTTGCTTATGTAATAATTATTTAATATTTTATTTACTTAATTTCAAAATAACGAAACAACAGTGTACTTTCAGTATAAAAATTATTTACCCCAGCTTAAAGCAATGTTCTTCACTAAAACATATTTCTGAAAATTCATCTGAGTTTCCGAGTCAGAGAAACGTATGAGCCAATACGTCTCTTTGGCCCTGAACATTGAATGATTTCTTTTGAGACAGAAGAACGTATTGGATGTCTTGCTTCTCTGACTCTAAGATCAATTCGTAAATGAGAGTTACGTTACTGCCTTTTAACGGCAAGGAGAAGAGGTAGAGTCACGTCGATTTGTCACCAAGTGAGCCTTTCAAAATCATATAGATATATAAAGAAAAACGAAAATCCGATTTTTGGAGTTACGTCTCTCTGGTTCTCATTTGACGACATCTTTGCTAAATGAGAGGCCTACCTCAAATGCAAATGGTGACCTGATACGTATCATTGGATCGGGGATGTGATATGGGAGTATTTCGACGTGTTGTACCCCATACGATAGGCGGCTGCTATGAAATGATAGACTTAGGCAGAGCCGGAACACAAGCCCTTTGGGGTTCCTCCGAAGTTCCCGGATTGGGTTGAATTCGGTCAGATTGTGATAAATACATGGAATTCGGTACTAGTGGGAGATGCTCGGGCACCATGCCTGCAGAGCATATTATGCCTTAGCTCACTAACACCTCGACCAGTAGTATCACTAATAGATATTAGATTTCGGTCTGACAAAGTAATTTGCGTATCGTACTCTCTTTAGCAACAGAAATATAAGCTCTAAAGGTCGAGAAGCAACCTTAGAATGTGCACTCAACCACGAGGACTAGAGCAATCAGTGATAGTGGAAATACGGGTCGGATGGTAGCAGGATACAGACCGCAGTACGTTACTTTTGATGTGCGAAATTCGTGGCGGTAGACCACTACAACCCTAATATCTAAAGACATTTAGAAATATATATATATATATATATATATATATATATATATATATATATATATATATTGGTCGTATTTTTACGTTTGTCGTGGGTGTTGAGTTCAAAGATGACAACTTTGAGGTCATTTTTCTTGTAAACCCATCGACAGATAGCTTCCCTGAATTCGCTATTCTAAAATTAGTATAAATTATCTATTTATCTGAGCATGGACACTTTTACCAGTAACATTAAAGTTACATTTTTCTATAAAATTTCACATTCTTTGCTTAAGAGTTCCAAAGATGTGATAGACACTAAAAGAAATGATTAGTGAGCATGTCTCAGGAATGTCATTTCGTAATGGTGCCCGTCTTGGCCTAGCGCTCAAGGAAAATATTTGTAAAACATCTCAATTACATGTACACAAGAGTTCCAAATCTATCCCTAATAGTTTTGGAGTTCTGACGTACATCAAAATTCATTCAGTTCCCTTTATCTTTCCTTAGAAGCTGCATTTCTAAAAATTACGTCTTATCTGCCGGGTAGATTCCAAGAGGAAAATTAATACAAAATTTCAAATTGTACACCTAATAGTTTCGGAAGTCTCCTTATCCCTTTTAGGGGAGCATTTCAAAGATTTTGTCTTACCTATAGATTAGAGTGCAAGGAGAATATTTATAAACAATTAAAAATTCCTATATCTAATAGTTTTGTAGATCTGGGTTACAGCAAAAAGTCGTTCAAGTCCTCCTATCCTCCCTTAGTGACTACATTTCAAAAGCTTCCATGTTATCTAGAGTGCAAGGAGAACATTTATAAAAAGTTTGAAGGCTCTACACTTAATAACTTCGGAAATCTTGTGAACAGCATAAAACATTATTCAAGCCCCTTTATCCATCTTTAGGAACAGCATTTTGAAAAATCGCATCTTATTTACAGCCTAGAGTACAAGAAGCTTTCTTTCAAAATTTTAAGGTTCTACGCCTAATGGTTTTGGAGATCTCAAGAACGGCAAAAATAATGCGTCCCTTTATCTTCCCTTAGGGGCCACATTTCAAAATCTATCGTTATACTTAGAACCTGGAGTGCAAGAACATTTTACAAGTTTCAAGAATTTACGCCTAATAGTTTTGGAGTTCTAGCTAACGCAAAAGACATTTAAGTCCGTCTATTCCCTCTTAGCATTTCGGAAAATCCTGTCTTACCTACAGCCTAGAATGTAAGAAAATAATTATGCTTAATAGTTTCAGGGATCTGTTGGTGAGTGAGTTAGTGAATTTACTCTTATATACTCGTATAAAGCTGAACTGTCTGTTCTTTGCACCGGAAGGTTGGAAAATGTTTGAGTCTCTTTCTTCCTTAGGATACACATTTCAATGAAAGTTTAATGATAAAATAACAAAAGATACTCCAATTTGCAACATATTTTGAAACACTCTATCACCCTTAGAAGGCGCCCTTTAATTAAAGTAGTATGGTCAATTCTCAGCATAAGGGGGGAATAATGACTGTGTTTCAAAAGTCATTTCAAACAATTTCATGACCCCGAAAACTATGAATTCGACACTATTGTCGATAGTACTGATTGTTTTTTATGCCAGTTATTTTCTACTCCGTAAGGGAGCGCTAGTAGTCTTTCCGCCACAGTATTTTTTTTTCAAGTTTTGCCTGGAGCAATTGCCTGGAGCAATTTCCATTTTTTTTTCAAATGGAAATTGCTCCAGGCATTCCAGAGTTATGCTGGAATATGCATACATTTATATACCTACATCATAGTCATAATGATTAATGTTCGTATAAAGTAAACCTGCATCGAGGAATATAATGCCACATACAAAATATTATTTTTGGAAACATTAATCGCTTTATCTTGTCCAAAAGGCGGGATATATATATGTAATTATTATGTGTTGGTACACCTATTATTAATCTGCACCGTAGAGATATCTAATTGTACAAATGTATAACTTTTCATGCCTGGAAATTTCCACTATTTTTTTCCACTATAAAATACTTTAAAGCTAGTTAGAGTACTTTCTTCCGCATGTGCGCAGACTCTATTTTTTTAGTCGAAATTTTTTATTGAATTTTGGTATGTTACTCGTGCGGTTAAAACAATGACCGCCATATTTTACATCATGCGTCAGTACATGGTTTTGCGTCAGGTTCTGCGCCTCTCAGTATTGAAATGCCTTAGAGAAACTTGAGATACATATTACTCAAGTGTGTACGACGTTGCTAACAAAACAAAGAATAAAAAAAGTAATTGAACTTAAGAATTTTTTGACAAGTAAATTACTTTAATATTTATTTATTACCAATTTTTGATATAGATATTAAGTATCATAATACTTGAATAACTAACGACAAGGTTTGCTGTACTAATTTTGAAGATCATACAACAAAGTATTAAACATATCACTGAAATGTTAATACTGAAGAAAATGAATTGAAGTTACTAAACCACTAATGTACATAACTAATGTTACTTTTCCTTACCAATACGCAATAATGGTGCATATGAACATACATCTTCATTGAAGTTGTGAAGTATTTTTAAAACCGTTATTTATCCTATGTATAAACACACGAAGGCAATTGTTATAGTAAATTTATTTAGTTTCTTTACGTAAATGAACATTTGTTTGCAGTCGGAGTAAATATATCAATTTTTGTTCTTATATTTGTGTCACCAACCACCTTATGAAGCGAATATTGAAGGATGTCTGACATTTATGCCTTCCGTATATTACATACGTATAGGTGTATTACATATGTGAGCTATAAGTTATATACGTTCATTTGTATATGAGATTCTGACCACCTACATTGTTTCATACGGAAAGTACGTATAGATGGAACACTTATACAGAAAGTATTATAGAACATGCGTTTTCAGTTATACGTCTGCTGTACGTTGTCCAAAAACTACAGGAATTACGCATGTAACCTATCTTTTTAAGTACGCCACCTACATTTTTTTCTCAGTGTACTGAAAAATAAATTCGGAAATGTACCTAAATATAAATTAGTAATCATGTTCGAAGCCATGGCCCATTTACTTGTGGAAGTTGTAAGAACTTTTCAGAAGACATTGTTATAGTAATGTTTGTCTTTTTATATTAAATTCTGCCTGAGGCCTCCTTCCCCCGCCCTCATTGACATCTCTTCAAATTCTTTAGTTCTCTTTCTGTCTCTCTTTATTCGAGCTCCTCCGTGGCTAAACTGTTATTGTTCGCGGCTTTTGGGCCGATTCGATTCCCGGCGGAGCTCGTGTGGTTCGGATTCCACGTTAATCAATAGGTCCACATCTCACATAGCCTCGCAGCTAAACGGGACGTTAAACTCAAAATCAATTCAATTCTCTTTTTTATTCTGTCGTTTTTAACATCAACATGAAATAAAAAGTAATAAAAATTTGAATAAAATGCTAAATTTTGAAAAAGAAAAGATTCCGACAGGAAACCCAACTCTAGGTCCTTAGAGATGTGAAACTGACCAAACATAAACCAGACACAAAAGCGCAGACATAAATCAGACCAAAATGAATTTAATTTAGGTTGGCACACACAGACACGCATAGCAATTTCTTTACTTTCAACTGATTAAAACCTAAAATATTAACATATCACAAATAGTTAGAGAAATAATATCCAATATTTAAATGTGTCTTCTTTTATTGCTTAAGCATCTAACTAAAGAATTTTACATTTCCGTTAAAGCAACTTTTGTATGTAAAAAAAAAAAAATGCAAACAACAGCTATAGTCTCAAGACCCTAATAATAATAATAATAATAATAATAATAATAATAATAATAATAATAATAATAATAATAATAATAATAATAATAATAATAAACCGGGTTGTTTTACTCAGCAAGTTAAGGAATTTTCTCCGAGCAACAGGGTCGATTTTATATGCTAATTCACATTTGAGATGAACCTTATGAAACTTCTCTATCTTGCTAGCAAGGAGTCGTATTACACAAGAAAGTCCTTTGATGAACGCTGTTATAATCAATTGCCAAAAGGGTTTTAGAATGTTTTGTATGAACATTTTAAATGAAAGAAAACACAGAAAACAAAATATTATTTTATGACAGTTTTTTAAACACCAGGTCGCTGTACCATAAAGGTAATGGGACACTTAAATTAACAAATTATCTGCCAAAATAAAATTATAAGAAATACTTATCATGTTCATTCACTATTCGTCCCATTTACATTACAAGACATACATGAAACAAAATACACTTCAAACAGAAACAAATAGATCGTAACCCCCTTTGAGAATAACAACTCTCACAAGAGCATGAAGCTCTTAAATATTACAAATATAAACTCACACCAAAATAAACGAGGTACGTCAAGGTGCTACATAATACACATATATGACACTCAAATAAGCACCAAAAATTGTAGCATTTTATAGGGACAACCAAAATATACTAAAATACGCTTAACACACTAACGAGAATAAAATATATGGGAGAGTTAATCATTCAGTATCTGTATAAACTATCACTACACTAAGAATATAGTGTGTTAGACAGCCATGCAAATCGTGGAGGAAACGGTAATGCCAAAATCGACGCTATATTAATAATAATTTTAAACTTAAGATAATTTGGCAAATTCAAAAGAAACGATTATTTTATAAGACAGGATTTTAAAAAATCATGACTGGTATTCTAAAATCATTTAAAGTTTAAAGGTTATAAAATTGTGCGCGCCTAGTTTCCATAATCAACGTGGTAGGACAAGCGACAGGAGAAAATGAGATGGACGTAAAGCCTTATAAAATTGCATTGTACAAATTTAGTTATGTGATGGAGACCCCCTTTGAAGGGATAACCTAGGGCTAATTTAAGACTCCATAATGTTCCCTAAATTTACCGCCATTAGAAAGAAAAATTTCGAAAAAAGAAAAATCAAATTTCTTGTATCAACGTTTAATTCACTGAAGAATTGAGCAATAACAACACTACCTATTCTGCTGTGTTGAACATCAGAATACATACAGGTTACAGTTCGTGTATTTCACTTCACTCACTGTCCAACTAATCACTTCCTTCTCCCTGTAAAATCCAGTACATAGGAAAAAGGGAACACCACACACAAACTCAAATGAATCACTACATGTCTCGGAGATTGAAATCCTAATAATTGCAGAAGTTTCTTGAGAAGTCCAAAATCCTCTTGAGGCGAGGGTCAAACACCTTTTCCCAAAAGATTATTAATATTATTCCGAATTAATTTTAACGATCACGAAGTTTTTCGTGAAACACAGCTCAATCGACTGGAAAACAGATTTTATCAGCCACTTCACCATGACGCTCCAAAAGATAATTATATTTTAATTGTGCCACCGAACTAAAATAGTAGACTTACTAAACGTAGCGATTTATATATTCACAGTCCTAATCAAATGATCTTTGAAGACATCTTCACCAAAATTGCAATTTTGATTGCAATACACTGAACAGTAACAATCCTCCTCATACAATGCGCATTTTAGCAAGTTGGCCAAACGGCGATCGTGAATTCTTGTACCCAGTTAGCTTAACCGAGGAGTGGAGATTAAAATTTTGCGTTCGAACAGCATTATAAATACATAAGTTGCCAAAAACAATTTAGAGTTTTACAAAAAGAAAATCTAATAAAATTATAGAAACAAATTTAGATAGCCGATGACCACTTTATCGATCAATTACACATTTGGCAGATAATGTCGAGAATTGGGGGAAGTAAAACTAGCTGAAGCGCCTCTTACGAGGATTTGAGGCATTATGAGGTAAAATGATAAAAAATACAGTTCTTCTTTGTTCGAAAGAACGAATAAGGGCGAAAATGATTTAAAAGTTTATGAAATATGAGACTTATTGGCAAAAGGAGGGAAATTTTCTCGGTTATCTTTTTTTTCTTTCTTGAAATAAAAAACAATGGAAGTTTCCTGTTTGAGTATTTTCTTTTGTGAAACTTAATATAAATGTTGAATAAAATTTAAAAGAAGACATGTTTGTCAAAAAAAAAAAAAAATAGAAAATATAAATCCTCTAAAATAACACAAGATTCAGACAATTACGAAAAAAAATTATAATGTAAAAAATAAACAAAAATGTAACTATCCTGAAAAGGGTAGGGTACAAACACCACCATTTGAAGTAGAAAATAGAAAAACAAAAGAAGACAACAACGATGCCGACTTTCCTAAATTTATGTGGGTGCATATGAATGGCGGGACGTGTTATATGTTTTCAGGGGAATCTAAATATTTTTTATTGATTTCCTTTTAGTTAAAATCGTTCTTGAACACTGTCATAAAGAGCTGTTGGCGCTGCCCAAGCTCAGTCGGTAACGCGCTTACCTAAACGTAAAAGACACGGGTTCAAATCTTCAAACCAGGTCCAAACTAAAAATTATTTGTGTGGGTGCTAGAGCCCCGGAGCACTCACCTAGTCGGCGCGCATGGGAGACAATACCTATTGTCTATAATAAAGCCTATTAGGGTTGAATAGTAACTAAAATTTTAAAAAAGGATAGTTTTATAGAAAGAAAAGCAACAAACGATTTTAAGTGATGCATAGTTTGGCTTATATAGTTGTTATATGCTCTGAGGATCTACTACTACTACCAATAATAATAATAATAATAATAATAATAATAATAATAATAATAATAATAATAATAATAATAATAATAATAATAATAATAATAATAACAAATCAAACGAAAACTGCATTTAGCACAATTTGAGAGTTACCACTGTATTACCCATCATCACACTGATCCAGTACGTTTGTTATCACCACCAGGCACCAAGATCAAAGTTAAAATATTGATGGGTGGAGGATTTTCTTTTATTAATTATACTTCAAGCAGAGTAACAATTAAATATGTCGAATGCAAGTGCCACTAAATAGATTTCTGAGTAAATTGAGACATAATCATCACATTAGTTTCGTCCAGTAATTTTTTTTTTTTTTCAAAAAATTTTGGGTTGTGCAACTTTGCTCCTGCTGAAGGGTTACCTGTCATCCCTGGTCCCCCACTAGTTCTGCCTGTATCTTACGAAGAGAGCAACAATCCAAGGGGGGAGAAATACGTAAATGATGTAGTTGAAGTTAATGTGCTATCTCCAATAAGATTAACGTCAATATAATCTTGTTGATTGCCCTCTTTCTATTGAAATTCGTCAATTTTAGAATTTTCTACTTAAATTTAAATACTATTTTAATAACCGTACCACTTTAAATTCATATATCTAATATATAGTATATTAGTACATAGTCCTTTTCTACTTTGTGCATCAAGTACGTTGCAGCTTCAGTAGTAATTAACTTAGTTTTCACATCGTCAATCAGAATTTAATGTCTTTTGGGCACAATGTTTTAAAATTACTTCAAACAATAAAATTACAAAACTTAATGTTAAACCAACAATAAGCAACGCAAAGGCTCCCATTAGACCTTTAACACTTATTGAAATTGTTTTCTTATCCTTATAGTACTCTGAGAAATTCTTAGCTTCCAAATATTTGTCAAATAAAATGTCCTTTTTCCATTTTAAGGTTAAACCAGAACTTACAACTATATTGATAAAGCGCTTAAACAAA
Source organism: Thermobia domestica (assembly GCF_964235325.1). Classification (NCBI taxonomy): domain Eukaryota; kingdom Metazoa; phylum Arthropoda; class Insecta; order Zygentoma; family Lepismatidae; genus Thermobia; species Thermobia domestica. The sequence goes on from NC_137456.1 coordinate 165,440,705, forward strand.
TTCGTGAATGGCGAATTACGCTTCAGACGTATAACATCAGGAGTTGATATTACAGTTTGAGGCATAGCATACAACAAAGGATGACCTTCAGAATCAAAAAGCAAATGTTCGTACAGTATATCCTGAAATTTGTAAGTTTTACATAGAACAGCAAAATCTTGTTTTCTTATAATCCGTTGAAATATCTTCAAAAAACTATGATTAATTTCCTTCCAATGATTGTATATAGCTTTTGTGTCTGGGTCTTCACTACCTTTGAAGTAGCGTCGATGAGCAAAATGACCTCCAAATGATAATCCTGATGTAACCAAATCGTGCATGGAGTTGATATCAGAGTATCTTTCTGGCTTTATAACAAAACCATGTAAAGTTGATTGATAACAGGTATTGAATATAAGTGAACCAAAAATCCAAGTTATAAATAACACTCTTATGGAACCTATCTTTGGAGGAGGATTCACTGATATTCCTAACAGAACAGATAAATGATATAACAAAGGAGATGAAAAGATTAAAGTTCCTTTCTGTTTCAATAATACATTCATTGTTTTTGTACATAAAACAGTGAAAAAGTAGATTAACAAAATATATATCCAAAGTAGAACTTTGAAAGGAAAGTATATATTCATCCACCTTGGATAAAATCCACGTTGAGGAAGTATCCAAACAAAATAATTGAAATCTCCTGTCAACACTGGATCAAACACATCATAGTGTTTTAATTTTATTGCAACGCCAGCTAAATTCCCTTCTAATTCTCCTAATACTACCTTCAACATATCTCCTGTGTAGGATCCATTCTTTAAATGATAACCACCTTCAATTTTCGGTCTCGGCTTCACTTGCAGTGAAAAGTTCATTTTCTTGGAAAATGCTTCAATTAAATGCAAAAATACACCACCGACTGCCTCAAGTGATCCATTGCTACCACTTCTAGTTATAATATTTGGCGGTGAGTTTATGGTTGTCACAGGGAACGGACAATTGTATAAGTTATGAATCTTACTGGGAAATAGATTTACATTCTTCTCGAAAGTTCCTTTGTAACACGACTCTAGTAGAGTTGCCACACTTGTAGATCTACAATGATATTCAGAGAATGGGAAGTATGTGTACATTTGTAGAGATAATTGTTGTGGTAAATTATATTTAATTTGAGGAACAGCAACTACAAGATTTAAAATGTTGTTTCTCATTGCAGCTTCAAATATTGACGCTAAGTTCTCAACCACGATGGTAGCATTGTCAACAATCAGCAGCATTTTACTTCGTGGAGTTAAATATAATGATTTCATTGCTTCTACTACTGTCATAAAATTCTTCGATTCTTTTAAGTAGAAAACATATGATACAGTTATCTCAGACAATTCCTTCTTAAGTCTTTCATATTTTATTTCTTTCTTGTTACGTAGTTTATTAAAATTTATCTTGATAGCAGCTATATTGTTGTTCGTTAACACATATCCCGTAAAATCATTATTTGTTCCATTTTCTACTAACATTAATGTTTTCGTTAAGTCAAAATGTTTCCTGAGCACTAAACGAGTACAGTCTGTCAAGAACATGGCTTCATTCTTTTGGTTAGGGTAGAATGGAATGTGTGCAGATATTTGTAAAATAGAAAAATAAATATAGATTAAAACCTCCATATGCGGCTTCTCGTTGTCATCCAGTGAAGATACTAATTTTCCTAAAAAGAATATAAAAAGATGTACATTAATACAAGTATTGTTAAATTTTTAAAAATTACATTTGATACGTTTGAAATTTTTAAAATGTATTAACAACAGTTTTCCTCCATAATTGTCCCTGTACCTTAAGCAAACTAGTGGTGGAAACAAAAACCAGTTTTTCGATTTTCGGTTTTTAGAAAAACCGTAACCGGTTTTTGAAGATTTTCAAAAAACCGGTTTCGGTTTTCTTCAAAACCGATTCCGTTTTTTTCAAAATTTGTTTATTTCTGTGGAAATGGATTCGGTTTCCGGAGAACAACGAAACACCATTCTGGTCAGAAATAGGTTTTATGTGTTTTCGAAAAGTTTTCACCGAAACCAGTTTCGGTGAAAACCGAACCGGTTTTGGAGAAAACCGAAATGTCGGTTTTTCGGGTTTCGGTTTTTATAGAAACCAGTTTTCGGTTTTATAAAAACCGGTTTTGTCCATCCCTACGCAAACCCATTGAGGTTAAGCTATACTAAGTAACAGAAATGAATCGATGATTAATTATAGAAAGGAGTTGAGTTACATTTTACTGAAATTTGGTTAATAAACTTTTCCAGTTCTCTAGGTATATATGGACTTTATGTATAGAAGTGGGTGTCGAAGGTGTAAACAACGGTGTAAACAACGGTGTAAACAACGCAAAACTAAACTATAGGTTGAGTGTAAGAACAGTCTGCAGTCCTGAATTTAAATAATTTTCTTTAAAATCTCAAAACCAATACAAAGTGGTTCTTTTTGCAATCATCGATTCAAATATTTCTTCAAGCAAAATACTACTGTACATATGTTCCATAATTTGCTACTTTAAAATTACCATCAACTGCTAAACAGACCAATGGATCGCCTTCAGAATTTTGAAGTAACGGTAATATGGTAATCTTTCATTGAAGCCAGTAATTGGAGGGGTGGTGACCAAAATTCGGACATTTTTTGTTTTAATTTTTCAGGAAACAGAAAAACTAATGCTGAAGCTTGTTGTTTATTTTTGATTCATTTTTTATACTTATTTATTAATTTTTGCATGAACACTAGCATATTAAATTACTGTTTAAATATTTTGTAGTAGTCCGTTATTTAAATCATGCAGTATGATAAATAGAAGTGAAAATAAAACATATATAATGTTATTTGAAAGAATGTTTTGAGACTACTCTGACTCAATGGCAGAACTTCAATCTCAGCTTCCGCCATGTGGGCTTGGTGGAAGACAAACACCGTGCGCGTGGATTTTATCTGGGTTCTTCTGTTTCTTTCGAATTTCTTCATTCCAGCTATAGTCCATTCCATCATCACTGTCTCGATTAACCTCAGTGCATAATTGTGGAATGTTAAACTAGAAAAGGGAAGAAGTTCTTCCCATTTTTAAAAACCCATTAATGATGCATTGACAGAGAGGAAACGAAATAATGCATGTGCCTGCCAAACAATCGGGAGTTCATCTGACTATCGACCTTTAGTAACACAGGCATGTTGGGCACATACCAGTCAAAAACCGTTCAGTGTCGAAGGCAAATGGAAGTATCGAAGCAGCTTGTTCACGTTTGTTGTATGATTTTAAAGTGTACCCGTCAGCTGCCGCATAAAGTCGCCACGTATGCTAGGCATTTGGGACGAATACTGTGAACGAACGCACCTGTACTTCTGTCCTATATTTCTAATTTCTCATACACAGAGAAAAATCCGTTCTCCGGACAGCGGAATATTGTACAAATATACGGTATCCTCTTGCTTACTATAGAAATCAGTACGGAGCATACGTTATCCGTATGCTACATAGGCACTGTTCTTAGATGTTAAATCATGCCGTTACAGGATGTCTGACATCTAACAGTTTTCCGTATATCACATGCATATACTTATGTTACCTTCGTCAGCTATATGTTATATACGTCCATTTGTATGTGAGATCCTGACCGCCTACATTGTTTCATACGGAAAGTACGTATAGATGGAACGCTTATACAGAAAGTATTATAAAACATGCGTTTTCAGTTATACGTCTGCTGTACATTAAGTCCAAAAAACTACAGGAATTACGATTGTAACCTATCTTTTTAAGTACGCTACCTACAAGTTTTTTCTCAGTGTACATGCAATGGTGTATTTACGATTTTGTTTCGGGAGGGTCTTTGCTAACTTTCGGGGGGCTAGGCGGGAAATGCGAAAATTATGCAAGATATTTCATTTACTTTATTATACTAAGTAAGATTGGGGGGGGGGCTTAAGCCCGGAAGCCACTCCCCTAAATACGCCACTGTGTACATGTATAGACTATTACCCTCTGTTTGGCTTTATGTAACAAGCAATTCAAAAATTAATATTCTTACATATTAAGGTTTCTTTTTTTCTTACAAGAAACACATAGAACTATAAAAAGTTAATTGAAAGCTGTTTAAATTAAAGTTTGAAAGTTAATGATAACTTAGGTTATTATATCACATTAACCATAGTGCCATCTTATTAGTATCATAGTGAAGGGCTTGGTTGGATACGTTTTAGTATCAATTTCTCTTCGATAGATGGTATGTTATTGAGTCTATTATTGTTGGCTACTAATTACGTTTTTAACAGCATATCGATTTTCCATTTTTATCGATTTTCTCGAGAACTCCATATCAACAACTCTCATATAATTTGCAATATTATTATTATTATTATTATTATTATTATTATTATTATTATTATTATTATTATTATTATTATTAGCTAATAGTACTGTAAAAAGTTTGTTTCATGTCCGACGATAGATAATATGAAAGATTAATATGAAATTAATTTTTAGTGTTCTATGACATAAGATGTGACCCGCGGAAGATATGTGTAAAATCCCCGCTATCACCGTTACGGAATTTACCACTTTTATTATTCACGAATTCTTTATTTTCTGTTTTTCAATCATATAAAGAGTCGAGACTTGCTACATTTTCTTTCATTTTACAACAACTTTCAAACGATGTGCTACTTAACCCCCTTGCCATTTAATTAAAAAAAATGAGTTGGACCCCGTCTGGAACCCTCCGAGAACCCTGGTGCAAACTTTTTTATCCGAAAAGATGTGTCCTTGGAAATGATTTGATACGTATTGTTCGAGTTTTCCATTTACCCAACCGTTTCCGAACAAATGACTCGGTTCAAACTATTCTGCCAGCTTTGTAGCTTTTATATTGTATGTTCTAACTGTACTGTATATGTTCTAACTCACTGTATGTTCTAACTCACGACATTCCGCCCGGTGGCACGTATAACTTTGGGATTCGTCTAGTTATAACATATGAAATGCAAACACAATTGTCTCATTCGGACCTCAGCGGAGCCACTGCATGACCCTTCCTTGTAAGTATATGTCTTTTATACTAATCATAGATGTTTACAAAACAGCATATGCCCTATGAATATTTTAGAACAGGAATGCAAATAAGCAACACAATTTTACTAGCCTACATCTCACAATAGAAATCACTTACATACCTTCGGTACTTTAATAGTGATATTAAAAACTGGCCCGCATCGATGAACCACTCGCCCCGGGCGAGTGAGCGAGTGGTTATTTGCATCCCTGTTTTAGAACAGCAACACTAATTACTTACCATATATTAAGTTTGTATTCTAATTCAACGTATTTTACGTTAATTAATTAGTGTTCCAACTAGAGAACAATGTAACCTTCCCATAATGAATGTTCTTTCTCAGGACATGAAAAAATATAAGTTGGTTTCCATATTTTCTTATATTTTTCTAGCAAAGTCAATTCAATACTCCAGTATTTCTAGATGTTTTGTATTTAGATAGTGATAGTGTAGATAAAAACATTAAAACTATAGCGTTTGTACTGTACATACAGAACGTTTCATGTATCAACAAAATGTTTACTCTGAAGTAGTGTTTAACATATGGTCACGATATGTGAAATAACATTTAAGAAATACAAGTTTTGTACATGAAAGAGTAAATTATAACTTCTAAATATTGATATAAGGTTACACGTGTGGTAATCCCTCCTGAGAGCAAACATTTAAGCTGAGAAGAAACATGGTTCTGTATACTTCTGAGAAACGGTTCGATATAGTAACAAGGCAATTTCAGTGTTAGCAATTTCTGAAGAGCTGTTCGTGATCAGGAAGTCATTGCTAAACATGTTTTAAGTGTATATATGTATTTGCAAGTTGGAAAATATAACGAAATAGAAATACCAAATTAATAAGAGCCATTCGTAAATGTCCTTATTACATATTACCGGTACCTCTAATAAATTATCTCCCAGATAATCAATTGAGTCACACAAATATGACTAACAGGCGTATATCCATGTAAGGCACATTTCTAGTGTGATGACCTATTAAATGAGCACGCTACAGGTCTTCGAAAGAGTCATCATATATCATTTATACAGGACTATTATTTTGAAGCTATAGTTTTTACCTGTATGTGAAGAACGGTTCAATCGTACTGAAATTTGTTTAAATGCCTCTTCTGCAAAATTACACTTTTATCGCTTACGTCTGTAACGTCATGTAAGCGACAACATGACCGTCGCATCGAGCTGCAAGCTTTTTTCCAATTCTTTTGTTCTTTATTTATCTTTCATGATCGATAGTTTTCTTTTCTTTTTTCTTTTTTCTTTTCTTTTCTTTTTCTTTTTTCTTTTCTTTTTTTCGTTCACTTCACAACAAAATCAAGTCTATTTTGATTATTTTGGACATGTTTCATCTGTAAGATATCTATCTCAAGACTCTTTCAGACCTTAAAAAATCAATGCCCAGATATTGTAAATAACTTATATTGTAAAAAAAAAAAAAAAAAAAAAAAATCTTTTCCATTTATTTTAGTTTACCGTTCAAACTTTATATCTCTTTTTCTCAAAATTTTGGTAATTGAATTGATCATCGTTGAAAGGGGATATGCTTAATTATATTTGAGTAACACATTTTCAGTTTTAACAATGACTTAATCGGACTTGATTTTCTTGTGCTCTGAACGTTCCATTTCATAATGCAAGTCTCCCTTTAGTTATCACATAATGTTTAGTTCGTAAGGGATCAAATGAGGAATAGCTCAACATAGTTAGTGATAATGACAAGTTATCATGGAATTGATGATAGCTTTGTGTCTATGATTTCAGGAACCCGAAAGTTTGTCGCTGCAGAAACAAAACTTTTCCAGCTAACGTCAGTGGTGTGGTCCTATATAATTAAGTTAATTTTGAAGCTGAGATACGGTTGGAGAACGGTCTATATTGTGAGGATTGATTTTACGTGTTGGTACACGCAGTCACCGACTGTTGTATTTCGGAACCCACGTTTAAAAGAAGCTTCGTCCTTCATAACCTTGATATTGTACAAGGATGTAAAATACTAAACCTTAGACTTAAAAACTCAATTTTTCCCGTGGAATATAATCCCGTGTCAAACCAATCCATTGTGGTTTGTTAATGCTAAGTTCCTCAAGATTCTGACATGTATAACTCGTCCAACCTCTTGGTTTTTCTATCAGTCTCTTACAATTCGCCTTTCCTACTAGACTTGTACGGCCTCCGCACGTGTATGCTAGCGACGTCACTTCCAGATTAAGCGCCTCGATTACGTTTTCTGTCTTATCTTGAGTAACTTGAAGTTATTGTGAAGTTCAGCATTATTGATTCATTTGTGATTGAGTCCTTTGTCAGCAGTGGGGCTATAAAAGCAGGGGCGTCATTTAGGGAGGGCAGGAGAGGGCAATTGACCCCCCAAGAGTTTGAGGAATACATATACTTTAGTCGATTGTCTACTAATATACTAGCACAAAACGTGAAAGTCTTATGTCAGTGGTGCTCTTGCCCCCCACAAGCAAAGTCTGAAATGACGCCCCTGCTATAAAGAACAAGTGCTATAGTTTAAAGCGAGAAGTATACTATATTTAATTCTCTCCGATCAGGAAGCGGATTCTCGTACACTAGAGACACATGACCAATCACAAGATTAATAAGTAAAGCTGAGTTTCACGCTTTGTAAACTCACCCATTTGTACCAAATACTTTTTTCTTTTCAAATAGGCCTATATATTTTCCAAGACAAAAAGTCTGTTCTTTTCTGTTATTTTTAACGAGGAGCGTTTGAGTCAACCCAGGACTTTTTGTTTAAAAAAATCGAGAAGTGGAAAGTTTATTTTTCCACACAACCCTCTGCTACAGTTCTACATGTAGGGATTCCAACGTTAACTAATGCATAGCAAAAATTGTATCTGCGGTTGAAGCACTCTAGGACTGCCTTGCATTTAGTCGCCATCGTGAAAATGTTTTGTCGAGTGATGAAAATTTTCCGGAAAATTTTCCGATTCATAAAAACATACTCCACTTATTCCTACATCGTTGTTTAGCCGTGATGTGAGGTGGAAAGTTTTCTTCTATATTTTTCCGGAAAATTTTCCTTTGTAAACAAGTATCAGTAATCAAGTAACAATTCCTTAGTGCTTATAAAATTGATTGAATTCATGTATAGAAAAGTTAAAAAGTGAAAGATCGTTTAAAGAATCTGAAAATTTTAATGGCTCAGATAATTTTCAGTACTATGTAGGAACAAGTGAAACAATTTTTCATAAATCGAAAAATTGTCTGTCCTGTATGGAAAAATCGAAAAACTTTTTGAGTCGAAAAATTTTCATCATTTTTAAGCAAAAAGTAAAACAACTATTTGCGAATCGGAAAGGTTTATTACTCTGTAGAAACAAGTGAAAGGAATTTTCATAGATGGGAAAATTTTCATTGCGATGTAGAAACAAGTGGAACATGTTTCATAAGTCGGAAAATTTTGAATATTATGTATAGTGATGTTAGGTGGAAAATTTTCCCCTATATTTATTCCTATAAAATTCAATTCCTGTAGAGGAAAGTTAGACAGTAACAAATTGTAATTTTCCAATTAGCTTTCGGGAACCGGAAAATTTTCTAATATTTCAAGTTGGGAAGTAAAATTTACATAGTGTTTCCCTCCCCCTCTCTCTCTTTGTGCGTGTGCGCGCGCGCGTGCGTGTGTGTGTGTGTGTGTGTGTGTGTGTGTGTGTGTGTGTGTGTGTGTGTGTGTGTGGAAAGTGCAGGAAATATATGGAGTTGGTAGAGAACAAATATCCCATTCCAATATTTAAAATGTAAGAAGAAATCGAAAAAAAAAAAAAAACCTTTCTGAATTTATAAACTATTTCAAAACCAGAAAAATCCGCTTTTTCTTCACATATAGACCTGCCTATGTAATGAAATAACTACATAAAAGTTCCTTATGAAGATTATTTTTGTAACAGAAAATAAGAAGAAATGCTTTGATTTTATTGTGTTTAACGTCGTAATTCATAATTTCAATATTGGAATTTTGTTTAATCAACATCTTAGAGCAGATATTTTTATTGGAAAACTACCATTATTATGTATAAAAATATATTAGAAATAATAACAATTCGATAGAACAAGTACATATTTTCATTTTGTAAATTAAAATGAAATTTCTTGTTGCTTTTAGAACGCAAACTAACAGTGCAACTTTTTGCGTTTCTTTTATTATTTTATTGAAAGAACAACTACACAAATCAGCTTTCTTATTAGTTATATTTCTCTTTCTCTTCTGAATGAATATATGAATAAATAATTGTTGTTGTTGTTGTTTTTTTTAAGAAAATGGTCATTATTTGTTTTCATGAGTTATTTAAATCCAATTTTGAGTAGTCAAAAAATTTACAGTAGGCACTTTATATTATCTCTACTTATTTATAAATGTTGCATTATGTAAATCTAGAAAAGTAGTAAAGCTATGAGAAAACTTCGTCTTACGCGTATGAAACTGACGAAATATAATTTTGTGAGATCAAAGGTGGATTCTGAGGGAAGAACGCATTGAAGTTTCTGAAACCTTTTTGAAGAAATGAAGAATCGTTAGATTTACACTTCATGAAACTTTTAGATGTATGTTCCCTGCACTTTACACACACACACACACACACACACACACACCACACACACACAGAGAGAGAGAGAGAGAGAGAGAGAGAGAGAGTTGAATTTAGTTGATTTTGAGTTTAACGTCCCTTTCAGCAGCGAGGCTATATGAAACGTTACCTATGATTAACGTGGAATCCGAACCACATGAGCTCCCGCCGGGAATCGAAGCCAAGTCTCCCATGCCAAAGGTGCGTATGCTAACCGCTTAGCAACGACGAAACTCGCAGTGAGAGAGAGAGAGAAACACTATGTAAATTTTTACTTCCCAATTTGAAATACAGTGAAACCTCTACTAACGGACACCTCTATAAAGCGGACACCTCCCATAACGGACATATTTTGTAATCCCCAAACACTGTAATAGAAAAAAACATATTGGCAAACCTCTCTAAAGCGGACACTCTCTAGTACGGACACGGACAGTCTTTCTTGTCTTTTATAGGTATTATTTATCTCCGTATTACGGACACTTTCTCTAGAAACAAGTTGGAAAGTGCAGTAAAAGTACACTTTTAGTAATTCATACGTATGTCACCAAGGAAGAACATGTGGGTGTGACAACATTTTGCCTCCTCAACTGTCTGTTCAGCAACCCAGAGGAAGGGTATCTGTTTCACAACATCCTTATATCCTTTGCTTGCATTCCAGTCCCACTCAACCTGCTTCAGAAACAAAAGTGATTGACAGTTGCCCACTGTTTGGAATGACATCATTCTACTGTCCCGCTGGAATCTCTAACCAAGCAGAAGATAAGTTTGGTATTTTTGACCACGGGTACGCATATTGTATTTTTAAAAAAAAGTCATTGCTGGACTGCAATTAACTCACAAATTAAAGCAACACACCGAAAACGTAGTAAGAAGCGATAAGTGTAAAGTGCAGAGAAGTATAACATCTTATTCCCATGTTGTGCCTCGAATTGAATGGCGCAAGATAATGCAGGTACAGTAACATTTTGGTAATATTTATAAATACGTGATTCATGCAAAAATATTTTTTTCTAATTACATATTACCTTGTTTATTAGAAAATATTGAAACCTCTCTAAGACGGACACCTCTCTATAACGGACAATTTTTGATTCCCCACAGCTGTCCGCTTTAGAGAGGTTTCACTGTATTAGAAAATTTTCCGGTTCCCGAAGCTAATTGGAAAATTTTGCTGACTAACTTTTCTCTACAGGAATTCAACTTTGTAGCTCAATGTGCAGTTAAATATAGTGGAAAATTTTCCACCTAATATCACTATACATAATATCCAAAATTGTCCAGCTTACGAAAAGTTTTTTTCTACTTGTTTTTACATCGCAATGAAAATTTTCCGATCTATGAAAATTCCTTTCACCTGTTTCCACAGAGCAATAAAACTTTCCGATTTACTTTTTGCTTCAAAATGATGAAAATTTTCCGACACATAAAGTTTTTTTAAATTTTTCCATACAGATCAGACAATTTTTCGATTCATGAAAAATTGTTTCACTTGTTCTACATAGTACTGAAAATTTTCTAAGTCATGAAAATTTTCAGATTATTTAAATGATCTTTCACTTTTTAACATTTCTAAACATGAATTTAATCAATTTTATGATCACTGAGGAATTGTTACTTGATTGCTGATATTTTTTTAGAACGGAAAATTTTCCGGAAAAATATAGCGGAAAATTTTCCACCTCACATCACTAGTTTCGTCACATGTGATTATGTTATCCAGGAAGTACTGACCTTCCTTGTAATGGCGTAGTCCCTAAGGCTCTCGACTTTAGTACGAGCGATCCCGGGTTCGATTCCCGATAGGGATACTTGTTCAAAAAAACTGTGGTTTTCCTGAATGAGGCTTTCCACATTCACACCATTCAAATGTAGGGATGGTACCTAATATAGGTCCCAGGCCACTTCCGTTTCTTTCCGGCTCCTACGTGATGGGCTAACATGGCCATAGATGACGAAAACCCAGAAATCCAATTCCTAAATCTTTGTCATAGCTTTCCTTCAATTCAGTGTTGACTTTAACTCTTATGTGCTGGTCAAAAGCGTAAATCTTTTTCGGAACCCAGCGTGGATGCACCTTTCGGAACAGAAAATGGCCATGAATTATTATGTTTTCTGTTTCTAGCGATAAATTACACACCTTTGCAATATCACAACAACTTATGCGACGATTGTCAATGACAAGCTGTTCAACTGTTGAATGTCACTGCTGTATGTTGTGATACAATGTTGTTAACCAGAAATTTACATGCCGGGGATTGAGCCAGGGAACTGTTGCACCAAAGGTGAGCTTCAGGGATCTCTTGCACTACACTGATCCACCGTACTCACCTGTTTAGGAAAAGTGTTCTTTGATAACTACGCTTAAAAGAATACATCTATTTTTATTTTGATGCCATATAGTTCTTATTTTTAACGTTCCGTAATCGTTCCCACTGTTTGGGTTTAAAATCAGCCGAGAGCCGAATTTAACTCCTTCATTTCAACCCAACATACCGAACTAAATAAATTCTACGGCAACTCGTAAAAATTATTTGCTTTTGAGTTGAGTTGAGTTGATTTTAGTTTAGCGTCCCTTCAGCAGCGAGGCTATATGAGACGTGGACCTACTGAATAACGTGGAATCCGAACCACATGAGCTCCCGCCGGGTTATTTGCTTTTGATACAATATGTTATATGCTCTTTGAGGCTTTCCGGCAATCATTGTTGCTTGAGGTTCAACCAGCCAATTGTATATATGAGTAAATTTGCCCCTCACCTCGAATATTAATATATATATCTTATTAGAGATCAGTAGAAGGGTAAAACAAATGCTATTTTGAAGATTAAAAATTACTTTTGAATTACTTGGAATTGAAATTGATGTGAGATAACTCAATGAAAATAATCAATTAAACAAAAGTTTACTTTTACAACGCACAACAGCATTAGTACAATTTTAGAATTTATCAATATATCCTGTTTTATCCATATTTAAATTCACTGCAAGAATATAAATATCTCCATCCGCGACACAGTTTGTAAAGTTAGTGGAAGATGGTAGCACAGTCTCTGCACATTTAATACTGTGCCTGACATCTGTTGACAATATTATGAACCTTTATCAATACTATTTGCAGTTCCTCAAATTTGCTTATTTCTTTCATTTTTAAAAGAGTAAAAATGATTCAACAGTCCTCATTTTTCCTAACCCTCCCTCACCCTCACCCTCAATTGACGTTTCTCACCCTCACCCTCCATTGACGCCCTCCCCTCACCCTCCCTCACACTCACCCTCCATTGACGTCCTCACACTCACACACTCACCCTCCCTCACACATCACCCTCCATTGACGCCCTCCCCTCACCCTCCCTCACCCTCCCTCACACTCACCCTCCCTTGACGCCCCCATACTCATCCTCCCTCACACTCACCCTCCATTGACGGCCTCCCCTCATCCTTCCTCACACTCATCCTCCATTGGCGCCCTCCCCTCACCCTCCCTCACACTCACCCTCCATTGACGTCCCCACACTCACCCTCCATTGACGCCCTCACACTCACCCTCCCTCACACTCACCCTCCATTGACGCCCTCAACTTCACCCTCCCTCACACTCACCCTCCATTAACGCCCTCACCCTCAATCGACGCTCTCACCCTCGACCTTGCTCACACCCACACTCAAATGGCGCCTTCACACTTTCCCTAAAGTAACTAAATTAATCAGGACACGACAAACTTAAATGTGCCCAATATAGTACGTGTAAAATAGTACGTACGTGTAATTCCCCTCTAAGGTGTGGAATTTTCAATAAAGCTATAAAAAAAGTTACTTTTTATGGTAAATTGGTGTTCCAAGTTTTATCTTCCTAACTTCAGAAATCTGGGAGATACAGTTCCTTGAAAAAAAAACTACCATTTACTCTTTTAGGATACAGGTTTCCGAAAATCCTTCCTTATCTCTTGTTTTTGTGACAAAAGGAACATTTTATGTAAATTGCACATTCCTCCCTATAGAAATATGGTCTGGCTGATAACGAGTCATTCACTTCTACTGTTCTATATAATAGCATAGTATTGTTATTATTACTGAAGATTTGAAAATAAAATGCTGCATCTGAAATCCCAGAAAAGGCCAGACAAAAAAAAAAAAAAAGTTCGTATGACAAACAAGCGAGGATGAAGGAGGGTGGAAAGCATGTAGGAATTACGAAGGGGGAGCGCCAGGTAAAACGATGGGAAGCACTGGGCCCTAGGATAAATCTGATAAGATTATTTATTTTAAAAGTGATTGGCGGTTAACAGGAGAGATCTCTCGTATCTATACGAATAGCGTACGCGCCTTTGGCGCGGGAGACACGGGTTCGATTTCCGACGGGACCTCATGTGGTTCGGATCCCATGTTACGCTGAAAGGGATGCTAACTCAAATAAAAAGAATGAAAATAATAGGCGAGGAAAAAGCCTCATTGAATTCGATTGATTTATTTTAAAGTGAAGAACAGAGCTAACTGGCTTTGTGTTGTAACACCAGGTCCTAGTCATTTTATCTTAATTAGATACTGGCCGGAAGGAAATTTTAGTAGCAGGGGTTGACACTAATTCTTCTAGAATTATATGTGAACGATAATCAAGAATAACCTTAACATCAAAGTCACCTGTAAAGTTTCGTGTGGGGGCATATTCACTCCGTTTAAGTTTACATGAGAAATCATGACTCTTTGTGAAAGGTGTTCAAAGGCAATTGCCAGGTTGGACATAAATAAAAAAATCCAGTGTATTGACTGTAGGAAAATCTTTCATGGTGCTTGTGTGGATCTTAATGGAGAGGATATTAAGTTTTTACGAACTTCCGATAAAGAGTGGAGGTGTGAGGGCTGTAGTAAGGTAAGGCGTAAAAGTATGAGTGGTGATTCAACCCAAGATATCAATAACTGTCCATCTTCAAAAGAAATTTACGAGTTACTCCTATCTAATAGGGAAGGAGTAAACACATTTAAAATATCAAATAAAAATGTAGAAAATCAATTAGGTAAATCGTTGGATTTAGCCCATGAAAAACTTGATGAAAATTCCAAACTCCTAAAAAATCAGAATGAATCTCTAAAAAAATGTATGGAAACAATTGACGATCTTCGTAATGAGAACTTGCGTTTGCAAAAGCAAATTGATAAATTAAATACACAATTGGATGATCTGGACCAGTACAGTAGAAGAAACTCTCTGGAAATTCATGGTATTCCAGAACAGCCGAATGAAAACACATTTAAGATTGTTGAATCAGTGGGGCGTGTACTTGGGATGGAAATTAATAATAGCATGATAGATACATGTCACAGACTGAAAACAAATCAACCTATTCACGGAATTGTTGTGAAATTTATAAGGAGAGTGGATAGAGACATGGTTATACAGAAACGTAAAGTTAAGCGTAACTTAAACTGTAAGGATTTAGGTTATACCGTTGGTGGACCCGTGTATATTAATCCGAGTCTTTCGTTAAATAGAAGAATTGTAATTTCCGAAGCTAGGAAAATTAAGAAAGAGAAAAACTTTGCATTTGTTTGGGTTGATAGGCAGGAAATGTAAAACTGAGGAAGAAAGAAAATGATACATAAGTGCATACGTTAAAATCTGTTGATGAAGTTAGAAACTTAGCTTAAAATGGTATATAAACAATGTGTAATAACATAATTTCAGTTTATTATCAGAATGTAAGAGGTCTGAATACCAAGATAGACGAAATATATACGAATATTCTTTCCTCAAATTACAGTATAATTATGCTAACGGAAACCTGGTTATCTGAAAATGTATATGACGCAGAAATTATTGACAACAGATATTTGGTGTTTAGGAATGATCGGAGCTGCAGGAAGGGTGGTGGGTCAATGATAGCGATAAAAAAGTCTTTTTCTGTTACAGAGTTTCATGTAAATATTAAAGATGTTCAAACCGTATGTATTAAGACAAATATTGGTACAATTCGGCTTTTAATAATTTGTGTGTATTTCCCGCCGAAATTCAAAATTGAGATATATAGCTCGTTCTTTGCCAGGGTTAATGAAATAGTAGATACTTTAACATCCTGTAGAAAATTAATTGTTGGTGATTTTATTATTCCAACTATAACAGATTCAAGTTATAACTTATTACTCGGGGATTCAATATGTAAAACCCTCTCAAGTTTCTTGGCATTACACGATCTTCGCTCTATAAATTATGTAAAAAACAAAGATGATAAAACTCTTGATCTGGTTTTAACAAATATGAGTGAATCATGTAATGTATATACAAGCGAAAATTCTATGGTATTTGCTGATATATTACATCCACCATTATAGCTTGATTTACAAATTAAAAATATGAGGCGGGTTAAAATGAATGATAATATGTTCAAATACAATTATAGCAAAGCAGATTTTTATAATTTTTATAAAGATTTGCAAAAAGAAAGTTGGGGTCAATTATACACTTATATAGAACCAAATGATGCAATAAAATATTTTTATGAAATAATGTTTAATTATATCGATAGACATGTACCGAAAGTGAAAAGCCATAAAAAGAATTTGTACCCGGTTTGGTTTACTTCTGAGATTATAAGTCTTTTGAAACATAAAGAATATTATAGGAAGCTTAAACAACACTCACAGTATAACTTGGAAAGGTTTTTAGACCTGCGCAGGAAATCCAAGACGATGATTAAAAAAGCTTATTCTTTATATATTCAAAATATAGGGAATAATAGACACAAAGCACTTCTGGAGTTTCATAAAAAATAAGAAAAGATGTTTACATAATCCATCTACTACATTGACATCTCTTCAAATTCTTTAGTTCTCTTTCTCTCTCTCTTTATTCGAGTTCCTCCGTGGCTAAGCGGTTATTGTTTGCGGCTTTGGGATGGCAGACCCGGGTTCGATTCCTGGTGGAGCTCGTGTGGTTCGGATTCCACGTTAATCAGAAGGTCCACGTCTCACATAGCCTCGCTGCTGAATGGGACGTTAAACTCAAAATCAATTCAATTTTCTTCTTTATTTTGTCGTGAATAAAATGCTAAATTTTGAAAAAGAAGAGGTTCTGACCGGGAACCCAACTCTACCCACCCAACACAAGTACATACTGATCATGTGTAAAGAATGTTCCTCGAGGTACATTGGAATGTACATGATAGGTACGTGAATAGAGCAATCATGTGAAATACACATGTAAGGAATAAGGTTACTTCCGCCCAAAAGTACATGCATGACACATACCGAGGAATGTATCTATTATGTGTATATCACGTACCGTGTATGTACTTGACACATTTACTTGGCATTGGCATGTGCCAGGAATGTACTAGGCATGTCAATAATGTTCCTTAGGGCAGTGCTATGCAACTGGGGATGCGAGTACTTAAATACTAAAACCTTAACGCTTCATTTTTACGTTCGAATTTAGAAGCTTGTACTTTTAAACAAGCCAAGCAACTAACTCTGAAAATATATGCCCTCCTCCGGCATCTGTGTGGCAATTTAACTATCTATTAAAATACTACACTAACATTTACGAGCGACCGAGCTCTAACCTATAATCTTAGCATTCAAACCTTTGCTTTACGGTTATTTGTGATTTCACGTTTATAACAAAGACAAATATTTTTAAAAGAGTGTAGTTTAAATAAATTACTGAAATAAATATTTTTCACAAAGTTTATCCTTTTAAATTATTGTTCAAAGGCCTTTGCCTTTAGTAAGCCTTCTCCGAAATACATGCAAATGAATTGTGCTGCCATCTTTGGAGCTCTTTTAAAATACACATATATGTTTCTCGACAATGAGATCTCAGAAACTACAGGCTCTAGAAAGATGACGTTTTCACTGATCGATTGCAAATTTCATGTAGATTGTCCAGTTCTAATTGAATATTTAAAAAACATGGGCACTATTTCTTTAGTACATTTTTACGGGTACATTGGAAGTGTTGAAATTTCAAAAAAATAAAATAAAACATCACATCCTAATCATTACACTTTCCAACACCACACTGTTGTATATAGCGGTTGTATATGTCTCCGGCATTTGTTTCATAGCCAAATAATAATGGAAAAGGAAGGATAACCATTTCTCCAGTCTAAGATGAACTTTTTTGGGGAGTGTTTTTCCCAATAAGCACCATATATAGAACTGACAATATATTAATTTTGTATGTAATGTATTTGCTTATTACATACTGCATGCAAGAAGAAAGAAAACACTGGTCGTACATGAATTAGAAACTCCAACCGGAAGTAGGCTCAAATCTTGCAAACGGTGCGAGATATTCAGAAAAATAATCGAAAAATCCCCCTTTATGATACCCCTTGGCTATTTTTAAATCAATACGTCTTTAACTTGTGTCTGTAAAGAGACATGTACAGATGTTGTAAGGAATGATAAGGCGATATATGCTCATATGCGAATAATGCGCTGTGTAGAGAGCGCAGGTTCAGCTAGTTTCTTGCAAAAATTCTTCAATCGAAGATTTATAATCGCCACTGATTTTCAATTTTGTCGATATTATCTTCAAATTCCACAGAAGGTGAAAGAAGAAGCTAAATCAGTAAAAGATGTTTCACCGGTTTCAAGCTTATTGCCACTGACCCACCCAACACAAGTACATACTGATCATGTGTAAAGAATGTTCCTCGAGGTACATTGAAATGTACATGATAGGTACGTGAATAGAGCAATCATGTGAAATACACATGTAAGGAATAAGGTTACTTCCGCCCAAAAGTACGTGCATGACACATACCGAGGAATGTATCTATTATGTGTATATCACGTACCGTGTATGTACTTGACACATTTACTTGCATCGGCATGTGCCAGGAATGTACTAGGCATGTCAGTAATGTTCCTTAGGGCAGTGCTATGCAACTGGGGGTGCGAGTACTTAAATACTAAAACCTTAACGCTTCATTTTTACGTTCGAATTTAGAAGCTTGTACTTTTAAAACAAGCCAAGCAACTAACTCTGAAAATATATGCCCTCCTCCGGCATCTGTGTGGCAATTTAACTATCTATTAAAATACTACAGTAACATTTACGAGCGATTTTTTTTTTATTTTTTTTATTTTTTTTTTTAAGTGCTAGCCAGAGGCTAGCTCCCTGTTAGAGGGCTACACCCTCTCTTAGGTGGGAGAAGTGAAGGTATTATGGTAAGAAGGAAGTCATGGATGGGCTAAGAGTAATTTATTTATTTATTTATTTTTATTACGAGAACTAGGACATTATGATCTTTTGATCATAATCATACTTGAATGGTAAGTGTAGTTTTAATAACGTAAGAGCGGTAACAGAATAACGAGTATAATTGAACACAACATAAATATAAATATGATGATGATAGAAATATATATAAGTGAGAAAACAAAGCAAAACATGAAAACAACAGAAGTGCCAAAAGTAAGATGTGATAGATTATATAAATAGATGAATGAAACGTTACTTTACATATATATATGATTGTTATTAAAGAAAAATAAATAAGAAAATAAACAGTATATTATAAGCAAAGAACATTAATAATCATAAACGAAGGATTAAGTATAGCATGCACGATATTAATGATAGAATAATGGGCGTGAATGATGTGGCGAGGTGCATACACAGGACAACACGTAGGTGATGTTAGTTATACAAATGAGCTTATCTTCAGCCTAGGGGCTGCTCTAGGCAATGATGAAAACGAATGAGGCCCATGTTAGTAAATAATGGTAATCACTGTGCTGGAAATGATGGGTGAATGAGAGGAAGATGTTCATGAATGACGTAATTGTCAATGATAAGTAAAGCGGGATCTAGTGGTGGTAGAGTATAATGATATAATGTGAAGAGAAGCGAAAGTGGAGGATGATAGTAACGATTAGGTGTTGGATGGAGTGCTATGTAACGCATTGTATTCTGGAGTAAAGGATGACGAGTTTCGAAGCGCTTGGTGATATATGTGAGCCGCAGTTTTTCAATGTAGTACTGTAAGGTCGGAAAGGTAATCAGATTATACAGATCTTGTGTGGGACTAGGTAGCTTAATACGGAATGCAGTACGGAAAGCATGGCGTTCCAGGATGAAAAGCTTATTGTAGAATTTTGTCGGGGCAGCTAACCAAGCAGTAAAGCCGTATGTGAGGACTGGTCGTAAGAATACTTTGTACGTATTTAGTATTGTGTGTGGTTTAAGGCCCCAAGTGGTACCAGTCAAGCGTTTCAATAGATTAAGTCTATTATAGGCTTTAGTAGTAACGGTTTTTAGATGTTGCAACCAGGTAAGATGGCGGTCATATGTAATTCCAAGATATGTAACAGTATTACTGAGTTGAATAGGCACCCCATCAACGTGTAGAGAGAGTTTACGTGGATTTCTACGGAATTTGGAAGTTCGTCTGGGTGGCAAGAAAACTATCGCTTGAGTTTTAGCTGCGTTTATAGTAAGCCTCCATGAAGTACACCAGGTGTAGAAGTGATCGATAGCAGTCTGTAAGAAAGTGCTGATCTGCTGAATAGTTATTCCAAGTGCTAGCAGAGCCGTGTCGTCCGCGTACTGGAAGAGATGGACGTTATCTGGTAATCGGGGCATATCAGCTACGTATAGAAGATATAATAAAGGGGATAAAGCCGACCCTTGAGGAACTCCAGAGAAGAGAAAGATAGGATGGGATAAACTGCCTCGTATTGAGATATAGGTGATACGATTGGTAATGAAGTTGTATATAAGGCGAATATATGAGATAGGGAGCTGGAATTTGAGAAGTTTGTATATGAGCCCAAGATGCCAGACCTTATCGAATGCTTTCTCCAAGTCAAATAACACTAAGCAGGAAGGTTGAGCTGAATTATAATGTTGTGTAATGAGCGTTGTGAGTCGGAGTAGCTGATCGTTGATAGAAAAGGCTGGCCTAAAACCTGCTTGTGTGACTGGAAGTAAGTTATGATCGGCGATGAAAAGATGTAATCGTTTAACCAGAATACGCTCTAAGATCTTACTGAAGGTCGAAGTAAGTTGGATAGGTCTATAGGATGCAATATCCTGCGGCGGTTTGTGTGGTTTAGGAAACATGAGCGTCTTAGATGTTTTCCAAGCTAAAGGAAAGTAGCCAGTGCGCAGTATGAATGTGTAAACATTCGCAAGAAAAAACAGGAGCGAGATAGGACATTCTTTGATATGGCGATAAGTTACGTTATCGAGACCTGGTGCAGTATTTCGTTTATTATGAAGAACTTGTGAGATTTCCTGAACAGTGATGGGAGCAGAGACAGCAGCATTAGTAGGTAAGATATGAGTAATATTTGGTTGGAGTTTTGTCGATGAGGTGTTAAGTCTGTCTGCAGCGTGCGGTGCGTTGTCAGCTGATGGTGTGAAAATTTCTTGTAAATGGTCTGCAAATGCATTCGCTTTATCTTGATCAGTAGAAATAGGTGTGTCGCCTAATAAAATAGGGTAGGGTGTAGTAGTAAACTTCCCACACAATGCATTAAAGCGAATCCAGAATTTTGTAGGATGCGATGTTTCGGAAAGATTGTTGCATGTCTTCACCCAGGAGCGAAGTTTATATGCTTTGACGTAGTTGTGAACTGTGCGTTGAAGTTGTCTGTGATGTCGGAGTGCGTCCTGATTGCGAGTGCGAAGATAGTCTCGATAGAACTGGCGTGAACGTTTGATCAGAGTGATGTATTGAGGCGGAAGCTTAGGTTGATAGGGAACGGATTGGGTGGTTGGAATGTATAAGTTGCTGGCTTCTTGGATTGCAGTGGTAATGATGTCTACAGTCTGATATAAATCATCGCTTGTGGTGGGTTCGGTTAGATCTCTGGTGAGGTCTGATATATGGGTACGATATTGATCCCATTTAGCTCTATCATAACGTAAGCTCACTCGCAATGGTAACGAAGAACTAGTTGTGGCTAAATATGGTTTATAGACTAGCTTAATGGGTGCATGATCGCTGCCCAGAAGATCAAGGATTTCGACAGTGCAGTGGGAGACAAGATTTGCTGAGGCGATGACTATGTCAGGCTTGGTGTCTGAGATGGGGCGTGTAGCTTGCGGAAGATCAAGAATGATTCCAGTAGTGTGTGTCGTTATAAAGTTAACAAAATTGGTCCGGTCACAATCGCTGCGGCTATGCATATTGAAGTCAGCCATGATAATGTATCTATTGAAAGTGTTGGAGATATATTGTACGAACTGCTCAGGTAATGGATGGTTTGGTCTTATATATATAGTTGCCAGTGTGATTATGATATTTTTGAAATAAACAGTGGCAATCAGGTATTCGGGAACAGCTGTTGCAGTGTAGTGATGCTGGCGAAAAGGGATGTGAGGAGAAATCCCTATGGCCACTCCCCCATTAGCTCGAAGTGTAGGTAGAGGATTTGCAGAATGAAGCATGGTATATCGTGGTAAACGACAAGAGCGAGAGCTTGTAAGAAATGTTTCATTAAGCAGGAAGACTGTTACGTGCTCCTCGAGAAGAAGCTGTTCAAATAAAATTTTGTTCTTCGGTAGTGACCTGATGTTGAGAAAGAGAAAAGTTAAAGCCATGATATTAATCGATAGTAGTAGCATGTGATTTATGGAAATGGACAGTATTGCCGGAATATGTTGCAGTAAAATTGATATGGAAAGTTGTCTTTGCTGCTATAATGATTTGTTGTAGAATATGAGGCCTAATGAAAGGATGGATATTTTGCAGAGCTAGTGTTAGAAATGTTAGTAGCTGGTCCAATGAAACAGGAGCGTCAATCGGATGTGGAGTGGTTTGAATTGGCGTCGGTGGTCGCAAAGGAACGACGAGTTCAGGATGGTTCTGAATAGGGTCCGGCTTTGCCTTACACTTATAACTATAGGCCGGATGCTGCTCATTACAAGTGGCGCATTTTGGTGGCAATTGCAAGTTGATACAAGACCGGGTGTTATGCGGGCCAGCACAGTAGCCACATTTACTTGTGTTTTTACAGTCTGATGTCTGATGAGCATTGTAAACCTGGCATCTCTCGCAACGGATAGGCATAGGAACTGGTGTTCGTGATGGCTCTACTCGGTGCTTATGATTGTAAATGTAGGCTCCTGATGCCAATAGCTCATCGATGGTGTCTTTGTGGTCTGTAAGAACACGAACCATATAGGTAGGGCCTTGGTCGTTTCGAATTCGTAGGACTTTTGTAATAGTATGGCCTTCGAGCTTGAGCTCCTCTTGGACCTCTTCATCTGTATAAGAGGGGTCAACCCCCCGAATCACAACAGACAACAAAGGGGATCGTTTAGGTGGTGGAGGCTGTTTTCGTGTGGAAGAGTTCAGTGATTGAAGCTTCGCATTGGGACCAAAGGTGTCAATAGGCACTTTGTTTTTGATTGTAGTGAGCAGAGTTGGGTCCGGAGTTTTTAAGATGATACCATTCCTCGTATGGACGATTTCTGATATAGCTGCCCGAGGGAGGTACTTGCGGAGTTGTATGGCGACAAACTTTGCATTGCTGAATTTTACATCGAAATTAGTTAGTAACATTGAGTGGACGGAAGGTGAAGTAGACCCGTCAGTATGATGCGAAGATGTAGCTATGTCCATTGGAACTTGGCTTACATCTGGATTTGAAGAGAGATGTTGTTTCTTCGTAGGCGGAGATTGTTGAAGCCGTTCGGCATAACTGTGGGTCTGTTCTGATGGATGTGGTGATCTACTGCGAACAGAGTCAGAAGAAAGAACTGAAGTGGCAGAGGCAACTGAGGCTTGAGAACCTCGCCGCTGCTGAGATTTACTTGGAGTGGAGGTGACGTGGCTTGCATCCCTGCGGGTCCTGACTTTCGTGTTGTTCGCGGTTGGTTCTGCTAAAACTTGCGGTAATCCTGTATGCTTGCCTTTCATCGTTTTACCTGATCCTAGCCGTGGGTCCGCCATCGAAAAATCCGCCCTGGGCTGTTGCCCAAATGAAAGAATATATTACGCTTGTAGATGAGTAGTGAATGATGTGATGATACAAGGTGTAATGATGGGTTCACCCTCCAGCACTGAAAAGCGCTGTCAATCCCAGTGAGAGCGTATGCGTGCTGGTCTCGATTGTGCGTCTGCTACACAATGTCCTCGAAGGCACGTTAACACTTCCCAGCTAGGCTAGGTTATGTATACAAAAGACAGCTTATGACGTTTGGTACGTCTAGCTGATGAGAAAGTATGTTTACGAGCGACCGAGCTCTAACCTATAATCTTAGCATTCAAACCTTTGCTTTACGGTTATTTGTGATTTCACGTTTATAACAAAGACAAATATTTTTAAAAGAGTGTAGTTTAAATAAATTACTGAAATAAATATTTTTCACAAAGTTTATCCTTTTAAATTATTGTTCAAAGGCCTTTGCCTTTAGTAAGCCTTCTCCGAAATACATGCAAATGAATTGTGCTGCCATCTTTGGAGCTCTTTTAAAATACACATATATGTTTCTCGACAATGAGATCTCAGAAACTACAGGCTCTAGAAAGATGACGTTTTCACTGATCGATTGCAAATTTCATGTAGATTGTCCAGTTCTAATTGAATATTTAAAAAACATGGGCACTATTTCTTTAGTACATTTTTACGGGTACATTGGAAGTGTTGAAATTTCAAAAAAATAAAATAAAACATCACATCCTAATCATTACACATTCCAACACCACACTGTTGTATATAGCGGTTGTATATGTCTCCGGCATTTGTTTCATAGCCAAATAATAATGGAAAAGGAAGGATAACCATTTCTCCAGTCTAAGATGAACTTTTTTGGGAAGTGTTTTTCCCAATAAGCACCATATATAGAACTGACAATATATTAATTTTGTATGTAATGTATTTGCTTATTACATACTGCATGCAAGAAGAAAGAAAACACTGGTCGTACATGAATTAGAAACTCCAACCGGAAGTAGGCTCAAATCTTGCAAACGGTGCGAGATATTCAGAAAAATAATCGAAAAATCCCCCTTTATGATACCCCTTGGCTATTTTTAAATCAATACGTCTTTAACTTGTGTCTGTAAAGAGACATGTACAGATGTTGTAAGGAATGATAAGGCGATATATGCTCATATGCGAATAATGCGCTGTGTAGAGAGCGCAGGTTCAGCTAGTTTCTTGCAAAAATTCTTCAATCGAAGATTTATAATCGCCACTGATTTTCAATTTTGTCGATATTATCTTCAAATTCCACAGAAGGTGAAAGAAGAAGCTAAATCAGTAAAAGATGTTTCACCGGTTTCAAGCTTATTGCCACTGAAAAGCGACATTTCCTGAAGGATGTCTATATTATCAGGCTGAATTTCTTTAAGGAGTTAGTTTATACTTAAACTTACGTCTTCCCGAAAATTTTATTTAACGTCTAGTTTTCACGTACAGGTTTTGAACTAATTCTCTGCTGTGTAACGTCACAATATAACCATCAATGCTAATTTTATGAGGACATTTCTGACAGTGGGGTTTAGAATGTTACAACCTAGAGAACGCATCAAACGTCAGAAAATTGCAAAATGACACACACAATATATTACAATGTGGCTAAACTCAGAAAGTGGCTATAGAAGTGAAAAGCATATGGCTAAAAAGCCACTATTGGCTCTTTGGAAATTATGTGACTAACGACGTTCTCAAAATGGCCAGATCTCGTCACAAAGTGGCTAACTTGGCAACCCTAGTCGCAATACGAAGCAACTTACGCACAACCATGCCATGGTACATGGGGTATGTGCCATTCACATTCCTCACATTCCAGTGAAGCATGTAAAAGTACCTTTCAAGTGTCAGAAATTCCTCGAAAGGCACGTACCTAGCGACACGTGCTATGCATATGAAATGTACATTTTTCAAGTACCAGGTACGTAAACGGTACATATGGAACTTAAATGGCACGTTCCTAGAATGTACCTGGTTGGGTGGGGAAAAGCGACATTTCCTGAAGGATGTCTATATTATCAGGCTGAATTTCTTTAAGGAGTTAGTTTATACTTAAACTTACGTCTTCCCGAAAATTTTATTTAACGTCTAGTTTTAACGTACAGGTTTTGAACTAATTCTCTGCTGTGTAACGTCACAATATAACCATCAATGCTAATTTTATGAGGACAATTCTGACAGTGGGGTTTAGAATGTTACAACCTAGAGAACGCATCAAACGTCAGAAAATTGCAAAATGACACACACAATATATTACAATGTGGCTAAACTCAGAAAGTGGCTATAGAAGTGAAAAGCATATGGCTAAAAAGCCACTATTGGCTCTTTGGAAATTATGTGACTAACGACGTTCTCAAAATGGCCAGATCTCGTCACAAAGTGGCTAAATTGGCAACCCTAGTCGCAATACGAAGCAACTTACGCACAACCATGCCATGGTACATGGGGTATGTGCCATTCACATTCCTCACATTCCAGTGAAGCATGTAAAAGTACCTTTCAAGTGTCAGAAATTCCTCGAAAGGCACGTACCTAGCGACACGTGCTATGCATATGAAATGTACATTTTTCAAGTACCAGGTACGTAAACGGTACATATGGAACTTAAATGGCACGTTCCTAGAATGTACCTGGTTGGGTGGGTAGGTCCTTAGAGATACGAAGGTGCCCAAACAAACCAGACACAAAAACGCAGACATAAACCAGACCAAAATGAATTTAATTTAGGTTGGCACACACAGACACACATAGCAATTTCTTTACTTTCAACTCATTGAAACCTGAAACATTAACATATCATAAATAGTTAAATAGAGAAATCATAATCCAATATTTAAATGTGTCTTCTTTTATTGTTTAAGCATCTAACTAAAAAAATTAACATTTCCGTTAAAGCAACTTTTGCATGTAAAAAAGAAAAAAAAAAATGCAGACAACAGCTATAGTCTCAAGACCCTAACAACCTTTTTTTTTTTTTTTAAGGTTGTTTTACTCAGTAAGTTAAGGAATTTTCTCCGAGCAACAGGGTCGATTTTATATACCAATTCACTTTTGAAATGAACCTTATGAAACTTCACTTATTTTTCTTCCTAGCAAGGAGTCGTATTACACAAGAAAGTCCTTTGATGAACGCTGTTATAATCAATTGACAAAAGGGTTTTAGAATGTTATATATGAGCATTTTAAATGAAAGAAAATACAAAAAACAAAATATTCTTTTATCACAGTTTCTCAAACAGGATCCCACGCAATCCAGTTCTTGGACGCCGTTCCCGAAGCTTCTGGAAAACTTTGGTTAGGCAAACAGTGGTGTACCACTAAGCAGTAACAGTCCTTTGTTCTTCAAGTGGAACAGTTGCAACATGGCCAGATTTGGAGAAGAAAGTTGCGAGTATCTTCTTCCCCACACGTCGCGGTCGCTTCACTTTCGTGGGTGGATTTTCGTCTGGAAAGATCCAAACTGTAGACTGGGTCAATTTATATTCAGGGTCAAATTGATAGATCCAAGTCTCGTCACCAGTAACAATGTCAGAGACGCGTCGAGAATTGCCTCCATCAAATCTTGCAAGCATTTCTTCACACCATCCCACACGCATGTGCTTCTGCTCTTCAGTCAAAGTGTGAGGCACCCAACGAGATGAAACCTTTCTGAGCCGAAGATGATCATGAAGAATTTTTGTTACTGCTGGCGATCCAATGTTCACTGTAGATTCAATGTCCTTGAAAGTTGTTCGAGGATTTTCTTGAATCATTTGTTCCACAGCGGCAATGTTTTCATCTGACACAGCTGTTGCCGGACGCCCAGCTCTCTCTTCATCTGTCCGGCCTCTTCTGAATTCACCAAACCACCGAAAAAATTGTAGCACGGGAAGGAGCAAGGTCTCCAAATGCCCCCTGCTGACAGTCAAGGCTTTGTGTCTCGTTCAAACCACTTTTGAAATCGTAAAGGATCATTGCCCGAAAATGTTTCCTTTCGAGCTCCACTCTAGACAGCCGAATACTGCTCACATCAACAAACAAATGAAGGTGATACGGCCACGCCGATAAGCGAGGCGAGTTGAAACTTGTTCGCTTCTTTGCTCTGGATACCACTACCGAACGCAATTGTTGGAATTCAAACAATGCCAAAACAATGCGTATCTCAAAACTTTCGTAGTGAAGCTCGTATCTCATTATTGTGAAAATTCACACACACCTGGAGTAAAAGGAAAGGTTGCCAGGCACCTCTGTTTTTTATCCTCTGGAACAAGTGGTAAATGTTCTAGCCTTTGGGACGAGAGAGGTCTCATTAGAGCCGCTACTGAAAAAGAACAAATGAATACAAAACATCATTAATATCACAATAGCTTAGTAAATTGAATACTTGCGTTTTCTTAACGGAGTTTTAATATCCTCTTCTGTTATATAATGTTTTGTTTTCCGTTATACTGCGGCACTAAAGAACTGGATTTTATAAAGTTAAGAAAATGAAATGAAATATTTCAATTTTACGTTCCACACTTATGCCGTGTAAGCTAAAGGATATGGTAATGATGAGAATGAATGAAAAATAGTGTAATGAAGAAAGTGGGAGAAAACAGAAGAGCCCCGAGAAAACTTCACGTATACGGTGTTTGTTCACCACAAAACCCACTTCGCGCAATGAAATTCTGAGTGCCTTGTACAGTTCAGGAAACACAAATATAACTTCAATTTATAAATTTCATTCTGAAGATTCGAGAAAGTAGCTACACACAGACTAACTTATACACTTGTTTCCCTTTGACAAAATGATAACTAAAGTCATCAGAATAGATTGTAATTAATTTCTCGATTGCGTCACTGTCACCCAAAATGTTTATTCTGAGAATTACTTGTAAAGTTAAGCAAATATTTCTTATTTCTGCACACCATGAATCCACCTGAGATACGCTCTTGTGTACGATTACATCAAAAAGCCAATATTTTAAATTGTTCTTCTTTGGTTTCTTCTGGAAGTGGTTCAGTATCTATAGAGTTATCTTTCGATTGCGGAATTCAACTTCTTACATTTATATAGACCCTAGTCTAAATTTTATCTTCAAACTTCCACAGAATTAACGGTTTAAACTTTGAGAAATGTAATCTGCCCGTTTACTTCTGCCATACGTTTTAGTGTCTTAAATCGTACACAGAGCTCCCTTGTGGCTATGTGGATAGCTTGCGCGCCTTTGGAGTGGTTGACCCGGATTGGATTACCTGTGGAAAGTCGTGAGGATAGGAAACCATGTTAAGGTATAGGCCCATAACTCATAGTCTGCTGCTGAATGGGATGCTTAACTCAAATTCACTCCAATTTGTGCACATTCCATCTTGTTTCAGAAAGGTATGGAGAGATTGCCGACCCTTGTATTTTAATAATCTTTGTGGGAATTATTTGATTTTCAGTTTTAGCATCCCGTTTAGCATCGTGAAATTCGAGCCACATAAGCTCCCGCCGAGTCGAACCCGGATCTCCCACGCAAAAGTCGCGTACGCTAACTGCTTATCCACTAGGGAGCTCTGTGTGGACTTGAAAATAACCAAGTAACAATATAAAAGTCACTAATTTTTTTGTATTACCAATAGACTAAATTTCCCTCATCTCACCAAAGGTGTTTAAAAGATCGCTAAATCCATATCTATATTTAAATCTAGTTTTATTTAATTTGATTTCTGGAAAGGTTATGAAATATTAAAAAATATTATATTGTGGTTATGCTTAAGGTTTATCCTAATGGGGGTACATTGCGAGAGGTTTTCTTTCTTAAACATAACCGACTCCTTCTTATACTCCTGATAGAAGTGTTACGTAACATTAAATTAACTAAGAAATTCTAGGCGTGAATAAAAGATACAAGCCTCAAATGTGTGATTGATTTTAATTTTAGTGAAGTCATGAGATGTTTGTGAATTGGTTTATGTGTAGAGACATTTTGGCAGTTGACAGATTTCTTAAGCACATACCTGATTTTCTTGTTGAAAATTATTGTCCCACGACAGTCACTCCAGGTCCAATCTCAGCCCAAGTCCTTATTGACACAACAGTGACTTTCCAAATTTTATCTGATGTAGAATTTAATGTTCGAAGTCTCAAGACAAAATTGTTTCAAATAACTCAGTTACATTGAGACTATCAACGATGTAATCTCTGGTCGCTCTCTCTCTATCCCGGAAATATCGTGAGGTTATATACTATTTCTTTTGCTGAGGTTGTTACCCAAAGTGACGTAGATCCATGGCATGACCCAGAAACTCGGGTTCATGTACAAGTCGGAATTTGGTTCAGACGAAGAAATCTGTCAACGCAAGATTTACATAATGAGGAAGTTCATTATGTAAGTCAAACTGTCTTCAGCACATAAAACGAATTCACAGACAAATTACATAATTCTTAACATTTTATTATAATTTTAATCTGTATTTAGATAAAGGAATCTTTTCCTGTTTTGTTCATCTTTAAGAGTTGAATTTAGAACCAAAGTACAACACAAATAAAAAGTTTATAACTGGCCGGTTACATCTCCGTGCCTGAATCCTGTGTTGCTGCGCAAGACAGAATATATTTATATAGAGGAGTAGAAATAAATAAGTTTACATTAATAACAGAAGTAAGTTAACGGTTAGTTGAAATAAAAAATAAGAATGTGCAATAATAGTAATACACAAATAAAACAATAATAATAGCGAAACCCTAATACAAAATCTGGAATTGAAAATTATTAATTTTAATCATAAATGTTTCTTCTTGCACAAAGCAATATGCGTGCTAGTCTTGTAGTATGGCAAATATAACTTTGTCCATTATTAAATCAGTTCCAATGTTAAATGATTAGACATCTTAATTAGTGCTCAGAGACAAGAGACAGAAGCAAGTTTATCAGTTCAGTTCACACAAGAATGCTGACTAAGTAAGCATCATATTTGTATCAAGTTTGACTCACTTCATACACAGTCTCCGGGATGCTTCCACATCGTTCAAAGAGAGAAAAATACAAAAAGTCGGTGCACAGTGAGCTGAGTGCGAGGATGTTGTTAAATTATTATTTCATTTATTTTGTTTATTTATATATTAAATCAAAAAAAGAACACTTAAATCATGATGACACTGAATTAGAATTCACTTCACTACACTAAACACTGTTGAAAGTAACAACACAATGTGGTGTAGACACAATTCGTGAACACGGGACGCACAAGTAGGTAAGTATTTTTTCCCCCTCATTGTTTGTTTAACGAAAGAGAGGAAGATTTGCTATACATATTTGTTTATTTTTAGTTGAAGAAAGATGATACTGTTCCTTGTCATTGTCCGTGTTTGACGATTTAGTTCCCACAAACTTAATAGGTTTTGAAATACCAGTTTTTGGAAGAGGAGGAGGAGGAGGAATATGAAGTTCCTTCTTTATTTGAGCATTGTAATTTGTTGTAACTGGAGATTTAGGTGGTGATGGTAATTCCACATCCATATATATGTGCTCAAGTCCACAACTGTCATGTGTACGTGTAGGTGAACGTATATTATGTTCTGTCTCTGTCTGTGTGTGTGTGTCGATATGTTTTGTAATAGTGGCGTATGGAGGGTCAGATGTTCGAACCTCGTGTTGCGTATTAGTATTCGTGTTAGTTTTCGATGAATCTATTATATCGAGTTTGATGGAATTTCCAGTTTGTAGTGTTTGTTTTGAATGTGGTTTTGAAGCTTGTTCTTTGAATGTAGTTATATTATTCCGCCTAGACTTACATATACAGATTATATACATTAATACCTTTATAAAAACGAACACTCCAAGACCAAGGGAGATAAATAGCAATATCTGTGAAGTCTCCATTCTGAAAATAAAAGAAATGGAGGAATGTATGAACTTGTATATATTCTTTCTTTCATTCTTTTTTTTTAAATGAATATTCACATGGCCTATCCGTAGTCTCTTTTTAAGTGACTTTTTAAAATAAAATCGACCTCTTTATCCAGCTTTTGATATGGATGAACCATTTCAATTCTTTGAATTGCGTAAATTAAATCCATATCTATAAAATTAACCTAAGGTATGTGGTACTTCTTGAATGATTCTTTGAATCATATTTATTTAAACCACATGAGATCAATCTACTGTACAAGTACGAGTGATTAAATTATACTAACCTATTCTATAGTCAATAATAAATTCTTTTTTAAAATGAATACTAAGTCTATATGCATTAAATAATATGGTTTACTAAAATATAATACTATAATCATACGTATATAATACTAGGTAAATAATTACATATGCATATGCTAACATATTATTTGATATATATATATACTTTATTAAAGTAGGTTACTTTGTGTACGCGTACATAATTAAAAGGTAACTCAAGTGTTTCTATTCTTTTCCTCCCTAGTTTCTCCCTAGTATTGAAGTCTAGTGCTATTTTTCTATTTTCATTTTAGGGTGGCGGTAGTAGTCTTTTTTTTTGTACATAATAACATATGTGTATTTTACATTTTGATTTTCAAGAAATGAGGAGATTAGGATTTAGTCTAATCTCGATGGGCCTTTGGTAGATAAAGCAGCGGGCCGTCTCGCTGCCCAAACCAAAATGCAAAATACTTCTCTCGTTGATGACCTAGATGTTGAACTTGACTAGTTTCAAACTATCAACTATCAATAAGAGATAAACTGCAAAACAATTTGCAAGGTTTTAACTTTAGAAAGGCAAATTTTACTAAAATGTACAATGAATTACTAAGTGCTAACTGGGACTGCCTCAAAGATCTGAATGATATTAACGTGATTGTTGATAAGTTTTATGAAATTATTTATAATGCTATACATGTAAGTGTTCCCTCTAAGAAATTTCTGAACAAAAATTATCCCTGTTGGTTTACGTCCAATATTATTAAAAAAAATAAATGTAAGTCCTATCACCATAAAAAATGGAGAAGCGGTATGGGTGATGTTTTGTTTCACAAATGGGAATTTTGTAAACTCCGGAAAGAATTGAAAACAGAAATAGCGTTAGCGTATAAATCTTTCGTGTTTGAATCGGAACACATGGTAGAGAGGGATCCTAGTCAATTCTGGAATTTTATAAAAAGTAAAAATAGGCATCTTTCTACAGGCTTCCTTACATATAATGGTAAGGAACTGAGAAACAATAATGATATTGCAGAGGAATTTGCTAGCTATTTTAATTCGGTTTATAGTAATGACAGAGCGCATTATGATACAAATGGATTCATGCCTGATGGGACAGCTTACGAAACATTAGATATGTTTTTCTTAAATGAAATCGCTCTAGAGGATGTTGAGGAAGCCATAAGAATGTTGAAACCCAAAAGATCGTGCGGATCGGATGGCATACCACCGTACATTCTTAAGGGTTGTATAGACATTCTTAAGCATCCTCTACATACAATTATAAATAAGTCATTAAAAACAAGCGTGTTTCCAGACAAGTGGAAACAAGCCATAGTTTGTCCTATCCCTAAATCTTGTGATGCGAAGAATATACAGAATTTTAGGCCTATTTCTATTTTATCAGCATTTGCCAAGGTCTTTGAGCAAGTTATATTTAAGAGGATAATGTGCCATGTAAAACCCGTCATGTCAGTATATCAGCATGGCTTCTTAAAGAATAGATCAACATCTACTAATTTAGCCATTATTACAGATTTTATTGCAAATGAATTGGATAGAGGGGGTCAAGTGGATGTGATCTATACTGACTTTTCAAAAGCCTTTGATTTGGTAGACCATGATGTACTGTTGCAAAAACTAACGACTTATAATTTCTCTATGCAAGCAAAAAGTTTTTTCGCATCCTATCTGCAAAATCGTCAACAGGCCGTCATGTACAAAGGATATGTATCTAAAAAATTCACAGCCTTATCAGGAGTTCCTCAAGGTTCAAATCTTGGTCCACTCTTATTTCTATTAGTGATAAATGACCTACCGTCTTATATTCATTATTCTAACACTCTTCTATTCGCTGACGACCTTAAGATATTCTCCAAAATCAATTCGCTTGAAGACTGTGCAAAACTACAAATAGACTTATGTAATATTAGGAACTGGTGTGAAAATAACAAGTTTAAGTTGAACATAAATAAATGCAAAACTCTTTCCTTTACCCGCAAAGAAAACACCATTAAATATGACTATTCTATTGAAGGAACTATTTTAGAGAAACCTACTTTTATTAAAGATCTAGGAGTGCTATTTGATTCTAAACTAAGTTTTACTCATCATATTGAAACAATTGTTAATAATTCATACAGAAATCTTGGCTTTGTTATGAGAATAGGTAAGGAGTTTCAAAACGATGCTACGTTAATGAAACTCTACTTTTGTTTTGTGAGATCGCAATTAGAATATGCGACTCTGTCTTGGTCACCAAAAGTACAAAAACACATAGATATGATTGAAAGAATACAATCAAAATTCTTGAAATTACTTGCTTATAGAAAAACTGGTATGTATCCAAAATACGAGTCATATTCAGAAATAGTACAAAACTTCAATATGAACACGTTGAAACAACGGAGAGAACATACGGATCTTTTATTTTTACACATATTACTACATGGTAAAATTGACTGTCCCAGTCTTACTTCGAAGGTTCAATTGCATGTCCCATCAGGTAAAACCCGCGTAGGAAATACCAGTACATTTTACTGCAGAAAGGCAAGAACAAATATCCTCGCTAAGTCTCCTATATGGAGAATGAGTGCTTCCTACAATGCAATTGAAAGGATAACTTCTATAGATGTTTTTGGAATGTCGGAGACAGTATACAAGAATAGCCTTAAAAATATGTAATAATGAAAATATATAAATGTATAGCCTTGTTTAAATATATATATAACTAAGGGTAAATGTATTTGTAAGGAACAACACTGTAACTGGGCCTAGAGCCTGTTGTGTTGAATAAAATAAAATAAAAATAAAAAATAAAAAAAATAATGTTAGACTATTATGTTAAAATATTGCATTAATTGACAATCAGTTCAGGAAGATAACGTGCCTTAACATAATTTTCTAATTTATTAATATAAAAATTGCTGTTACTTATAATGAACTAGGATTTTCTTATTTTTTTTTACTTTTACATATTTACTACAGTTGTTCCATCAACTTAGATTAATACTACCTTGCACTTTATTGTCTAGTAAGTGCCAATTATTCTATATTATTTACTTTGTATTTGTTTATAAGTCTGACTACTTTTATATTAGTAAGGATTGATGCCACTATCAACAACACTACCAAAACTAATATTATTATAATAGTAAACGTCATAGTTGAATGAGACATTTGTAATGCCACTATTGTTGAATTGATCTGTAAATTTAATAAATCATCCGCCAACTTATCTAAAATATAGGTCGAATTTGTAAGATTTAAATGAAACATTGACCAATTTCCCACTAAATTAATTTTACTATTTTTAACTTCAACTAATTTTCGTGTCGGTAAGACTGTATTATTAAATATTAAGCTATCAAATTCATGATATGCTAGAAAATAAGATTGTTTTTTTCCATATTCCAATTGTTTCGATTCTAATATATGATTATCTAGTCTTATTGTTTTATATCCTGGAATATGAGATGAATATAATATTCCTGCATTCGTATATTGAAAAATCAGCTTAGCTTTATATGTTTCGGATAACAATGTACATCCTTCTAAGGTCTTATTCAGTACAATATTATTTAAGCATTCTGATTGAGGTGTTATAGTAATAGTTGTAGTATGACAAAAATAAAGAAAAGATTTCCATTCACATAACCCTTTTTCTAGACTATGAAGCTTTCCATTTGACATATAAGCTGTTGTTGGTAAATCATAATGATACTTTTTGTTGCCAATGAGAAAACCTAAAGATTTTACTTCGTACATTTTTGATATGCTTGATGAATAGATAACACAGGGCCGCATAGGTTCTGTTGTTTTTATAAATTTGGGTGTTTTATATGTATTTGAACATGCTGAAACCGAAACTGGTACTAGTTTTTTCATATCACGTAAGAATTTCTTACAATTCACGATTTATATATGTTGATTGCGGTATGCATGTTTAAGCGTAATTCAACTGATTGACGCTAGATGTCACAACAACGTGGTGAAATTATCCACGCGGTAATAACAATGAATGTGTTTTAAATGTAAGGAAGTTTAATTTAATTAAATTAACTAAAATTGTGCCTGCATGAATATTTAAAATATTTCTATATCAAACCTTGTTATCTCATTTCAAATAAATTTTATATTTAATTATCGCAAATCTTAGATTTGCTTAAATAGTATGAAGTGTTATTATCTCAGGTTAGTTCTCTTTTGTAGTTCGTTGAATACTGTGTTGCCATGGCATCTCGTGGTTGTAAGAATAGACCAGATATATTTTGTTACATCTGTGGTGAATTTGTTCCACACAAACAGAGACAGAAAATTACAGATTTTGTAAGAAGGGCTTATTTCGCATACTTCCCTATGGAACTTGGAAATCAAGATAAATCGTGAACTCCACACAATCTGTGTAGATCTTGTGTGGAATCGTTGCGGAACTGCAGCACTGGAAAGCGGTCATCTATGCCATTCGCAGTACCATGGTGGGGAGAGAACCCAAAAACCAGAGCGACGATTGCTACTTCTGTTCCTGTGAAATTGTAGAACACAATACTCAAAACAAGACAAAGATAGTGTATCCCAATATTCCTTCTGCAATGAGACCTGTGCTGCACGGCCTAGACTTGCCTGTTCCGACACCTCCACCAATTCTTGAGTTTGTAAGTGATCCTAGTTCGTACAGTGATTCAGTGGAAAATAGTGAAATAGAAGATGAAGTTTACAACCCCCCCTAGCGGATCTCGTGACCTTATACCACTCAACGCCAGCTCAATGATTTAGTTAGAGACATAAATTTGTCTAAAGAATCTGCTGAACTTCTTGGTTCCAGACTTAATGAAAATAACTTGCTGGCCTGTGGAACATTTTCCTGGTACAGATATCGGGAAAAAGAATTTGTGCAGTATTTTTCAAAAGAAGGTTCTCTCGTGTTTTTTGTGATGTGTCAGGTTTGTTGATCAAGTTAAATTTCCCTTGCCTTTCTAGTGATTGTAGGTTATTCATTGACTCAAATAAAACAAGTTTAAAATTTATTCTGTTACATAATGGAAATAAGTCCCCCTCAGTTCCTATTGCTCATTCTGTGTCATTGAAAGAAACATATGACAATGTGCAATTTATTCTTAATAAAATTAAATACGACGCACATGGTTGGGTGTTGTGTGGAGATTTGAAGATTTTGAGCATTGTACTTGGGCAACAAGGTGGATATACAAAAATACTATGTTACATTTGCGAGTGGGATAGTAGGACACGAAATGAACACTGGGGAAGGAAACATTGGCCATTACGGAAAACACTGAACGAGGGATCAAAAAGATCATTCAACAAAACTTAGTCAGTCCTGAGAAAGTTATACTTCCTCCCCTTCACATAAAATTAGGATTGATGAAACAATTTGTTAAGGCACTCGACAAGGAAGGCGAATGTTTCAAGTTCATATGCAACAAATTATCCTTCACTTTCATGTGCCAAAGTGCAAGAAGGTGTCTTCGTTGGTCCAGACATTAGGAAGTTAATGAAGGATAAAAACTTGCAACAATGACTAATGCTGAAAGGGATACTTGGATAGCATTTAAAAGCGTGGTGGTGAAATTCCTGCGGTACGACAAAAGTACTGATTACAGATAAGTTGTTGAGAATGTATTAGTTAAATTTCAAGAACTGGGTTGCAACATGAATCTCAAGTTGCATTTCTTGCAATCTCATCTTGATTACTTTCCACCAAATCTCGGAAAATTAAGTGAGGAACAAGGCGAACGGTTCCACCAAGACATGAGGGATATGGAGAAAAGGTATCAGGCACTTTGGAGTGTTAGCATGATGGATTACTACTGTTCTACATTGCACAGAGAAACTTCAGAAGAAAATCACAAGAAAATTAGGAAAGCTTATAAGAGAAAGCTTGCTAAAAAGATGTGAAGTGATAAATAAGTATGTTATATGACTGTGTTGATTTCCATTTTACAATGTATATATTTATGTATATATTTCCATATTATATGTATATATGTAGTAATCTGTATGTGCAGAGAATCTTATATTCTTTTCTTTGTCTGTCTGCATTCACATTAAACAAAACATGTTGTTATTTAGCATAATAAGCTTTTTAGTCTGATAGAAGGCAAGAAATAAGGTATAATAAAGCAGTATTGAATACGGAAGAAGGCCCAAATTTTCACATTGATTTGTAAGAAAACCTTACGTGACAGGGGAAAACGAATTCATTATTCGTAATCAGCTAGGAACAAAGAATTAAGTTCACCTATTAATCAAAAAACAACATGAACTTTTTTTCAATTTGCAGCCCTGTGTAATTGGTGTTCGTAATAACAAATCTAGATTATTTGATTCCAAATCGAAGCGTACTAAATATATACTAGACAGTTTATAAAATAGGCCTAAATCATGAATATAAAGTGTTGATTTCAAAATATCGTGTTCCTCTAAAAATCTGAGCGCCTGATTATTATTTAAAATATGGAATGTAAATTCATTAGCCATAATATTTGAAAACATTTCCAGAATATGTTGTTGTGCCGTATGCATTAAAAAATTAGAAAGCAATTGTTGTTGAATAGCAGATATTCTACAAAAAATATAGTCCAATTGATTTCTAAAATCTAAAAGAACATGTTTAACTGTTATTACTACATTATGAATTATTTTTATTTGATCATTAAATCGGTTCTTTAAAGTTTGGATTTCTCCAGTTAATAATTCATCATGTTTCCTTAATGCCTCTATTGAAGACGATAATTTTTGTTGTTGTATTAAGTTGTATGTAGATAACCCAATTGAACCAAGTCCTAAAATCCAGGAAAATATTGATCTTTTGTTTCTATTAGAATGTATACAAGATGCTTTACCGTTTTGATATTGAAACGCACATGGAATTGTATTCATAATTTTTTTCCCTAAAAAGTCTTTCATTTTTCCGAATTCCCTCTTGTATATTTTTTAGGCCAGGACATTCTGAAACTACCGGTATTGCCTCATGAAAGTTTATATGTATTTTTAAAGTAGTGTAAATGTCTTCTGTTGTGTGCACTGCAAAAGAATTTTGCGATATGGCTATGCCTAATTTTTCCATAGTAAACTGTTGTGGACTGGCAATAGTATACATTACCATATTGCAGTAGAATAGAATTTCTAATACTCGCATTTTCCCTGAAAAGTAGAAAATACTATCCTCACTATAATGAAATTATTTATTTTATTTTATGAAACTATGTTTAGTTATACCAATAAATTAATACATCAATTATTTTAGTACACCTTTTTTTTAATGAAATTATCTTACGTTTTTAGCGTGTGCAACATTGAATGGTTTTATTCTTCTTATGTCGAATGTATCAACCTTCTGTTCATTTTTGTCTGTTAGATATTTGATTCGATACGAATTCTCGTTTATTTTTCTAAAATTTCACCTCGCGTTTTAAATTTCTGTCCGAAACATGCAGGAACACCCGGCTTCTATGCAATATCTTGAATGAGAACCTGTTGACCCGGTTCAAATTGTTGTGATTTGAACTTTTGTTCGATATATTTTTTCTGGGTTTTGAATCTTCGCTGAAGATTCCTGTATGCTAAATCTCGTGCCTCCTTTAAGTTTTCAAGTCGCATTTCGTTCTCTTCATATTCGCATGAAATATCTAAAGAAGCATCTAATTGTGTCCTCGGTTCGAAACCGTGTAGTAAGAAAAACGGAGTGTGTTTCGTTCCTTCATGAACATGAGAGTTCAATGTAAAAATAATAGACGGTAATAAAATGTCCCAGTTCGTCATCTTTTTGTCTACATAGTGCTTTAGACAATTCCGTACTACGTCATTCATGCGTTCAGCTAGACCTGCAGAATAGTGTGCCCCTGTATTTGCAAAATTTAGGTGAATACCGAACTTTTCAGCCATTTCTTCCATCAATTTTCCCCTATGTGCAGATAGTCTATCTCATACTATTTGCTTTGGTATACCATATTTTAAAATTATTTCATCATAAATAACTTGACTAATGGAATCGGCGCTTAAGTCTGGTATCGATTTAGCAATGGTAAAGCGCGTAGCCATGTCGACCATTATACACACATACTTATGCCTGTAGGTGCTTGATAATGGGAGAGGGACAAATTCGTCAATACAAATTGACTCCATTGGCGCGTATTGCGGATAAGTTTGGGGGTGCAATGGTGTTCTCCCCGGTCTTCTCTTATTAACCTGACATGTGATGCAAGTTGCGCATTTATCATGCAAAAACTTTTTCATGTTTGGCATGTAGATCATTTTTAATGCATTATTATAACATTTTGTGAAAGAAAAATGACCTCCCCCGTAATGGTCTGTGTGAAGTTTTTGAAAAACATATTCGCGTAATGAATAAGGAATGCAAAGCAAGTATTTCACTTTATTTGCGAAACGATGCTTTCTAAACAATCGGCCATCCCTAATTTCAAATGCAGATGCCTGTCTTTCCATCCGTCCGTCACATTCTTCTGGTTTATCGAGAGCTCGAAATATTGGCCCAAAGTGAGGATCACTTTCTTGTAGTTTTCCTACATCTATTCCTTCCTCAAATGACATGAATGTATTTAACTCGTCAAAATGAAAGTCTTCCTTTGTTGGGTTTATATTCGTGTCCCTACTTAATATATCACTAGGATTGTGATCGCCTCTCACGTGCACTGGTATGTATTTATAATCTTCTAAATGTAATGCCCATCTAACCAATTTTGGGGATAATTTAGGGGCGTTTTAAGGTAGGTCAAACATTTACAGTCTGTGTAAAGTTCAAATTCGTTCCCGTATAAATAAAAATTAAACGCTTTACAAGCTGATAAAATTGATAATAATTCAAGCTCTACTATGTGGCGTTTCTGTTCCGTTGGTCTTAATAATCTACTGTAATACCCCAGTGGTGTCCATTGACCATTTTCTTGCTTTTGTAGCAAACAACTTCCGATCGGTTTTTGACATGCATCTGTACATAATCGTAGGGGTCTTCCCTCTACGTAAGGTGAGAGAATCGGAGCTTCCATGAGTACTTTTTTAAATTTTGAAACGCGGTTTCGTGCTCTTCCTTCCACTCGAATTTTTTTCCTCGTCTAAGCATAATTTGTAATGGCTCCACCAAAGAGGCATAATCCTTACAGTATTTTCTTACATAATTACACAACCCAAGAAATGATTTTAAATGTTTTGGTGTCTTTGGTGTTTGAAAACACTTGATAGCATTAATAATTTTGTCACTGATTTGAAAACCCATAGGACTAACAATATGTCCGAGAGCAATTATTTGATTTTGCAAGAATTTACATTTTTCTACTGATAATTTCAAACCTGCTTTCCTTAATCTTTTAAGTACACTACGCAAAATGGCCACCATTTGCTCCTGATTGTTACAATATACAAAAATGTCATCCATATAGAACGATACGTTTTCTGGGGCAACATTTGCTAACGTTATAGACATAATTCTGGTATAGATCGCGGGCGCTGATAGATATCTCTGCGGTAGAACTACATGACGGTAACTCCCTAAGCCTGGTATATTAAACGCTGTACAATCTCTAGATTCTTCAGTAATTGGGATTTGAAAATAGGCTGATTTTACGTCACAGACTGAGTACCAAAGATGTCCTCCCATTGTTGACAAAATATTATGTATAGGCGGTAATGACGTTGAATGAAATACTGCATGTTTATTGAGAACCCTGGCATCCAAAACACACCGGAGCGAGTTATCTGGCTTCTTTATAAATAGCATTGGACTATTATACGGGCTAGACGCAGGTTCTATTATGTTTTGTTCTAAAAGTGTGTTAATCTGGTCACGAACCAATGACTTACATGCTGCCGGTAAGGGATATTGGGGACGGTGAAAAGGTGCTTTTGTTTTAAGTTCTATGTGATGTTCATAGTTTTTTACCCTTCCAATAGTACTAGAATCCCATGCAAATATGTCACTAAACTCATAACAGAGATCTACTAATTTCTTTCTAACTTCAGGATCTGCTTTTTCTCCTATCACTAGTTTTTCTCATCAAATTTTAGCCTTTCTTTTTCTATTTCATTTTCTGAGTCTTCACTATTTACTGTATAACATTTTTCTTCCCTGACATAGTCTTCTCCATAACCTACTACTGTATTCACTTTCAAAACTACTTTCCTCTCTAAAGGATTTGTAATTTCTAGCAAATTCTGTTCTTTAGATAGTAGAGTTCTCGGTATTAATATCTTATAGTCATGTTCTAGCTTTCTGTTTGGCTCCAACAAATATTCGTTTCCTGACCATGAATCTACTAATTTTACAGGAACATGTACTTTACTTCTAGGTGGAAAATACACTGTTTTACTCAAAACAAATTTTGGCACTATACATGTTTTTAAGATATTATGTACTTTCTCAGAAACCGGAAGTGGTGTTTTGTCACTTTTTATTATTTTCTTGGGTGGTCTCCCAAATCTGTGTAAAGTCAAAGTTTTGTTTCCATAATCTAATTTCATTTCGTGCGGATGTAAGAAATCATTGCCTAGTAACAAATCGTGAGGAAATCCTTTTATTACTCGAAAGCTATGGTGAAAATTTTTCCCAGCAATGGAAAACCAAACAATTGCTATTTTATTTACTGAAATAGAATTCTGAGTTATTTCCTTAATCCTAGTCTCAATATTCCTAACTGCTGCATCGGGGGAATTAGACTTTCATTTATTATGGACAATTGGGATGCAGAATCTATGACAGCTTTCATTCGTCTATTTTCTATATAAACTGGTAAGAGTATCATTTCATTCTCACATTGAATGGAGGGTAATATTTGTTTTTTCTTATTAACCATACAACCTGTAAATGCGCCCCTACCATTTACAGTCTTTTCTAGTTTAAAGTTTGCTGAACTCCCTGCATTGAATTATTCTGACAGTTTTTACATGTGGAACAACCCTGGCCATATGGTACAAAATGTACAGCATTGTAATTTAAATTACTGTTATGCCCCTGTGGTTGTACTGGCTGATAATACACAGGATACTGTTGTGGTGGTCCGTTCCATTGATTCCAACCCTGCCTATTATTGTAATTATTTTGACAACGTCTTTTACCACGACCTCTATTCGGATTAAAATTACCTCTATTCTGAGAACAGTTCCCTTTATTCTGATTAAAATTTCCTCTGTTATTCGAATTTCTACCATTATTCGAGTTCTGACCATTTTGCTTATTTTGGCCTCAAAATTCTTTTGCTTTCCACCTCGAAAATTTTGAGACGAATTATTTTCTTTCTCTGTATTGTTTACTGTTTGTGCCTGACAAATCATTGTTAGTTTTAACTCTTCTAGTGTTTTTTCTATTCGCGCCATTTGCGTACTAGATGATGGTTCTACCTTCATTTCTTTATTTTCTACTGAGTCTTTTTGACTACTCTGAGACTTCTTTGATTCCTTAGCTATCACTATTTTATCATCATCTGTATCACTATCTGATGAATCTCCTATTCGTACTGGTTTCTTAATTCTAGTTATTAATTCCTGCACCGAAACTGACTCTTTTTTCTCTTTTCCCTTTTCACGCTTCTTCCTTCTTTCTATTTTACATTTATTTTTCTCTACCTTTAACAAATCTTCTATAAACTCATCAATAGTGTCGTATGTCTTTATTCCTAGTTTGTCTATATAGTAAGGTAGCAACCCTGATGCTATTAACCCTATTTTCTTCGTATCGTCCATGTCTTTGTCAAATTTCTCTATAAGGGCTAACATGTCATATACAAAATTTATTATAGGCTCTCCTTCCTTCTGCAACCTATCCCTAATTCTTTCTTCAATGTCTAATGCAAAATTTGAATTTCGAAATTCTTCTATTAACTCCTTTTCAAGTTATTATACTGTGCATTGTCAACATCCTTCTTGTCTAAGAATATTTTTATCCATTGCCTACACTGACCTTTGAAAACAGCTGGCAATAACAATTTCTTCTTATTATCATCGTAACCATTGATTTGGCATGCGTCGTCAAATTCCTCAAAGAATGCAACTATGTCATTTCCTGACTTTATATCAAAACGCGGTAGCTTGCATAAATCTGCTTGTATGTTTACCGTTACTGGATTAGCCTGCATGTTTGAGTGACCTTGATCGCTACTAATATTGCCAGAATTGTTCGTACTTCTAAACGTTAATCGTGTATCAGATACCTG
This sequence comes from Thermobia domestica, assembly GCF_964235325.1. NCBI lineage: Eukaryota > Metazoa > Arthropoda > Insecta > Zygentoma > Lepismatidae > Thermobia > Thermobia domestica. The sequence goes on from NC_137456.1 coordinate 165,484,607, forward strand.
AGTAATTACGTATTTTCTCTGTCTAGGAGGAGTAACACACTGAAGAATCTGATCTAATGTACTGTCTAATTCGTCTATTGCTTCATTTTGTTTCCTTATAACTTGTCTAAAAGACATACCATTCACCTAAGAACATTAATAAAATAAGAACCTTGAACCTATAAGCCTGTATATCTAAAATACGAGTAAATCCCTTATACCATTTTAACATTAATAATCACCTACATGTTAAAGTAACTTATAAATTATACCTATATTATTGTTTCATTGTTTCACTTTTTTTTAAGATCTTACAATAACCTAGGATCTTTGAAAAGGCGTAAGCCTAACGCGTCTTCCACCATGTGGTTATGCTTAAGGTTTATCCTAATGGGGGTACATTGCGAGAGGTTTTCTTTCTTAAACATAACCGACTCCTTCTTATACTCCTGATAGAAGTGTTACGTAACATTAAATTAACTAAGAAATTCTAGGCGTGAATAAAAGATACAAGCCTCAAATGTGTGATTGATTTTAATTTTAGTGAAGTCATGAGATGTTTGTGAATTGGTTTATGTGTAGAGACATTTTGGCAGTTGACAGATTTCTTAAGCACATACCTGATTTTCTTGTTGAAAATTATTGTCCCACGACAGTCACTCCAGGTCCAATCTCAGCCCAAGTCCTTATTGACACAACAGTGACTTTCCAAATTTTATCTGATGTAGAATTTAATGTTCGAAGTCTCAAGACAAAATTGTTTCAAATAACTCAGTTACATTGAGACTATCAACGATGTAATCTCTGGTCGCTCTCTCTCTATCCCGGAAATATCGTGAGGTTATATACTATTTCTTTTGCTGAGGTTGTTACCCAAAGTGACGTAGATCCATGGCATGACCCAGAAACTCGGGTTCATGTACAAGTCGGAATTTGGTTCAGACGAAGAAATCTGTCAACGCAAGATTTACATAATGAGGAAGTTCATTATGTAAGTCAAACTGTCTTCAGCACATAAAACGAATTCACAGACAATTACATAATTCTTAACATTTTATTATAGTTTTAATCTGTATTTAGATAAAGGAATCTTTTCCTGTTTTGTTCATCTTTAAGAGTTGAATTTAGAACCAAAGTACAACATAAAAAGTTTATAACTGGCCGGTTACAATATATATATATATATATCATGCCCCCTTCGGAACGTTTGGCTCCCCATTTGTCTGGATTGCTACCCCCTTTATGGGTGGTCCTGATGATATGCCTAGATTTAATGTTGGCTACATAGTCGAGCTCAAGTACGTCATATTAATTTTGAAAATTCATTTGGAGAGTTTCTAACAAATAAATTATTATATCGAGTGCTTGAACTCACCTTGAATAAATTTAACCGTGGCGTTAAAAGCCAATAGCGCAGTAACCCAATAACGTGCTTGTAATAGTTTGTATTGTATGTATTCTGTTCATGATTTGATCTGTTATATTGTCTTAATGAATATAACATATTTGATTATTATAATATGGTCATCTGGCAACCCTTAGCTTATGAATCAATCTTCATAACTGTGATATAAAATAAGCCAGAGAGAACAATACCGTGGCAAAGAATACCAAAATCGAGTCGTGGCAAACAACAAGTAATCCCTTTTAGCAAGTGCACCAGCGGTCGTGAATTTTTGAACCCAAATAGCTTAATAGAGGAGTGGAGATTAAAATTTTACGTTCGAACAGCACTATAAATACATAAGTTGCCAAAAACTATTTAGATTTTTACAAAAAGGAAACCTAATAAAATTTTAGAAACAAATTTAGATAGCCGATGAACATTTTTTAGATCAGACACATTTGGCGGATAATTTCAAGAATTGAGGGGAGTAAAACTAGCTGAAGCGCCTCTTACGAGGATTTGAGGGATTAGGCGGTAAAATGATAAAAAATATAAAAAATGCAGTTCTCCTTTGCTCAAAAGAACGAATAAGGGCGGGAGGGATTTTTTCTTGAAATAAGAAACAATGGAAGTTTGCTGTTGAGCATTTTCTTTTATAAAACTTAATATATATGTTGAATAAAATTTAAAAGAAGCCATGTTTGTCCTCCCCCCCCAAAAAAAATAGAAAATATGAATCCTCTAAAATAACACAAGATTCAGACAACTTCGAAAAAAATTATAATGTAAAAGAGAAGAAATAAACAAATGTAACTATCCTGAAAAGGGTAGAGTACAAATACCACCGTTTGTTTGAGGTAGAAAGTAGAAAAACAAAAGGAGATAATACTATTGGCTGTAAAGAAGCCTATTGAGGTTGAATAGTAACTAAAATTTAAAAAGAAGATAGTTTTATAGAAAGAAAAGCAACAAACGATTTTAAATGATGCATAGTTTTGTTTATACGGCTGTTTGCTCTGAGGATCTAATACTACTACCAATAATAATAATAATAGGGATTTAGGATTTAGATTTTTGGGCTTTCGGCATCGAAGGCCATTTAGACCTTCACGATTTGAAGGATGAAGTCCCTCGGCAAGCACACTATCCGGGGAAAGGGAAGGAAGGAAGGAAGCAGCCTGGGACCTATACGTTAGGTACCACCCCGGCATTTGCCTGGTGTGAATAAGGACAACCCAGGAAAACCTCATTCAGGGTGGCTGGCCTGAGAAAGCGTGTTACACTTTTTCGACCGAGTGACCCCACCGGGAATCGAACCCGGGACCGCTCTCACCGAATAATAATAATAATAATAATAATAATAATAATAATAATAATAACTTTATTTTCAGTGCCGTGAACAGCTCATTGGCAAAAATACAGCACTGTGTTAAGACCATTATACAATCATTTAAAACAGATAAGAAAATTTGTGATATAGAATGAGTATTAGTAGGTTAAGACTCTTGTCAGAAGTTTATTATATTCACATTACAAGATTAAAGCTGATTATAAAATAAGATTAAAATAGATACAGTCAATATCATAAAATACTATTTACAGAACCATGGAAATTAAAGCTTCATTTAACTATCGTTTAAATAATGTCTCAACTTTGCTTAAAATTTCGTATCCTCTATGTAAAAGATCCTGGTTACCTACTGTCACTTTTTCACATAAAATATTGGTTCTTTGAACAAAATGTTATAACTAAAGATATTCTGCCGATATATAATAATAATAATAAAATCAAGACCCTTGTCATGAAGTTAAAACAGTTGGAAAAAATATAATAAAATAAAATAGTTGCTCTATTGTTTCTCCCAACATATGTTCAATTTAAACTGTTATAAGACATTGTCACTCTTCTCAATATTTCACGTTTTGAATTTAGTGCTACCAATGTTGACTGACTTCTTACACTATAACACGGCACTCTTATTACTATATTTTCCAAGCAGTAACCGCTACTATATTTATTATCCAATACCATTTGAATAAAGTATTTATCCATAAAATTTATTCTTTCTGCTAGAGATTGATGTCCCCCAAAAGTTAACCAATATTCATACTCGTGTAAATAGTAGTCCTTTTTTATTTTATAACATAGTAGTCGTATAAAACATTTCTGTACTGCTTCGAGTTTGTTAATAAGCATATTAGACAAACTGTTCCAAACGACTGAACCAAATTCAAGTTTGGATCTAACAAGTGTCTTATATAAGTACACATAAGAACTACCATTTAAAAAATCAGACCACTGATTAAAGATGAAACCTACTGTTTTTCTCGTTGATTGCACTGAATCATTTATGTGATTACTAAATTTTAATTGTCTGTCATAAATAATACCAAGATCTTTAATTTGTTCTACTTTGTTTATTCTTACTCCATGAATTTTATATTTGCTGACAAAGTATTGAGTTTTATTAGTAAATGTCATATATATTTGTTTTTCTCAGAGTTAATTGTTAATAAATTATTCTCGCACCAATGATTTACTGGATCTAAGTCTTTCTGCAGGAGAAAATTATCATACTCATTATTAACTACTCTAAAGAGCTTTATGTCATCTGCGTATAATCGTATTTTTGAATACCTGACTTTTCCTGGTAGATCATTGATGAATAGAGAAAAAAGAAGCAGACCCAGGGGAGACCCTTGAGGTATCCCCTTCCCTATTTGACCTTGACTAGATGTTACCTTGCCAATTTTGGGCAAAGTTCTAGAACACAGGTTCAGTCTTCCTATTTACCTGTAATAAAGACCGAAAACAACGTGTCCTGCGGGGCTCTAACCCGCCTTTACTCGCTCACGCTCACTCGGCAATACTATATGAATTAAATATTAAATTTTGGTACTACCAAAGGAACCAACTTACCTACTAACCTATATGGGAGGACCTGTGTTCTAGAACCTTCCCCCAATTTTTACTTTAAAAGTTCTATTTGGTAAGTAACTTTCAAACCATTTAATATAAGACAGTGATAGGCCAGTGTCTGATAATTTATTCAGAAGTAATTTATGGTTAATAGACTCAAAAGCCTTTGACATATATAACATCAACCTGTAAATTACTTTTTAGTGGAAGTACGTAAAATCTGTAAAATGAATGATATTCTTTGAAATCGATCTACCTTTATAAAAACTATGTTGCGTATCACTTAAAATATTCTTTACATTAAAATATAAATGTTGGTGTACGATTAATTCAAAAATCTTAGAGAATGCACTTACCAAACTAATAGGCCTATAATTTTTAACATCATATCTATCGCCAGATTCGTATATTGGAACAACATATATTTGCTTCCATTTTGAAGGAAACACTCCAGCCTTTAACGATGCGTTACATATAATAGGTAAATTTGACACTATTTCATTACTACAGGCTTTAATGACATAATATGGAATATTATCAGGCCCAGGTGTAGTACTTCCCTTAATTTTACTGATTGTTTCAATGATATCTTTTTGCGTGATAGATGGAGTACAAATGGGTACATAATTATCATTATATTCTGTCGGTTTCAGAACCTTACATTTCTTATTTTGGTTGGAATCAGAATGAAAAGAATTATGAAATACAACTTTAAAACATTCTGCTATGTATAAAATTTCTGACACTGATGTATTATTATATTTTATGTTTTGGTATTTGTTTGTTATGTGATTGTTTGAATGTTCTCCAGAAGTACAAACTGTCATTAAAAATACTGTTCCCCAACGTTAAGAAGTAAAATTTTCTAGTCTCTAGATATTTCTTTTTGACCAACTTTCTTAAATCGGAGTACCTCTGGTACCATATTTTATTATTTGATTGTTTGACCTTTACAAAATTTTTTTTTTTTTTTTTTTTTTTTAGAGTGGTGGGTAGTAACAGTACTTTACTTATTGTGTTGGAAGGTGATGGACATAAATTTAAGTACAACATTTGTTAATTGGTAAAGAACTTGGAATCAATGGGTGTAAAGAAACGGCCACTAGAGGGTTTCGCCCTCTCTCTTGGCCAGGGGTGTAGGAGCATCAATTATTCTTTATTAAACTCATAGTTGGGTAAGGAGCTGTGAAACAATCATTGTTATTATACACTAACAAAAAATCAAAAAATAAAGATATTAAACAACAATAACATTAATAATATATCAATAATACCAAACTAGTAATGAAAGGTGCACATAGAAAAATATAACAAAAGGTGCGGAAAAAAAACTGAAACTAATGAATAACGTAGAAAATGCATAAATGGATAAATGATGATGAGTGAGGTGCTCGTAACGCCACAACACAACATATAGATGTTAGTACAAACAAATGCAGATTAATCTTCTGTCCTGGGGCGTCTCAGGACTGATGAGAAACATGGGGTAAGCCCAGATTAGTGTTGTAGAGAGACAAGTGCTATGATGGAAAAAGATGCGGGAGATGTTGACGGATGAGTTGGTGACGGAAAAAGATGGCATGATGGTGATCTGCTGGAAGGGTGCGGATGTATATGGAAAGCAAAACGCTGAGTGGTGTATAGCAGTACTTAGATGGAGATTCTTGTTGTAAATCAGTAAATATGGTGTCAAGAAAGATATCTTTACGATCATGGAGACTGGTAGCTATGAACTTATGACGCAATTGTGCTATGTGTTGAACAAGCGGAGGAAAGGTAATTTTTTCATACAAGTCAGTATTATGATACGGAAGTTTGATCCTAAATGCAAGACGAATGGCATGTCTCTCTAGAATTTCAAGCCTATTGTAAAATTTCGGAGGCGCTGAACACCAGGCTATGTGTCCAAATGTAAGTATACTCCGCATAAATGCTTTGTATGTGTTAAGCAATAATTTGGAATTTAGACCCCAGGTCTGGCCAACCAGACGACGAAGAAGTTGTAAACGGTTCTTTGCTTTGATAGCAAGTTTCTGAAGGTGGGGTGTCCATCGCAACTTACTGTCAAAAATGATTCCTAAGTATGTGACAGTTTTTGCTGGCTGAAGAAAGTGATCTCCCACACGTATTTGTAATAAATTTGGATTTCTTCTAACTTTACTGCGGCATTTAGGAGGTAAAATAACAAGTGATTGTGTTTTGTCTTCATTAACTGAAAGTCTCCATTTACTACACCAATTCAGAAAGCTAGTAATTGTTGTCTGTAAGTTTGTATTAATCTGCTGTATTGTGTTTCCCAGTGTAAGAAAAGCTGTGTATCGGGAACCGGTCAAAACCCCCACAGCCAAAACCCCCACACTCAAGAAATGTCAAAACGCCCACACAAACGGTCATAACCCCCACACAAATGGACAAATCTCCCAAACGCACGAACGGTCAAAACCCCCACAGCCAAAACCCCCACACTCAAGAAATGTCAAAACGCCCACACGATCGGTCATAACCCCCACACAAATGGACAAATCTCCCAAATACACGAACGGTCATAACCCCCACAGCCAAAACCCCCACACTGGTAGTCGGTCATAACCTCCAACGGTCATAACTCCCACACAAATGGACAAAACAGCCACACATAGCAACGGTCACAATCCCCACATAAATGGACAAAACCCCCACACAACTGGACAAAACTCCCACATGCAGAAATAGTCACAACTGCCACACAAATTGACAAAACCCCCATACTCATGTATTGCCCTTGTACTTTTTAATAACATTTTTTATTCCACTTAAACTGATGTTGCAACTATTCTTCTTGGGCGTCATAAAGAGCCGCAACAAAGACGTGAAATAACGATCATTTCAGAGTGTGGGGGATTTGTCCGATTTTGTGGGAGTTTTGTCCATTTATGTGGGGATTATGACCGTTGCTATGTGTGGCTGTTTTGTCCATTTGTGTGGGGGTTATGACCGATTGTGTGGGCGTTTTGACATTTCTTGAGTGTGGGTGTTTTGGCTGTGGGGGTTTTGACCGTTCGTGCGTTTGGGAGATTTGTCCATTTGTGTGGGGGTTATGACCGATCGTGTGGGCGTTTTGACATTTCTTGAGTGTGGGGGTTTTGGCTGTGGAGGTTTTGACCGTTCGTGCGTTTGGGAGATTTGTCCATTTGTGTGGGGGTTATGACCGTTTGTGTGGGTGTTTTGACATTTCTTGAGTGTGGGGGTTTTGGCTGTGGGGGTTTTGACCTAGACCCGCTGTATCATCAGCATATTGAAAGAGATAAGTGTTCGGTGATGGAGATGGTAAATCGGAAGCATAGAGTATGTACAAAAGAGGAGATAGACTAGAGCCTTGCGGTACTCCTGTGTATGGGAAGACTGGATGTGATAATGAGTTGTTTATGCTGACATAGGCTATTCGGTTGAGTAGAAAAGAAAATATGACTCGGAGGTATGTAACAGGAAGACCCAGTTTAAGAAGTTTATAAAATAATCCATAATGCCAAATCCGATCAAAAGCTTTTTCCAGATCCATTAAAACGAGACATGACGGAAGAGACTTATTATAATGATTGGTAATAATGGTAGTTAGACGAAGTAGTTGATCATTTATGCTATAATGAGGTCGAAATCCAGTTTGATGGAGAGGTAGAAGTTGTAGTTCCATAATGTATGGGTGTAAACGAGATACGAGTATTTTTTCAAAGACTTTACCTAACGTGGAAGTTAACTGGATTGGACGATAGGATTGTACGGAATGCGATGGTTTGTTGGGTTTCAGAAACATACAGACTTTAGATACCTTCCAGTCAAGAGGATAGAAACCAGTTCTAAGCATAAATGTATATATCGATGCTAGAAATATGAAAAAATTGACCGAACATTCCTTAAGTAATCTGTAAGTTATTTGGTCAAAGCCTGGGGCAGTACTACGTTTCCGCTTGATGATGGACTGTATCTCCGCGGAGGTGATTTCACGAGTCAAAGGATTATCCGCTTCCAAAGTGTGCTGGATGGAAGGTTGAAGTAATTGTGCAATTGCCTCTTCAGAAACTCTAGGGCTGAATTGATGTGTGCAAGGCGAAGGTGTAAATACTGACTGAAGATGGGTGGCTAAAGCGTCTGCTTTATCTTGATCTGTATCTAGAGATTGATTATCCTGTATGAGAGGATAAGATGAACTAACTGTCTGTCCAGTTAGAAGATGAAATTTCTTCCAGTATTTAGTGGGATGTGACTCTGTATTCAATTCATTGCATGCTTTGCTCCAGGTAAGCCGTTTATGAGCAACAATATAGTTATGAACTGTCCTTTGCCATCGTCTTGCTTGAGTCAAATACTCTGGATTCCGTGTTTGTTCGTATTTTCGAAAGTAAGTGCGAGACTTTTTGACGAGAGCCAAGTACTGCGGAGGTAGCATAGGTTGGTATGTTTTGCCTCGATATGTAGGTATGTTTTTGTTGGCGCTGCTGGTGATAGCTGTGCTAATGCTATGGACGGTATTATTAAGGTCGGTCTCTGATGTCGGTGGTACAAAGGAGGCAAGAGCAATATCTATATCAGTACGAAACTGATCCCAGTTCGCCTTGTCGTATAACATGATAGTTCTCATAGTTAATTCAGATAGCTGTTGTCTCTGATGGTTGATAACGACTTTCACCGGAAGATGGTCGCTGCCGATACAATCTAGTACATGTATGTTGCATTTATCGACCATAGAGGCAGTGCTAATAACAACATCGGGTGTAGTCTGACTGCTTGGTCGTGTATGTTTGGGCAATTGATGGACATGCCCATTTAAATTAAGAGTGACATGATCGAAAAACTCATCTTTATCACGGGCAGAGCGACTGTGAATATTAACGTCGGCTAATATAACAAGATGTTTAAAGTGATGAAACAAATAGGTGAAGAAGGCAAGAGGAATGATATGACCTGGTCGAACGTATATTGTAGCTACTGTTAATATAAGCTGCGGAACGTAAACTGTTGTCACTAGGTGTTCCGGTAACTGCATATGCTGCGGAACAGAGTTGCATCTATAAGTGAGTTTATTACGAACTCCAATTGCAACGCCACCTTGGGCTCGGACGTTATTGTCTGCGTAATCGCAGCGAAGAAATTGATATCGAGGAAATCGGACATAAGTAGCAGGTTTGAGTGCAGTCTCATTTAGTACAAATAAATCGATATTTTCCTCCAACAGTAACTGCTCAAATAATATTCGATGTTGCGCTAAAGAACGAATGTTCAGAAAAAGAAGTGTAAGAGCCATATTCATACACAAAATTACGGAGTTAAACTGCTGTGTCTCGTGGAGCAATATGGAAATGAACGTATGGTCCAGAATATGTAGCATATAAGTTAACTTGAAATATAGCGGAGGCTGCTGCTATAACATGGTCTAGTATAAGTTGACGTTGGAATGGGAAAATATTTTGTAATATGAGTGTTATGTAGCGGAGGAAGTTTTCCACAATAAGAGGAGAGGTGATAGACTGTGACAAAGACACGTTAGAATCTATGGTACGTAGCGGTACCGTCATCTCCGGGTGGTCAGGAGTTGGGTTCGGTTTGCCTTTACATTTATAACTATATGTTGGGTGCTTGTCACTGGAACAGGTCGAGCATAGAGGTGGTTTTCCCGTATTCGGACACTCTTTAGTATCATGGTTGCCAGCACAGTAGCCGCATTTTACGACATTTGGACACTTAGCCGTTATATGTTGGTTATACACCTGGCACTTTTCACATCTAATGGGAAGAGGGAGGCTTGTTCGGGATGGTTCCACCCTATGACGCTTCTTAAATATGTATGCGCCATCTTGTAACAAGGCATCGATGGAGGATTGAGAGGTAGTCAGGACTCTCACCATATATGTTGGACCGTTATTATTTCTGATACGAATACATTTGGTCACTTCAATTCCCTCTGCTTTTAGCTCCTCAAGCACCTCATCATCCGTTATTTCAGGTAAAACTCCGCGAATAACTACGGACATCATTGGTGTTCTCGAAGGTGGAGGATTTTGCTTGATTTTGTCAGGAAGCTTAGACAGTTGTGCAGCTTTGCCAAAAATCTCGTAACTCGCCTTATTACGTAAAGTAATGCCAAAATTTTCGTCCTGAGATTTAATAATAACGCCGCCCCTGGTGAAAACTATCTGTTGGATACTGGCCCTTGGAAGATATTTAATAATCTGATTAAAGATATGGCGGGTGTTACTGTACTTTGGGTCGAAGTTAGTAAGAAGAAAAGAATGCAATTTAGGACGAGCAAGAGTGGCTGCATATGACGGTTGTAATCCAGCAGTAGATGTGCTAGGATCCCCAGTGGTCGTCTGCATTGGTTCTGATTCTTCCGGCTTGCGAATGTAGGTAGGAGAACGAGATCTGGAACGCTTATCAGCCGACTCTAAACTACCCTCCGAGAGCTGACGGGTACGTCGATTGGTTCGCGGATCGCGTTTGGCATCAACCACAGCTTTACTTGTGGGACCTTGAACTAATCCCGGTAGTTTATGCATGGTGCGATAAAAATATGCACCGCATAAATTGATGTAAACAACACCCCGCTCAGATAGTGCTACAGGTAGCCCTAACGAAGCGACAAAAGAGTTGGTCAAACTGTGATTACAAGCAATGACCTTCAAAATTTAAGATAAACCCTCCAGAAGATGAAGATCCTCTGTCAATCTCCTATGTAGGGTATCTGCGCTGATCTCACAAGTACGTTTGCAATACTTGATCACTGCGTAGCGCAGTAACTAACTACAAGAGGAGCTAGGTTCGTAGTTAAGTATCCATGTTTACAAAATATTTTGTTTTCTTTTATTAATGATTTAAGGTCTCTATTCATCCACGGGTCCTTATATATCATATTATTATTATACAGTTTCTTTGGTACAAGGGAATCGAAAACTTCATATATTTTGTCATACAAATTTTCAGACATTTTATCTACATTGTTGGTAGGATCTAGGATCATTAATTTCATGACAGATTATGAATTCTCCAATTAAACGATAGATTTTTGTTAATGGTTCAACATTAAAAATTTATTGTACTATTTTCTATATTCGTCAGCAACAGGTCTAGTACTCTATCTTTATTTACGGCACCATAGGACTTACTTAGATGGTTTAATTGGAGAAGGTTGCTTAATTCTATTACCTTTTCTGCTTTTTTCTTAGCATAAAAATTGCTAGCAGTTACAGTTCCTGTTTCCCAGTCAATTCCTCCAGCATTAAAATCACCTAATATTATAAAATTACTTTTTATGGTCAATAAGTAGGAACATAACCAATCACAGTAGTCTGTAAAATTCTTTAACGGTAGTGTAGGTGGAAAATAGTGCAAACATAGTAAAAGTGGTTTATTGTCAGGGATTAAAATTTTTAATACTATTACGTCCAACCTATCGTCAGGAACTTGTGTCATTGTATACGAGTATTTATTGTTTATTAAAATCATACACCCACCTCCCTTAGATTTGTTTTCTAGTGCCAGGTTCCTATCTTTCCTAATGATATTGTACTTATTTGATAATTGTACGAATGTACATTTGTTTCCTTTAACCATGTTTCTGTGATACAATAGATATCGTAATCTTCACGATTTACTTCGTCCGTGAAAGACCGTTCTTTTGTATTAATACCATTTACATTTTGATAAAATAAGTGCAAGGTACTCATGTTTGGTTTAAGCTGCAAAGAAAGACAAATTTATTTACCTGAATTTTCTTCCTTTTCGCTCAATTCATTTTAAGTTTCTTCTACAACTATTTCACTTTTTAGACGACCCTTAAACCTAGTAAACAACACACCATCTGGCCACACATTTGCATTACATACAGTATCAAACTCATTTTCTTGTACACTTACATAAAATGAAGAGTAACTATTATGTTTGGTTTTAATTTTACGCACTTTCCAACTTCAATATTTACACTTTCTTTCACGAACTCACTAACATCATTACAAGAAACAGTTGGGTCAAGTCGTGCAAGGAATAAAGCAGCGACACGAGAAGGTCTCTTATTGACCTTCAGCTTATCAGTGTTCTTTTTCCTTTCATTAAATTCGAACGATTTCTCTTAGATAGACCTGACTCATGCATTTGGTTTGTTTCTGTCTGTCTTGATTGGATATTACGCATCGAGCGTTTTGTAACAACCTGCCACTCACTATCACCCGCACTTCTGTATTTTTGTGATGTGCTGCAAGCTGATTCATTGACCTTCCTGGTTGTGTTTATATTTTCACCTTGTACACCATTTTGTTTGTTTGGCGATGGACAATTCACTACCTCAGCAAATGTTTTAATTTTATTTCCACTCAATATTAAATCAGTTTTATATTTTCTTGTTTAACTGATATTATTTCAGCTATCAATGAATCATATTTTTCATTCATGTCCTTTAATATTGATAACATTTGACAAAGTTTATTTTGCACTATGTCACAACACGTGAAACAATTTACATTATTTCTATTTAAGACTGTATCTGCATTTTCATCATCTTCATTCTCACTTATTTCAGAGTCTGAATTCTTGCTCTGGCTGTTAATTTGTGTCCTAATATTCTCCGTCAGTATGGGGGTGACCATTGTGCTGTCGTCCCTGTTCCTTATACAATTTTGACATTTGTACGTTGATACACCTTTTTCTGTGTACATATCGTACTCTATATGTCCAAATTTTAGACAACTTTTTACGTGAAATCTTTTTGCACATAAACTACATGCTAGTACTAATTGTTTGCCAAAAAAATGGCATCTCACACAATCCACATGCGTCTTCAGACAGAGCCATCTTGAATAATAATAATAATAATAATAATAATAATAATAATAATAATAATAATAATAATAATAATAATAATAATAATAATAATAATAATAAAACTTTCTTATATTTAAGCTAGATAATAAACTATTTTGTCAAGAATGTTAATTACTTGAAACAACAGAAAATGTGTATTAATGAAATTATTCAAATGAAAACCGTATTTAGCACAATTTGAGAGTTGCCGTTGTATTACCATTATCACACTGATCCAGTACTTTTGTTATTACCACCAGGCACCGAGGTCAAATTTAAAATATCGATGGGTGGAGGATTTCCTTTTATTAATTATACTTCAAGTAGAGTAACAATTAAATATGTCGAATGCAAGTGCCACTAAATGGGTTTGTGAGTAAACTGAGATGACTAAATGAGTTATCACATTAGTTTCGTCCAGTAATATTTTTTCCAAAAAATCTTAGGTTGTGCAACTTTGCTGCTGAGGGGGTTACCTGTCTATCCTGGTCTCTCGCTACTTCTGCCTGTATCTTAGGAGGAAAGCAACAAGCCAAGGGAAAAGAAATAGATAAATGATGTAGTTGAAGTTAATGTTCCATTTCCAATAAGATTAAAGTCAATATGATCTTGTTGATTACCCTCTTTGTACTGCAAGTTGTCAATTTTCAAATTTTCTATTTAAATTTAAATACTATTTTCATAACGGTACCGCTTTGAATTCATATATCTAATATATAGTACAGACTATTAGTACAAGGTCCTTTTCTATTTCGTGTATCAAGAACGTAGCAGCTTCAGTTGTATTTCACATTGTCAATCAGATTTTAATGTCTTTCGGATACAATGTTTCAAAATTACTTCTAGCAAGAAAATTACAAAGCTTAATGTTAATCCAACAATAAGCAACGCAAAAGCTCCCATTAGACCTTTAAGACTTATTGAAATTGTTTTGTCATCCTTATGGTACTCTGAGAAATTCTTAGCTTCCAAATATTTGTCAAATAAAATGTCCTTTTTCCACTTTAAGGTTAAACCAGAACTTACAACTATATTGATAAAGCGCTGAAACAGATTCGTGAATGGCGAATTACGCTTCAGACGTATAACATCAGGAGTTGATATTACAGTTTGAGGCACAACGTACAACAAAGGATGACCTTCAGAATCAAAAAGCAAATGTTCGTACAGTATATCCTGAAATTTGTAAGTTTTACATAGAACAGCAAAATCTTGTTTTCTTATAATCCGTTGAAATATCTTCAAAAAATTATGATCAATTTCTTTCCAATGATTGTATATAGCTTTTGTGTCTGGGTCTTCACTACCCTTGAAGTAGCGTCGATGAGCAAAATGACCTCCAAATGATAATCCTGATATAACCAAATCGTGCATGGAGTTGATATCAGAATATCTTTCTGGCTTTATAACAAAACCATGTAAAGTTGATTGATAACAGGTATTGAATATAAGTGAACCAAAAATCCAAGTTATAAATAACACTCTTATGGAACCTAACTTTGGAGGAGGATTCACTGATATTCCTAACAGAACAGATAAATGATATAACAAAGGAGATGAAAAGATTAAAGTTCCTTTCTGTTACAATAATACATTCATTGTTATTGTACATAAAACAGTGAAAAAGTAGATTAACAAAATATATATCCAAAGTAGAACTTTGAAAGGAAAGAATATATTCATCCACCTTGGATAAAATCCACGTTGAGGAAGTATCCAAACATAATAATTGAAATCTCCTGTCAACACTGGATCAAACACATCATAGTGTTTTAATTTTATTGAAGAGCCAGCTAAATTCCCTTCTAATTCTCCTAATACTACCTTCAACATATCTCCTGTGTAGGATTCATTCTTTAAATTGTAACTTTCTTGATTTCTTGGTCTTGGCTTCACTTGCGGGGAAAAGTTCATTTTCTTCGCAATTACTTCAATCAAATGCAAAAATACACCACCGACTGCCTCAAGTGATCCATTGCTACCACTTCTAGTTATAATTTTAGGCGGCGAGTTTATGGTTGTCACAGGGAACGGACATTTGTGTAAGTTATGAATCCTACTGGGAAATAGATTTACTTTCTTCTCGAAAGTTCCTTTGTAACACGACTCTAGTAGAGTTACCACACTTGTAGATCTACAATGATATTCAGAGAATGGGAAGTATGTGTACATTTGTAGAGATAATTGTTGTGGTAAATTATATTTAATTTGAGGAACAGCAACTACAAGATCTAAAATGTTGTTTCTCATTGCAGTTTCAAATATTGACGCTAAGTTCTCAACCACGATTGTGGCATTGTCAACAATCACCAGCATTTTACTTCGTGGAGTTAAATATAATGATTTCATTGCTTCTACTACTGTCATAAAACTCGTCGGTTCTTTCAAGAAGAAAACATATGATACAATTATCTCAGACAATTCCTTCTTAAGTTCTTCATATTTTGTTTCTTTCTCGTTACGTAGTTTATTAAAATTTATCTTGATAGCAGCTATATTGTTGTTCGTTGGCACATATCCCGAAACATCATTATTTGTTCCATTTTCTACTAACATTAATGTTTTCGTTAAGTCAAAATGTTTCCTGAGCACTAAACGAGTACAGTCTGTCAAGAACATGGCTTCATTCTTTTGGTTAGGATAGAATGGAATGTGTGCAGATATTTGTAAAATAGAAAAATAAACATAGATTAAAACCTCCATATGCGGCTTCTCGTTGTCATCCAGTGAAGATACTAATTTTCCTGAAAAAGAATATAAAAAGATTTACATTAATACAAGTATTGTTAAATTTTTAAAAATTAAATTTGACACTTTTGAAATTTTTAAAATGTATTACAAGTTTTGCTCCATAATTGTCCATGCACTGGTACCTTCCGCAAATCCATTGAGGTTAAGCTATACTAAGTAACAGAAATGAATTGATGATTATAGAAAGGGGTTGAGTCACATTTTACTGAAATTTGATTAATAAACTTTTCCGATTCTCTATGGATGATTGCAACTTTATGTATAGTAGTGGGTGTCGAAGGTGTAAACAACGGTGTAAACGCAAAACTAAACTATAGGTTGAGTGCAAGAACAGTCTGCACTCCTGAATTTAAATAATTTTCTTTAAAATCTCAAAACCAATACAAAGTGGTCCTTTTTGCAATCATCGACTCAAATATTTCTTCAAGCAAAATACTAGTGTAGATGCGTTCCATAATTTGCTACTTTAAAATTACCATCAACTGTTCAACAGACCAATGGATCGCCTTCAGAATTTTGAAGTAACAGTAATATGGTTATCTTTTATTGAAGACAGTAATTGCAGGGGTGGTGACCAAAATTCGGACATTTTTAGTTTTAATTTTTCAGGAAACAGAAAAACTAATACTGACGCTTCTTGTTTTCTTTATTTTTGTTTTAGTTTTATACTTATTCATTAATTTTTGCATAAACACCAGCATATTAACTTACTGTTTAAATATTTTGTAGTAGTCCGTTATTTAAATCATGCAGTATGATATATGGAAGTGAAAATAAAACATATATAATGTTATTTGAAAGAATGTTTTGAGACTGCTCTGGCTCAATAGCAGAGCTTCAATCTTAGCTTCCGACAAGTGGGCTTGGTGAAACAAAAACACCGTACGCGTGGGTTTTACCTGGGTTCTTCTGTTTCTTTCGACTTTCTTCATTCCAGCTATTGTCCATTCCATCATCACTGTCTCTATTAACCTCAGTGCATAATAATTATTAACCTCAGTGCATAACGTTCCACAATTATTGTGGAACGTTAAACTAGAAAAGGGAAGAAGTACTTCCCATTTTTAAAAACCCATTAATGATGCATTAACAGAGAGGAAACGAAATAATGCATATGCCTGCCAAATGATCGGCCGTTAATCTGATTATCGACCTTTAGTAACACAGGCATGTTGGGCACATACGAGTCATAAACCGTTCAGTGTCGAAGGCAAATGGAAGTTCACGTTAGTTGTATGATTTTAAAGTGGGCCCGTCAACTGCCGCATCAAGTCGCCACGTATGCCAGGCATTTGGGGCGAATGCTGTGAACGAACGCATCGCTAGGCATTAGTTTCAGAAATTCAGTTCTGGAGATGTGAGGCTTTTCGGATGAACTTTTGCAGTGGATGTCCGCATGTTTAGGATGACGAGGCACACAGGAGGACAGGGCCTAACGTATGATGAACTTGCAGAAAGATTCCATGTTTCAGCTGAAACAGTCATACTGCAGCTGCCTGATATAGGGAAGTGATACAAGTTAAGCAAGTGGGTATCCCACACATTGTCGGCAGCCAACAAGGAACAACCAGTAACAGCCTGTTTGTCCTTGTTCATTCGGAATGTGGAAAACACCAACCTTTGATCGCTTAATCACTGGCGACGAAAAGTGGATCATCTATGACACTCCCAAGCGAGACATTTGTTGTTATCACCTGTCCCTGTTCATCAAACCTTAAGACCACCTCTGCGCCCACGGAAGGTTACACTCTATGTATGGTGGAATTGTTGGGAAGTGGTGTACTATGAGCTACTTCCATCTGATTAGACTATCAGTGGTGACCTCTAGTCTCATCAGTTGGAAAGGATGCACCATGCATTGCGGCAGAAGGAGTTGGCATTGGTGAATCGCAGTGGTGTGATGTTCCTGCACGACAAGCACCATGTGGCAATTTACCCGGAAGACCCTTTAGCAACTTGACTGGGAGACACTGTGCCATGCACCACATTCAGCTGACCTTGCTCCGACTGATTACCACTCGTTTCATTCATTCGACAACCACCTCCGTGGTTGGTCCTTCGCAAACGAGGGAGACTCACGGATTTCTTTGCATCCGTGGTCGGTAAGTTTTATCATCAGGGTATTCTGCAGCTGCAGGAACGTTGGGAAATGTATTGGATTCTGATGGTGATTACTACGAAATTTATTTGTTCTTTGTTTATCGCTTCTCTAGAACAGAACTTTTTTTAGTTACCTTGTAAAATAGGGAAAGAAAGGACAGAGGAGACTACAATTAGAAGAGGAGTTCGATAGGGATGTTGTCTCTCGCCAACGTTATTTAATATCTAGAAGAAATACGTATATAATTAGGTATATACGATTTGCGATAATATGACGCTTGTTGCGGAATCTGAAAAGAAAATCAAGATGTAAAAAAACTTGAGGAAGAATATGCAATGAAAATAAATGTTAGAAAGGGAAAGACCGTAATTAGAAGGAAGTGGTCAGTGTCAAATATAGAAGTAGGATGGGAGAAAATGAAACAGACGAATTATTTTCGATATCTGGGTAGTATTATTAGTGATGAAATGAAGTGCGAACATGAGACAAAAGCAAGGATTGTAATAACGAAAGAAATATTTAGGATGAAGGAAAGTCTATTTTGTTGGTCCTTGAATAAAGAGTTGAAAAAAAGACTCATAAAATGTTTCGTACAGAGTATTGTATTGTAGTTGGCAGAAACACAGACCACGCAAAAGCGATGGGAAGCTTTCAAAATGTGTATGTGGAGAAAATGGAGAAAATTAGCTTGATTGGGAGGAAAACTAATGAGAGGATATAGAAATGGTGAAGAAGAAAAGAACAATTTTAGGTGTAGTTGGAAAGAGGAAGAGAAACTGGTGGGAACATTGGCTGGAAAGGAACTGTATCCTGAGGAACATTCTAAATGGTATGCTAACAGAAAGACAGGGATGAGGCAAAGGAGGCTACAGTTGGTGGATGGTATGAAAATGTAAAAATCGTACGAGAAAATAAACAGATTATCTGAAGACCGTGAAGCATGGAAGCTTCTCAGTTGTGGCAAGTTACCTGCCAATGAGGATGATGATAATAATAATGTAATAATGAATGTTATACAAATAAAGTATTGCCCCTCCCCGTCCTAAATCAAAATCTGATGTGATACTACTGATATAAATATTTTTAAAAATTATGGTAGCATAGTTGGTGAAGCGTCCACTTACAGATTGGACTATCTGACCACGACTTTAGTTTGTATGGACGTTGCTTTCTCGGACTACTCGTCTTAAAATGTGTCACAGTCGTTTACCAAGCCACTGTAAAATGGGTAGAACTTGCAGAAACTTGTTATAAAGGTGGCAGTCTTGACTAAATTACTTCCTGCATTTGCCAAAACTATTGTTAGCAAAATTTGTAGAAGGGACAGTGGCTGGAAAATTATTTCTAATGTACACATATAGATAAATTTTCATCTACGATACCATTTTTATCTTTTCTGCTAAATTGAACTCCGGAATAAGGAGAATATTATTCAGCCATACTTAAATTCAGATTGATGTCAGATTAATATCAATGAGATTATGATCGCAAGTAATTTCAACAACGCAAATTGGATAAGGGCAGAACATAATGACATCTTTATTCTGAAGATTTAAAAGGCGAGTCGCGCTTTGTATCTCGTTTAAGGGTAAAATATTGATACTTTAATAAATCAGTTATGCTTTATTTATTTATTTTCATGTTTTGTTTGAAATTTGTACATTTTTCCGCATTCAGAAATAGTTGGAATTATTTTAAACATTCTTTAATTTTATCCTAATATTTGTTTTGTGCAAAGTTTGATACTGCATAAAGCATAAAGAAAAGTTCATCATTGAATCATAAACTAATTCAAAACGGATTTTCCTCTAGCTCCTATAAAATTAATTTTTAGTGTTCCCTCTAAGTTCCTCAGTAATGGTACGTTTCTTATAAAGGCTTTTTCCAAATTAGCTACAAACTTACTGCTGTCCTACATTTCTAATTTATCATACATGTAGCGACCATTACCCTCTGTTTGGCTTTATGTAACAAGCAATTCAAAAATTAATATTCTGACATATTAAGATTTCTTTTTTCTTACAAGAAATACATAAAACTATAGAAAGTTAATTGAAAGCTGTTTAAATTAAAGTTTGAAAGTCAATGATAACTTAGGTTATTATTTCACGTTAACCATAGTGGTATCTTGTTAGTATCATCGTGAAGGGCTTGGTTGGATACGTTTTAGTATCAATTTCTCTTCGATAGATGGCATGTTATTCAGTCTATTATTGTTGGCTACTAATTACGTGTTTTTAACAGCATAAAAATTCTGTTTTATCGATTTTCTCGAGAACTCCATATCGACAATTACTCTCACTCATATAATTTCTGTTATTATTATTATTATTATTATTATTATTATTATTATTATTATTATTATTATTATTATTATTATTATTATTATTATTATTATTATTATTATTATTATTAGCTAATAGTACTGTAAAAAGTTTGTTTCATGTCCGACGATAGATTAATATGAAATTAATTTTTAGTATATATAGGGGTGAAAATTGCAATACTTTCGGAAAATTTAATGTCATGTTTCCGTTTCGGGCTTAAAAGAAAGCGGAATTTTGTAAAAAGCAATAGTTTAAGTCAATTCTTCATACACACCACAGATGTCTATAGGCATTTACAACACTTAAATTTGATTCGAATGTACTTCTAGTTATTGTAGCATCCCCTGTCAGAAAATCCTGGATCCGGCCATATATATATATTGTTAACTAATACTGATACTAATAATAATGACTGATAGGTTTAACAACGGATGGGGACAATAAACCAAGAGTATAGACTACATCTTCAAATTTAAAAGTACACCTATTTAAAAATATGCAATTGCATGAATGATGAGTTACTTGTTACCGATACCATGCCACATGAACTCGAAATAACTTTTCTTCGGCCTAACTTAAACATGGACAAGCAAGCCAAGATTAAAATATGACGTAACATAAAAATTCAAGTCAGTGACGTAACAATGGCATTTGGCGTCCCTAGGCAAAATCCCTAGTGGTCCCCTTCATCCCCCTAATATACCCAAGCGCACTGCACCCCTAGACAATGCCCACCCTGCCTACCCTATTGTTATGTCACTGATTCAAGTCCTAATGATATTGCACTAATAGACACCCACACTGCATTTGTAACCTCCATACACATCCCTCACACAACGACGCGAACAGAGAATGCGCTACTGTGCAAGAGAAATTAAGTAAAACAAGTTAAAAGTTACAGTGTTGATTATTTCTGATAAATAAGAAAGGGAGCCTATTTGACAAATGAGTTTTTATGAACGTATAGGCTATTTAAAGACATCACAAGGAAGGGGGATATTGAAACATTAGTCTATTCTAATATAACATCGAAAAGCAATGATTCGCAGCCAGCCACATACGTTTGTGACAGTACATAAAGAAGTTAGAGGAGGCCCCATAATGAAATATGTGGTGAAAGTCTTTTCTTTCCCTATAGTAACCATAATTATATATTATACACTAAGGTCGCCAAGGTTTTCGGGGGGGGGGTCGGAAAATGAAAAATGAAATGAAATCTTTAAGTTTAACGTCCCACGGTTATGCCGGTTAGGCTAAAGGAGACGGTGATAATGAGAAATGAGTGAAACGGTGGAATGAAGAAAGTGGGAGGAAACGGGAGAACCCCGAGAAAACCCACGAGCACGGGGGGGGGTCGGGTTCCCTCTATGTACCTATGGCCTAGGAAAAGCATACTTAAAACTTACATTGTTTTATTAATTACATCAATTGTATCATCTTCGGTCATATCTAGTTTATTTTCATAATGGCTCAGTACAACTTTGTCTGGGACACCGATCACCCGATCACCATGGGTCCCGATCACCATGTTATATTTGTACCTGTTCAACGGCCAGTGATACATATAATGACTTCTCATAATTATATTGAGTCAAAGATCCAAACACAATATCCACGTTGTCAAGGAAAGAACATAGATTACACAAGTACAGTGTATTTGTTTACAGTAAACGCATATCTATCAAAAGAAAATAAAAACAAGTCTGTTAAAAATTTAGTTACCCCTGTCAAAATCACGTTTTTGCTTGTCCAGTCTTCCACACTTTTCTAACGACGCTCTTTTTCTCTTCCCACATACACCTTGCATGAGTGACCTCAATGACATGTACAAACGATATTTCGAAACTCACTTCTACAAGTAATGACCAATGTTACAATTGACCCGAGTTACATTTGTTTCCGGTCTCCCCTACATTAAGTCAAAAAACTAAGGGATTTACGCATGTAACCTACGTTTTACGCACGTCTACGTCACACATATTTTTCCCCTCTGTGTACTTTTTGGAACCCAGGTATTGTACTTGAAGCTGACACGCTAGAAAACGTTACATCCAAGCCACTTAATAGTTTAGAATACAAATTCTGCCTTTTCCATTCTTATGCTGTACTACTAAATTATTGTTTGTTGGTTTGGTTTTAGCGTCCCTTTCAGCACCGAGGTTATATGAAACGTGAACCTACATCTTAATGCGGAATCTGAACCACATAAGCTGCCGCCAAGATTCGAACCCAAGTCTCCACTAAAAGGCGCGTTAGCCACGATGGAGTTCCACTATTAAATTTAAACTGCGTCTTGTTATTAATGATAATCAATTTGGTAATTAAGTTTGAGCTACATCCGCAATTTAACTTGTAATGCATTTGCTTACAGCTTATGAGCGATGTTAATCGTTCATGATTTCAGTAAATTGATCACTGGTGGTGGAGGCAAATATCCTCTTATTCACGGGCAACTGACTAAAAATATTTTCAGGCTCCCAATAGTACATTACCATACAATTTGACTATACATAGCAACGTAATTTTTATCAAAGTAGAAGTATTTGATGACTCTAGTGATAAAGTGTCTATATCACTTTCTTTTCTATCCTATTCTTAGACACTGTCCAAGTAATTCGATCATGCAACAGAAGAAAAATCATTACTCTGAGTTAAAAAAAAAAACTGATTAAATAGATATAATTTGAGTTAAGTGTCTTTTATCATGGAAGTTATATAAAAGACACTTAACTCTACCTGGACTTACAGCGCAACGTGAAGTTCGAACTACACGAGTTTCCGTTTGGAATCAAACTCGGGTCTCCCGCACCACATAGCCACGAGGAAGGATCGTAAAAGAGAGAGGAAAGGAGGGAGAGAAAACAGATGAAAAGGTTAAGCTACGTTAACTCTGTCCAATTTCGTGTTGTTTTGATCAGTAAATATCACTATGAAAGATTTATTAAACTGTGATATTCGTATTTCCACTTTACTCATAATCGCTAATTTCTTAATTCCTTTTGGTACATTGGGCGCAATTTTCTTTGTTTTTCTCTCAATGAGTTGGTTCCTTCTGACGTGAATACTTAAATCTATTTGTATTATTACCCCTTTTGAGACTTCCACTTTTTTAAGTTAAATTTTAGACTTTCAGTCAAGCAGCTATTGCGTCGAGACTATTGATCGTAGAATCATGGTTCATACCTCGTTTTGTTTGGAATGAAGCGGTGTTCCCAACTGCACCAGACAAATTTCCCTAATATGTACCTAAGGCAAAATAATTTCCCCCTAAAGAGGGAAAAATGATTCTTTTTTTTTTTTTAAAAAAAAAGAGTCCCCGTTTTCCGCGAATTTCTCCCCTCCAGTACACAACACGGACATGTGAATGTAACCGAAAAAACTTTGGATCAAAGTTCGTACTTCATTGTGTTCGTAATGAAGCAATATTTCTAACTGTACCACTCAAATTTCCTTATTACGTACCAGAAGTGGAAAAATCCCTCTCAAATTGGGAAAAAGATATTTTTTGTCAGGAAAAAAATAGCTTTTTCGGGAATTTGTTCCCCCAGGTACATGCTAGGGACACGTAAGTGATACAGTTTGAAACGTTTCTTCATTACGAACAAATTGAAGTACAAACCATTATTCTACAATGAACACTCTTGACGCTAGAACTTACTGAATAACCATAAATTAGTAATTCTTACTCAAAAACGGGGAAGTAAATTTAGTAAATCAGCTCTAGCACCATAATTATTTATTCTAGGATTATGGTTTGTAGCTAACTTTGTTCGTAATGAAGCAGCGTTTGGAATCATACCACTTGAATGTCCCTATCATGTACCTGAGGGAGGAGTTCCCGCCCAAAATGTATGAAGAAGTAACGGGAAATTCAAATTTTCAAAAATTTCCTTTCTCATAAATTTATCTCCTCAGGTACATGACAGCGCAACGGTAGTGATACCGTTGAAAACGTTGCACCATTAGAACAAAATGAGGTACAAACTATGATTTTACGACAAATAGGAATGACACTGTAGCTACTTTACTAAACATATTGACTAAAAATGTGTAATAGGAGAAAAAATCAGACTTTTTTTTGAAAATCTATATTTATCCTATAATCAGAGGAAGGTTACCAAAGAGTACGCACGCCCTAAGAGCGCGCAGTGCCAATTACGCTGAAGTGGTAACGCACAGAATTGTTATTGCTACGCTGTTTGATGCATCTTTGTGTGAGAGTTGATACGAAGAAAAGGGAAGTTAATGGATCGCTGCAAACAGAAAATACAGCTAAAAATAACTTTTTTGAATTCTTGATGTAATATTTTAATACTCTTAGTTAAGAAATTATTCTGATATAGCAGCTAACTACAGTACCCTTGTTGCATGGTAGGAAACATGAATGCAGATAGAATTGTTTACCATGGCTTTGTTTTGGGGGTCTTGCATATGCAGCCACATGGATGAATTTTACTCGAGTTGACTGCTGTTTCCCAAAGAGTGCGCGTTAGTGAGTTACCAAAGAACTCGCAAGTACTCTTTGGGAGAATTTCTTTGATAGTGTGTGTGGGTAGTGGCATTCATATTACAGACTATGGTTATTCTCATCAGTTACTCTCGGAGTGTAATCTGATGTTTGAATGGATTGTAGAATTATTTGTAATTGTTTGTCTTCGATTCAGGCACCAACTGTAAATCATATATAAGAAGTATTTTAAATTCACAAAATTTCTTAAATTACAATGATGATGTGGTGTTCTGCCCAAAGGTAGGCCTTTGGTCCATGGTAGTTTGCCATTGCCTTTCATGGTATGATGATGTCGTCCTAAGTAGTGAGGAAATGATCAAAATAAAGATTCTGGAAGTGTTCTGGAGGAAGATGCTGAGCGAAATATGGCTTCGATTACGATTGTAATGAAACCACAAACTAAGAATTAAAAAAGACATACACTAAAGGTGTTGTTCAGGATTTTTTTCCAATTGGTGGAATAATGTAATGAAACCACGAACTAAGAATTTAAAAAATCATCATTAATTTTACTCATAAAAATCATAATTTGTGGGTGAAACTAAACGAAAATTTTCTTTAATGTTTTAAATTTCGTGTACGTTCATAATAAATTCTTTAAAACCACATGGACGTGTAATGAAGAAATTGTTGGAAGCAAACCTTAGGGTAGATTAAAGTTTACGAAGGGGTTTAGGTTTCAAGTATGATAGGTGTTGAGTGCGCCCTCTTAGGGACCGCAAAACGCACTCTTTGGGACATTGGTCCTTAAGAGTACGCATTTGAGTTTTTAAACTTTTTAACGTATATCTCCATTTCTACATCTAGTAGTAAATTTTTCTATTTCTTACAATGTAGCCTAAACTTCAATTAAAATTTTGTACAAATTATATAATTTTTGCTTCATTACTTTCGGAGCTATTTGAAAATGAATATTAAGTGCGTGCTCTTTGGTAACCTTCCTCCATGGTTCGCATCTCGTTTTGTTCAGAATGATGCTAGGTTTTAAACGGTACCAGTCACATGCTCCGATCATGTACCTGAAGGAAGGAATTTCAGAAAATGGCAATAAATCTCCTGAAAAAATCACCTTTTTTTCCACTTTGGGCGGGATATTCCCGCTCCTGGTACATAATAGGGAAATTTGAATGGTTCAGTTGGAAACATTTCCTTCATTACAAACACAACGAGATACGGACCATGATCCTAGGATTAATAGCGATGTGTTAAGATTTTTTTAAAAAAAAACAAGCTCTAAACTTTACCCTTTTCTTTTTTCCTTCGTCCATGTTTGTGACGTTACTGCCCGAAGGCATCGCACGTGTGACTGCAAAATGCACATGAAACATATTGTTTGATACTTCCCCACTTAATGAATGGAAAAAAAATAAATAAAACCGGGGTGAAAAGCTTTACTAGAGATTTATAAAGCAAATTCCAAAGGTCGACGTCATGGTACAGATCTGTACCATAAATCGCCAAAGGATTAATGGTGTGATCTATTTATCACAGGCAGTGATGCCAACTCGTGGGGAAATGTCATTTTAGGGAATTTTTTTACATTAATTGCTTAAGCAGGGATAAAGGGAATATTCGTCAAAATAGTACCAGATATGAGATTTTTTATATATTTATTTCATTGACATCAACAAAATTCTCTATGTGCGGAAAGTGGGCTAATGAGACTTGAATAAAGATGAAAGAGACGCTAATTGCAAATTTTGTCATTGCAAAGTGCATCTTAGTGTGGAAGTGATTTATGCAGTATTTTTTTTTTTAAAAAAAGCGTCAAGGAATATAAATTGTACTCTGAATTTTTTTTTAAAAAAAAGATAATGAACGGAACTAAGTAAATTAACAAACGAGAAACCGAAAATTTCTAAAATGTTTCACATGGAATAACTGAATAATGAAATTCGTCTAGTTTCACTGCGTTCGGTAGAAGATTATGGCACAAAGGCGTGAGGAAATTTAGAAAACAAAATGTACTTGTTTCCATCATTTCTAATAGTGTTTCTTAATTAAGAAAAATACTTATTCATCAGCTATTTAATAAATTTTGAATATCGGAATTCTACGAATAATTTACTCAAATATTGAAGAAAGTACTTCATATATAGTAGGTTCAATTTGAATACTTTATACATTTTTTTTTTATTTTTTGTAATTAGTATAACGCGTGGGAAATTTAAGAACAAAATGGAAATTTCTGC
Source organism: Thermobia domestica (assembly GCF_964235325.1). Lineage (NCBI taxonomy): Eukaryota > Metazoa > Arthropoda > Insecta > Zygentoma > Lepismatidae > Thermobia > Thermobia domestica. The sequence goes on from NC_137456.1 coordinate 165,511,600, forward strand.
CTTACGAGATGGGATTTTATAAAGTTCGCGGTTGGCATCGCTGATCGCAAGTAATGTCTTCAAGAAAATAGCGTAAACTGTTTTAGAATATAAAATAGTATTGCAGCCTTCACATTTTAATGAAATTATTAATACATGCGTTTTACATTACCGGTATTAATTTTAAAAAAATATCTTCTCTGTTGCCATAATTATGTATATGTCTTTTATACTAATCATAGATGATCACAAAACAGAATGCTCTGTGAATATTTTAGGACTACAACACTAATTACTTACCATATATTAAGTTTGTATTCTAATTCAACATATTTTGCCTTAATTAATTAGTGTTCCAACTAGAGAACAATGTCACCTTCCCATAATGAATGTTCTTTCTCAGAACATGAAAAAATATAAGTTGGTTTCCATATTTTCTTATATTTATCTAGCAAAGTCAATTCAATACGCCAATATTCCTAGATGTTTTGTATTTAGATACTGATAGTGTAAATACAAACATTAAAACTATAGCGTTTTGTACTGTGCGTACAGAACGTTTCATGTATCAACGAAATATTTACTCTGAAGTAGTGTTTAACATATGGTCACGATATATGAAATACCATTTAAGAAAATACAAGTTTTGTACACGAAAGAGTTAATTATAGCTTCTAAATATTGATATAAGGTCACACGTGTGATAATCTCTCCTGAGAGCAAACATTTAAGCTGAGAAGAAACATGGTTCTGTACTTCTGAGAAACGGTTCGATATAGTAACAAGGCAATTTCAGTGTTAGCAATTTCTGAAGAGCTGTTAGTGATCAGGAAGCCATTTCTAGGCATGTTTTAAGTACATGTATTTTTTTTTTTTTTTTTTTTTTTTTTTTTTTGCAAGTCGGAAAATATAACGAAATAGAAATACCAAATTAATAAGAGCCATTCGTAAATGTCCTTATTACATATTACCGGTACCTCTAATAAATTATCTCCCAGATAATCAATTGAGTCACACAAATATGACTAACAGGCGTATATCCATGTAAGGCACATTTCTAACGTGATGACGTCATATTAAGTGAGCACGCTACAGCTCTTCGAAAGAGTCATCATATATCATTTATACAGGACTATTATTTTGAAGCTGTAGTTTTTACCTGTATGTGAAGAACGGTTCAATCGTACTGAAATTTGTTTAAATGCCTCTTCTGCAAAATTACACTTTTATCGCTTACGTCTGTAACGTCATGTAAGCGACAACATGACCGTCGCATCGAGCTGCAAGCTTTTTTCCAATTCTTTTGTTCTTTATTTATCTTTCATGATCGATAGTTTTCTTTTCTTTTTTCTTTTTTTTTCTTTTTCTTTTCTTTCACAACAGAATCGAGTCTATTTTGATTATTTTGGACATATTTCATCTTTAATGATATCTATCTCAAGACTCTTTCAGACCTTAAAAAATGAATACCCAGATATTGTAAAAAACTTATATTGTAATAGAAAAAAAATCTTTTCAATTTATTTTAGTTTACCGTACAAACTTTATCTCTCTTTTTATCAAAATTTTGGTAGTTGAATTGATCATCGTTGAAAGGGACATGGTTAATTATATTTAAGTAACACGTTCTCAGTTTTAACAATGACTTAATCGGACTTGATTTTCTTGTGCTCTGAACGTTCCATTTCATAATTCAAGTCTCCCTTTAGTTCGTAAGGGATCAAATGAGGAATAGCTCAACATAGTTAGTGATAATGACAAGTTATCATGGAATTGATGATAGCTTTGTGACTATGATTTCAGGAACCCGAAAGTTTGTCGCTGCAGAAACAAAACTTTTCCAGCTAACGTCAGTGGTGTGGTCCTATATAATTAAGTTAATTTTGAAGCTGAGATACGGTTGGAGAACGGTCTATATTGTGAGGATTGATTTTACGTGTTGGTACACGCAGTCACCGACTGTTGTATTTCGGAACCCACGTTTAAAAGAAGCTTCGTCCTTCATAACCTTGATATTGTATGATCTGTCAGGAAAGTAAATGTACACCTATTTTTCGAGTCTGGCATTCCTGCGCTCCATCCATGGAGAGTATGAGAATTAAATCAATCAAATGTTTACTGAGGGGCAAAAAGAAAAGCTTAATCTGAATAAGACATTGCAGAGGGGCACAAGCTGTGAATACGAATAGTGCATAGTGTAAATAAAGGACGACACCGAAAGTGAAAGCCAGAAACAGCTGTTAAACTTACAAAAAAAGAGTAAAAATTGTCGAAGTGGGAACATAAAACACAAATACAACAAATACGCCGACAACTAAACGATGACCATGCCATGATCTTGGTGTAGTTGTTAAGGTGCTGGCTTACAAATGCAAAGGACGCAAGTTTGAATCCTCGGCAAGGACATTTTAAAAAATTTTTGTTAATAATACATACAACTCATGAGAGATGGTAAAAGAGGTCGTATTTAGTTTTTCGTAGTAATTATTATTGGTAATGTTTAGTACTGATAATACTTTTTGTCTTTGCGTATTGCTTTTGTTCTTGTCTTCATTTCCAAAGAGAAGAATATCCGAACAAATGCCACCAAAATTCCTCATGTTTTGAATGTAAACGCCATTTGCAATTAGTAAAAAATAAAAATTGAACGTTCCGAAGTAGCTGCAAAAAGTAAAAGGAAAAACATGGAAGTCGACCATACTCATGGTTACTAAAAATAAATTTCTACATGCCTTACACCTCCCGACCACGTTTCTACGTTAGCAAGTAAGAGGCTTGTGTTTAGGTTAGACTCGTCAATACGTTTTGCAAAGGGGCCCGGTTTAGCTCTGACGCACCACAGGTGCGAGAAGGGAGAAAAACACTTTTTCTCTCTCCCTCTGTGTGTCTATTTATCTATCTATTTGTATATATATAACGCTATTTGTGAATGCCATAACCACCCTAATTTTCAACGGATTGAGACGAAACTTGGCACAAACATTAATTGTTGAAATATCTTGATGAGTTCGTTAACCAGAATAATCAGATGAAAATGTTCAAAATGGTGGCCCTTCAAACTCTTAAAAAGTTCCAAGGGAACCAAATTTCGCCCATAAATAGGTATTCAGAAAGTTTGAATAAATTTTCCTCTTTTACTGAAATATTTGTGTGCAGAAACTTATTGAAATATTGGCCCCGATTAATCGCCTAAAGAAGGTTCACACCCTTTCGCTACGGTCAGGTTTTTTTTTTTTTTTTTTTTTTTTGCAGGAGGGGATTATTTTCCTATCGGAACAAGATGATTGTTAGTGATGATATGAAATTACACATTGAAAGTGAGGTAACTTGTGTAACGTGTTATTTGAAAGAATAATATAATAAATGTGCATTCCTCTAACACAGAGAACAGTAAATCATGTATTTCGAGTTCGGGAGCCTGAATGGCGAGGAGTGTTATTTGATTTGCTTTTTAGTAACACATTGCATTGCAAATAAAGGTAGGCAACATTAGTGGTAAGCAAAACAATAATAATAATAATAATAATAATAATAATAATAATAATAATAATAATAATAATAATAGGTGTTGTTTGTGGCAAGGCAATATCTTCCTCAGTTCTTCTTCAAACGTAATGATTGTAATGCCATATCTCCCTTACAAACAAAATATTAGCAATTTATATCGAGAGAACGGGAAACTGTAGAGCGATGGGACCAACGTTGGACAGTATGCACTCATAGTACTCAGAAAAGTAAGCGATTTCAATGCAAAAGCACGAAGTGTCATTGTCATGGATACTCATGGGGCCACGGCAGAGCCCTCTTTAGGCAAAATGTCGATAGCTTATATCGAGAAAACAGGAGGTGATAGTGGGATGGGATCAACGTTGGACACCGTGGATCCATAAGGAGCATCGAAAAAATTAGGGAGGCGGGCGCCAGCCAGCCTTACTTATTTCCACATAATAATATAAAATTATATTGTCGAAATACACACACGAGTTAGCTACTAATATTTCATATTATTATTATTATCTACAGCGTCTTTTCATTACGTGAGCATGTTTGACATGAAACCAAAGAGAAGATCCATCCTGTAGCGAAATCAAGCCGAGATTGATTCGAACTCGCATGGACGGCGCGAAAAGCCAGTGCTTTGTCCACTATTTTGTTAACTGACTCACCGAACGCGTTTCAGTAACTTACTTATAGCTAATTTTACTTGCTTCACTCGTTTAACTTGCTTTTTCTAATAACTTATAACGACAGGGACACGAACACAGAAACATCGAGAACAGTTAAAAATGATAGATGCTCTCCGGCCGCGAATCGAACCCGAGACTCCATACACCCAAGGCTCACGTGCTAGCCTCTAGACCAGCGGCGATGGCAACGCTCACTCTCTGTGTCGTTAGGGATTAAGACCACTGTATTGCCAGCTATCACTTCTGTGGGTTGTATACTATGATCACATGTTTCTTCTTTGCTGGAAGAGTAAAACCTACATTATATGTAATACATGAGGTATTTAGACCTACAAGCTCTTCATATAATGTAATAAAAGGGTCATGATGTCGGATTTTAATACATGACGTATTGCAGGATACAACATGCTTTGCATTACTTGTTTGTTTGTAGACAGCTACTAGCTTAGTGTTCTGAAAGGTTGTGTATAAACTAGGGATAGCCCGTTCCGGAATTATTAGTTTTCGGACTCCCGAAAGTAAAGCCAGACAAATTCCGGAATTCGGAAAATTCCAATTTTGTAATAATTTCGGAATTCGGAAAAATCCGGAATTTAGAAATTTCTGATTTCGTTAACATTCCGGAATTCGGAAAATCCGGATTTTTTCGAAAGTCGGAGTTTTTCTCAATTCCGGAATTTTCTAAATTCCGGATTCTTTCCGAGTTCCGAAATTCTTCTGAATTCCGGAGTATAACTGAATTCCATAATTTTGCGAAATCCGGAAAGTAAAAGTTCCGCTTCCGAAAAATGAATTTATTTTGGTTAATATGAATCGTGGCGGAAATAAGACTTTGACCAGGTAATGGCGACTGCTTTGAAAGAAATGGGAAGTATGAGAATTCAATCTGTCATATTTGTAGTTTCGTGTGGAGAAAGAACGAACTTGTGAACCAGTGGTTTAAGAAAAACTCAAGTTATTAATGTAAACTTTGCCGACTTCATAAAAGAAATACGAAAGACATTTTGAATCGAAAAATATAACATATAAGTTTGCAAGCGGAGACAAAGAAACCTAACGTAACCAGACTAAAGACGGATCGTTTACCGCGTAGCGATCGCGGTTCAGTGGTCAAGGTGCTTCTGCGAATGCACGTTGCAATTTTTTTTTTTTTTTACTTTAGAATTTTTGATGGCGATTGATCAGCGATAACATACGTTTTATTATATTCAGATATTTGAATACTCGGATGTTTCAATACTTGAACTATCAAATCTTCAGGAATAATAATAGTAATAATAATAATTATTATTATCTCGTAGAAGATTAAAAGCTAGAAGCTAAATTATCGCTCAGGTCATACCATTACAAGGAGAAACGTGACATTTGGAAATAATATTTCGGTTTGGTTTAATGTTGCTTACGAGAAGAGGAGTTTCTCATCTCGTTTCTAAAACAAATAAAATAACATGAGAATTAACATTTTACATTCGAGACGGGTCAGGGCTAAATCAAAATTTTCGTCTCTCTTTGGAGATGAGAATCGAGACGAGACGAAAAGTATCGTAAACATTTCCCGTCTTGTCTCGATTCTCGAAATAGTGTATGTCCATTCTTTAAGTAACAATTGCTCTGTAGACTGAATCTCATAGGCTATTTCGTTACATTGTATTTCAGAGCTCATTGAATTATGCTCTGTGTAAATATTTTTGTAGCAAAGCTTTTATATTTACCTCTGCATATTCTAAAAATTAGTTTATTATATGCCTTACTGTCGCGTGATATTCAGTTATATTTATTACAGTTATTTTCCTCAAAACATACTTTCTACATGAAACTTCAATGAAAGGTTCTAGTTTAAAATGTTGGTAGTTGCAGAGGTGTGTCTTGAAGGTACGGAACCCTTTCCCCGAAATCTCTACTTTTAAGTAAGTTTTGCCAAATTTCAGGGCAAGTTTAAAACATTTATTATTATTATTATTATTATTATTATTATTATTATTATTATTATTATTATTATTATTATTATTATTATTATTATTATTATTATTATTATTATTACTATTACTATTATTATTATTATTATTATTATTATTATTATTATTATTATTATTATTATTATTATTACTATTATTATTATTATTATTATTATTATTATTATTATTATTATTATTATTATTATTATTATTATATCAACTCCATGTATAATCTTTAAAAGATATACGGTTTGTATCTGAATAGTAAAAGCTAATTGACTGTCGATCTCGGTTGTCTGGAAGTCTTCAGGAGGCAAGGACATCGGTCACGTTCTGGGTTTGAGTTCCGAAGGGGCAAGTATTCGGGCTCGAGCAAAAAATTGTTAAAAGTTATAGGCTTCATCCAAACATATTCAAAACAGCTGGGACCGGGTTTGGGCTTCTCAACGGCTCGAGCGGCTCGGCTTACAGCTCATTCAATATCGAACCGAATCGAGAAGTGAGCCGAGCCAACAGCTCACCACACCGAGCCGATTTGAGCCATCGGCTTAGTTGAGCTGAGTCGAAACGTGCTGATGAACTAGTTTCAACTTAGCTGGCTCGAACCGGTTCACATGAGCCGAGTAGGTGACCCATCCCAACCGAGAAAGCTCGAGCCATCGGCTCAATTGAGCTGAGTCGATGGCTTGTTCCAACTAAGCCGGCTCGGGTCATCGGCTCATCCCAACCGAGCCGACTCGAGCTGTTCACTCAGTTGATACGAGCCGAGCCGGTTGATATCACTACCCGAGTTGGTCTTCTGCTTGGGCTCAAGAATTCGACCGTGCAGATCTCAGCCTTGATTTTAAGAACTACAGTATATACTTATATTGGTGATTACGACATTTGAGGCTCTCTCGTAATAATAATAATAATAATAAACTCTTGTCTTCTCGTTATCTAGACGAGACGAGATACACTAAAATTGCCCCACGAGAAGCACTAAAATTACGAGATGAGACGCACCTCTGTCGTGAGCAACACTAAAAGTATTCCACATTACTGCTTACATTCCTCATGGCTTTTGCTTTCCAGTCTGATCAGGTCAATATTTCAAAACGAGTTAAAACGAGCTGAACGAGCGAGCGAGCCATTATCAAACTCAACTCAACTCGAAACTCGACATCGAAAACAGCGACTTGGCTCGGAACTCAATTCAAGAAAATTACCTTTGACTCGACTCAAATTGTACTCGAGTCGAATTGAATTTTGGCTCGACTTATGCTCATCCCTATTCGTGTTTGTATTTTATGTTTCCGCTTCAACAATGTCTACTCTTTTTTCTCCTTTTACCTGCTGTTTCTGGATTTCTCTTTCGGTGTCGTCCTTTATTTACACCGTGCTATATTCTTATTCCCAGCTTGTGACCCGCTTCAATGTCTTATTCAGTTTAGGCTTTTCTCCTTACATTGACTTCACATGTGATGGATTTAATTCTCACTTTCCGCGCACGACCGATGAAAATGTTTTATTATTATTATTATTATTATTATTATTATTATTATTATTATTATTATTATTTTTATACTATTGAACTTGCACGGCGAAATTACTGTATAATACGATATCATTTCTGTAATTTTACTCCATTGTATGTTATTTAGTTTATTAATGGGCACTAAATTGTCTCCAGATCAACGAATAAATTAACTACGGCATGCACTTTGCTGGAAATATCATTACAATAAGATTATTGGTTCGTTCCAAACATGTTCATGTAATGATATTTCCACCACTCTCGTATATACTCTTTTCGTATTTTTCGCTGTCGTTCACAGTTAAAGTAACTGACTATTATTCTTTCTACGAATGATGGATCTTCTCTTTGGCTTCATGTCAAACACGCACACGTAATGAAAAGACGCTGTCGATAATAATAATAATAATAATAATAATAATAATAATATGAAATATTAGTAGCTAACTCGTGTGTGTATTTCGACAACATATTTTTATATTATTATGTACATTTACTTTCCTGACAGATCATACAAGGATGTAAAATACTAAACCTTAGACTTAAAAACTCAATTTTTCCAGTGGAATATAATCCCGTGTCAAGCCAATCCATTGTGGTTTGTTAATGCTAAGTTCCTCAAGATTCTGACATGTATAACTCGTCCAACCTCTTGGTTTTTCTATCAGTCTCTTACAATTCGCTTTTCCTACTAGACTTGTACGGCCTCCGCACGTATATGCTAGCGACGTCACTTCCAGATTAAGCGCCTCGATTACGTTTTCTGTCTTAACTTGAGTAACTTGAAGTTATTGTGAAGTTCAGCATTATTGATTCATTTGTGATTGAGTCCTTTGTCAGCAGTGGGGCTATAAAAGCAGGGGCGTCATTTAGGGAGGGCAGGAGAGGGCAATTGACCCCCCAAGAGTTTGAGGAATACATATACTTTAGTCGATTGTCTACTAATATACTAGCACAAAACGTGAAAGTCTTATGTCAGTGGTGCTCTTGCCCCCCACAAGCGAAGTCTGAAATGACGCCCCTGCTATAAAGAACGAGAGCTATAGTTTAAAGCGAGAAGTATACTATGTTTGATTCTCTCCGATCAGGAAGCGGATTCTCGTGCACTAGAGACACATGACCAATCACAAGATTAATAAGTAAAGCTGAGTTTCACGCTTTGTAAACTCACCCATTTGTACCAAATACTTTTTTTCTTTTGAAATAGACCTATATATTTTCCAAAACCAAAAGTCTGTTCTTTTCTGTTATTTTTAACGAGGAGCATTTGAGTCAACCCAGGATTTTTTACTAAAACAAAATCGAGAAGTGGAAAGTTTATTTTTCTACACAACCCTCTGCTACAGTTCTACATGTAGGGATTCCAACGTTAACTAATGCATAGCAAAAATTGTATCTGCGGTTGAAGCACTCTAGGACTGCCTTGCATTTAGTCGCCATCGCGAAAATGTTTTGTCGAGTGATGAAAATTTTCCGGAAAATTTTCCGATTCATAAAAACATACTCCACTTATTCCTACATCGTTGTTTACCCGTGATGTGAGGTGGAAAGTTTTCTTCTATATTTTTCCGGAATATTTTCCTTTGTAAACAAATATCAGTGATCAAGTAACAATTCCTTAGTGCTTATAAAATTGATTGAATTCATGTATAGAAAAGTTAAAAAGTGAAAGAACGTTTAAAGAATCTAAAAATTTTAATGGCTCAGATAATTTTCAGTACTACGTAGGAACAAGTGAAACAATTTTTCATAAATCGAAAAATTGTCTGTCCTGTATGGAAAAATCGAAAAACTTTTTGAGTCGGAAAATTTTCATCATTTTTAAGCAAAAAGTAAAACAACTATTTGCGAATCGGAAAGGTTTATTACTCTGTAGAAACAAGTGAAAGGAATTTTCATAGATAGGAAAATTTTCATTGCGATGTAGAAACAAGTGGAACATGTTTCATAAGTCGGAAAATTTTGAATATTATGTATAGTGATGTTAGGTGGAAAATTTTCCCCTATATTTATTCCTATAAAATTCAATTCCTGTAGAGGAAAGTTAGACAGCAACAAATTGTAATTTTCCAATTAGCTTTCGGAAACCGGAAAATTTTCTAATATTTCAAGTTGGGAAGTAAAATTTACATAGTGTTTCCCTCCCTCTCTCTCTCTGTGCGTGTGTGTGTGTGTGTGTGTGTGGAAAGTGCAGGAAATATATGGAGTTGGTAGAGAACAAATATCCCATTCCAATATTTAAAATGTAACAAGAAATCGAAAAAAAAACCCTTTCTGAATTTATAAAATATTTCAAAACCAGAAAATTCCGCTTTTTCTTCACATATAGACCTGCCTATGTAATGAAATAACTACATAAAAGTTCCTTATGAAGATTATTTTTGTAACAGAAAATAAGAAGAAATGCTTTGATTTTATTGTGTTTAACGTCGTAACTCATAATTTCAATATTGGAATTTTGTTTAATCAACATCTTAGAGCAGATATTTTTATTGAAAAACTACCATTATTATGTATAAAAATATATTAGAAATAATAATAATTCGATAGAACAAGTACATATTTTCATTTTGTAAATTAAAATGAAATTTCTTGTTGCTTTTAGAACGCAAACTAACAGTGCAACCTTTTGCGTTTCTTTTATTATCTTATTGAAAGAACAACTACACAAATCAGCTTTCTTATTAGTTATATTTCTCTTTCTCTTCTGAATGAATATATGAATAAATAATTGTTGTTTTTAAGAAAATGGTCATTATTTGTTTTCATGAGTTATTTAAATCCAATTTTGAGTAGTCAAAAAATTTACAGTAGGCACTTTATATTATCTCTACTTATTTATAAATGTTGCATTATGTAAATCTAGAAAAGTAGTAAAGCTATGAGAAAACTTCGTCTTACGCGTATGAAACTGACGAAATATAATTTTGTGAGATCAAAGGTGGATTCTGAGGGAAGAACGCATTGAAGTTTTTGAAACCTTTTTGAAGAAATACAAAATCGTTAGATTTACACTTCATGAAACTTTTAGATGTATGTTCCCTGCACTTTACACACACACACACACACACACAGAGAGAGAGAGAGAGAGAGAGAGAGAGAGAGTTGAATTAAGTTGATTTTGAGTTTAACGTTCCTTTCAGCAGCGAGGCTATATGAAACGTTACCTATGATTAACGTGGAATCCGAACCACATGAGCTCCTGCCGGGAATCGAAGCCAAGTCTCCCATGCGAAAGGTGCGTATGCTAACCGCTTAGCAACGACGAAACTCGCAGAGAGAGAGAGAAACACTATGTAAATTTTTACTTCCCAACTTGAAATATTAGAAAATTTTCCGGTTCCCAAAGCTAATTGGAAAATTTTGCTGACTAACTTTCCTCTCCAGGAATTCAACTTTGTAGCTCAATGTGCAGTTAAATATTGTGGAAAATTTTCCACCTAATATCACTATACATAATATCCAAAATTGTCCAGCTTACGAAAAGTTTTTTTTTCTACTTGTTTTTACATCGCAATGAAAATTTTCCGATCTATGAAAATTCCTTGCACTTGTTTCCACAGAGCAATAAAAATTTCCGATTTACTTTTTGCTTCAAAATGATGAAAATTTTTCGACACATAAAGTTTTTTAAATTTTTCCATACAGATCAGACAATTTTTCGATTCATGAAAAAATGTTTCACTTGTTCTATCTAGTACTGAAAATTGTCTAAGCCATGAAAATTTTCAGATTATTTAAACGATCTTTCACTTTTTAACATTTCTAAACATGAATTCAATCCATTTTATGATCGCTGAGGAATTGTTACTTGATCACTGATATTTTTTTAGAAAGGAAAATTTTCCGGAAAAATATAGCGGAAAATTTTCCACCTCACATCACTAGTTTCGTCACATGTGATTATGTTATCCAGAAAGTACTGACCTTCCTTGTAATGGCGAGTGAACCCATAGCGTAGTCGCTAAGGCTCTCGACTTTGGTACGAGCGATCCCGGGTTCGATTCCCGATAGGGATACTTGTTAAAAAACTGTGGTTTTCCTGAATGAGGTTTTCCACATTCACACCATTCAAATGTAGGGATGGTACCTAATATAGGTCCCAGGCCGCTTCCTTTCCTTTCCGGCTCTTACGTGACGGGCTAACATGGCCATAGATGCCGAAAGCCCAGAAATCTAATTCCTAAACCCTTGTCATAACGGTCCTTCAATTCAGTGTTGACTTTAACTCTTTTGTGCTAGTCAAAAGCGTAAAGCTTTTTCGGAACCCAGCGTGGATGCACCTTTCGGAACAGAAAATGGCCATGAATTATTATGTTTTCTGTTTCTAGCGATAAATTACACACCTTTGCAATATCACAACAACTTATGTGACGATTGTCAATGTCAAGCTGTTCAGCGTGTTGAATGTTTAGAGGAATGACTGCTGTATGTTGTGATACGATGTTGTTAACCAGAAATTGACATGCCGGGGATTGAGCCAGAGAACTCTTGCATTACACTGATCCACCGTACTCACCTGTTTAGGAAAAGTGTTCTTTGATAACTACGATTAAAAGAATATATCTATTTTGATTTTGATGCCATATAGTTCTTATTTTTAACGTTCCGTAATCGTTCCCACTGTTTGGGTTTAAAATCAGCGGAGAGCTGAATTTAACTCCTTCATTTCAACCCAACATACCGAACTAAATAAATTCTACGGCAACTCGTAAAAATTATTCCCTTTTGATACAATATGTTATATGCTCTTTGAGGCTTTCCGGCAATCATTGTTGCTTGAGGTTCAACCAGCCAATTGTATATGTGAGTAAATTTGCCCCTCACCTCGAATATTAATATATATCTTATTAGAGATCAGTAGAAGGGTAAAACAAATCCTATTTTGAAGATTAAAAATTACTTTTGAATTACTTGGAATTGAAATTGATGTGAGATAACTCAATGAAAATAATCGATTAAACAAAAGTTTACTTCTACAACGTACAACAGCATTAGTACGATTGTAGAATTTATCAATATATCCTGTTTTATCCATATTTAAATTCATTGCAAGAATATATCTCCATCCGCGACACAGTTTGTAAAGTTACTGGAAGGTGGCAGCACAGTCTCTGCACATTTAGTACTCTGCCTGACATCTGTTGACAATATTATGAACCTTTATCAATACTATTTGTAGTTTCTCAAATTTGCTTCTTTCTTTCATTTTTAAAAGAGTGAAAATGACTCAACAGTCCTCACTTTATGATCCGAATGTGTTAGGTGTATCATAATTGCAAAACACACATAAAATCTAGTTGTATGTGCTGTCTCTGTAGGTGGCATAACTAAATCCACCTAATGTAACAGATTTGTGAAATATCTCTCAGTAAAATGTTAAATTCAAAACATTACCTTTCGTCTTTTACATATCACTTAATAATATGTGGATGTACACACTCATTCATCTTCTTTACGGACCTCGATTTAACGGATTTCACAACGGACTAAACCTAAAATAGTCGATTCAGTTCGGAAAACCTGATTTTAAGCTAAAAATGTTGAATGTACTGTATTATATCGAAGTTTTTGTGTATTGCAGGTATTTTGTGATGTCAGGTTGGATAGTGTACTTGATTTAAAATATATTACTATATTGTTCCTCTTTCTTTTGTAACGTAATTGTGGATATTAGCAGTGAGGATTTCAGAAGAGAGACCCCGGGTAACTTTGAATAAACGGAGGTGAAAGTGTTTAGAAGAAACCTATTTAGAAAATTAAATTAAATAAACAGAGAAAAGTAAAAATAAAATCTTATTAAATCAAATCACTTTTTATAAATGACGGTGTTACAGTTACAGATAAAGTTATAAATACAGATATATTGCCGAAAGTGGAACACTATTTTACTAAAAATGATTTGAATTAATTAGACTTTATTTTTAATTAAGGCAAAGTAATTCTACAGTTAGAATGAAAAACACTCATATAGAGAAAAATAATGGTAATCGAAAAAGTTGCCTGTATCAAATACGGAAGTGCTGTGGGAAAAGTTGCAAGAAGTGATTTTTCTCGATATCTAGGCAACTTTAATAGTTATAGTGTGAAGAACAAATTTGTTATGAAACAAAGGATAAAATGGCGAAAGAAATGTCTAAGAAGGGAAAAAGGCGTATTTCGTGGTGTTTAACCCTTTAATGCACAAACCAAAATAAGCAATATTTAATTTACTACGTAATCTCTGAAGTCTCCTTCTCCATGACTTAAAAAAAGTTATTATTTATTTATTTATTTATTTATTTATTTATTTATTTATTTATTTATTTGTTTATTCATGCCTCAATCGAAATTATAACTGTCCAAATGGGCTTAAAGTTAACTAATTCAAGGTCAACACTATTATTACAGCAGAAAATCCTTTGTATCCCTATCTTATAGGGTAACATGGAAAACGTTTGAACATAATATTTGAACCCCGTTAGCCCGTTAGGATATGAATTTCATTCAAAGTAAAATTTTGAAAACGCAACTGAATCTTAGGTGCGTACTATGATCAAAAATTTCTATCAAATGGATCAGATAGTTCCTGATATTATTATTCTATAGATAGAAAGTTAAAAAAGTTGTTCTTTGTCTCCTTCTCCCATCTTTAGAAGTGGATTTTTTAAAAAGCTCGGACACTTATTTTCAATAAGAACATATTGAGGTTTATCTCCCAAATTTCAGATAATCATGAGACACTCTATTTTTAGGAAAAAGAATTCCTTTTCCATCTCCAACTTAGGACACGTATTTTAATCGAAATAACGTAACAGAAATTCATCATGAAATTAATTTCTAACAGTTGATCGTTTCTCTGTGATGATGTAACGTATAATGTGGATTTTTTTTTTTACTTATATCAGTTGCTACCCCCAAACCGTCCGTGTGTGTATGCTATAGGTTAAAATCATCCGTAATTATAAGTTCTAATTGTTTACATTTAACAAATTTATTTATTTATTTTTGAGTTTGCTCACCACCAATCTCCCCAAGCTCTATATTATATTTTTATGAAATTATTTAGGGTCTTAGTTACACACAACAATCAAGTAGAAAGCAAATTATGTTAAAATGAAATGAAATGAAATCTTTCAGTTTAACGTCTCACGCTATGACCTTTAGGCTAAGGAAGACGATGATTATAGCAAATGAATGATGACGGAAGAATTGATGGAAAGAGATAGGGTCAGGAAACGGGTGTAACGCGAGAAAACCCACTGACAGCATGTTGTTCACCACAAACTTACTTAGCCAAGCATCGAAGCAGGATCCCACGCATTCTACCACTGAGCCACCGTGTGCCACCCCTGCCAATTGTATTAATTATCAAGAAGAGAAATGATAACGTATGTAGCGACATCTATTATCTTAACTTCACTATTAGGAATTATCGTGACGCACTGAAAATTTACGATTATTAAAAGGAACTCCCATTTCCTTGTTATTTTTCTACAGCCAACATTACACGTTTCTTAACCAGGGTCGTATAACACTCCAGTATATTAGCATTACTCACAGACTGTCATGTTTTGTATTATAAATAGGATATATGGGAGTTTATCGATTTACAGAACAAAGACTACACGGGACGAGGCCTATTGATTAAGATTGATTGAATCACTAGTTGGGTATATGTCCGAGGCAACTACAGCCGAGGGAAGTAAAATCTGGAATCACGGTACTGAAAGGAAGACCATTAGCTACATGGACACAAAAAAAACACAAAAATGTCATTTAACTTTCGTAAGTAGTATTATATTCCACAACGCAGAAGCATGAAAACTACCAAAACTAATAAAGACAACTAGAGTTTCGAAATGTGAGTGTTGAGAAGAAGGTAGAAAATGAATTAAATAGAAAGGGAAAGACAAAGTACTAAGAATATGTGAATTAAAGAACAATCTTGGATGTTTCAAAAAGAGGAGAGAAAACTGGCTAAGACATTCTTTGAAAAAATATAACTGGGTTTCCTTCCACAGTCTGAAACCACGGTAGACTCCACTAATTCAATACTGAAACCGGAAGTAGTACATCCAGGGACATATTTAACATTTTACTGCCCTGCTTCATTAAACAAGTGGCGCTCTCTCAGCATCAACAAATATTGGTGTAGCAAATTAGAGATAGTGGTGAGAATAATCAAGATTTAAGTGGAAATAAGAAAAATAAAATAAATACAATAAGATATTATATAATTTTCAGTTTCAGTCAATAAAATTACTGTTGGTTTAAATTTAAGAAAAAATAGTCCGAGAAAATTTACCTGCCCCAAAACTTGTGGCCCTGAGTGCATCTATAACTTCCAATTGCAATAAATGGATACGGTCAGGGATAGAACCTGTTCTTCGGACACTGAATCACCATAAAAAGCCTTCTTCTCGCTATCTATTTCCCCTTTTTCACTCGGTGATCAATGTTCAAACTGGAACTCGGAGATTTTCACCAGTTCTAGTTTGAATAGAGGAATAAAGATGAAGATGAAACTTATTGTTGGGCCGCTGAATCCATACCAGAAAGCAATTTCCCGCTATATCTGATCGTTTCCGGCCTCCAAAGATCAATATTTAATCTGTTCTATACAGATTTCTACCTCTTCCGTTTTTATTACAGAGGAATAGTTACATTACAAAGATAAAGTTGGGACACTTAATCGATTCTAGAAAACCGCTTCTTTGCTATTCATAACTTTTTTTTTTTTTTTTTTTTTTTTTTTGTATTATGGTGAATTAAGTTGAAGTTGGAAATGATTGATTTTTCCTACTTTCAGTTTGAACAGATTATTAATAGAGAACATGAAGTTTATTCTTGGAACGTTAAATTGATTTCAAGAAACCACTTCTAGATCTCGATGCTGTTTTCGCTCCAGTGTTTCTTTCAGACATGCTTTTTTTGGAGGGTACTGCCCCCGGAGCTCTCAGAGTGCCCCACCGGACCAGACCAAAATAATACGTCTATAATATAATAATAAACAAAATAGTACCAGCAGTGCCCCCCCCCCCCCCGGAACACTTTTTCTGGAAGAACGACTGCTGGTACCCTTTGCTATACAGACAAACGGAGATTGTTGTTCTTACAAGACTTCTCAAACTTACGCATGGCATAGTCTGTAAGTCTGAAAATGATTCCGAGAAACATTGCATAATACAGTATATAGTGGAAAGTAAAAGAGGAAGAAAAGAATTATATTTGATGGACAATACTAAAACAAACTGAAATGAAGTGAATTTTTTTTTAATTTAACGTCTCATGATTAAGCATTTAAAGCTAAGGGAGACGATAATAAAGCAAGTGAATAATGGTGCAAAAATTGGTGAAATGAGAATGTGGAAGGAAATAGGCGTCAATAAAATCCACGGACACGATGTTGTCCACCACAAACTTAATTGGCTAGGGATCGAAAAATTGACCCCACGCAACAGAGATAAGCGCAGTTCCACTGAGACACCGTGCCAATAGTAAATGGAATAATTAAGGTTGGTTTAAACGGACGTTTTGCCGATAGGTGTCACTATAGTCTTCGTATCTTTCTCGTATTTTTTATTTCTTAAGAAAATTCTCGATTTCTCTTACAAATTTCAAGCTACCGACTTCAAATTTTTAGAGAAGAAACTTCATAACCTATCGAAGGCAACAATCCGTGCCGCTTTTTATATAGTATTTTTTCATTGCTGAAATGGTCTAATTGTTGAAACTGAATATCCAAATCTTTAACAATATAGTGTTTCAACAATGAACAAAATTCTAAATAAAAAATCGGCATGGATTGTTGACTTCGATAGGTTATGAAGTTCCTTCTTTAAAAATTTGAAGCCTGTAGCTTGAAATTTGTAAGAGAAACCGGGAATTTTCGTGAAAGGCAAAATATACATGAGAGATACGAAGACTGTAGTGACACCTATCGGCAAAACGTCCCTTTAAACCAACCTTAATTCATGAACGTGTCGCCACGTTTGGCCTAATCCTCGTTTTGCCTAACCAATTATCTGACACTTTTATGACAGATAAATGATAAGATTTGTGTTCGCCATTTTAGGCGAAAAAAGGATCCTCGTTTGGCCTAATCCTCGTTACGCCTAAAATGGCGGACAATAAGAAAAAACCGTGGAAATTCAACTAGAGGGAAATTATATAAGAGAAAATTCCCTAGTATATAAAGAATTAAGAAATGCAAAATATATAGATTAATATTATATTAACTATTTTCGAGGAGTCAGGTACCAAAACTTTTTTATGCATTTTCTAGGACCATGGATATATACAAATATATATGAGTAAGCGAATAGCAAAAACCGTTAAATTCACATTTTAAAATTTGTGACAAATCGAGAAAAACTGTTTAAACACGTAATGATTGTAAAATAACATAAACTAGAGAACATTAAAAAATTAAGAATAATGTGAGTGTTAGTCTGCAGAAAGCTGTATAATCACTCTAGTCTGTGAATTGCGTTATTGAAGAAAATAGTTTGGATTTAACGGGTTTTGCGTATGTAAATGGAAATAACAGCTTTTGCATCTGGACGAGCGGCCATTTTTGTTGAGGCTCAAGATACAAAACCTATCAAAAAGAAAGGGAGTCAGAGTCAGAAATCAGTATTATGTCTACTAAAATATTGGATAAAGGGGGGAATGTATTATCAACTATACATTGCACAAGATTGGCACAAATGAATATGGATACGTAAATGTTACATTAATTTTGTTCTAAAGTGAAAACAATGGATCCAAATGTGCAAAAAAATGAATTATGTAACCTCCTCTCCATCATCATCTACTAAATGGAAATCCATATCGTCGTCGTCCTCTGGTGCATCACCATTTTCTCGATTTTCTATTCCTCAAAAACCTCTTTGTAAAACGTGAGCTTTGAGCTGTTTTCAATCGTCAAACCCTTCGTAACTACAAGCGGAGTTAATTATATCTATCCGTATACATTTCTAAACTGAATGACTATATTTTGGAAGAGTTTGTAACTTTTTATGGACTAATATAGGGTGAATATTAATTTGCCAATTATCCCAATATATGAATTTGAAATATAGCAAAACAAAATGTGCAAATGTTGAGTTTGAGCAAAACAGAATTACATATGGACAATTTCAAAATGCTGCAGAGTACAGAAGAACTAATTTAGTCCAAGCTAGTTCATTACGACTTTTATTAGTCCAAGTTAAATAAAACAACGAGAAGAAGAAGAAATAGACTTAATTTGCATATCTGTAAGAAAAGTGAATAAAGATACGAATTATTTGAGTCTACTTTGGCTCTGACCCATTTATACATAAATAAATACCAAAGTTACTTCTGATTTCAATAAATGCCTCTAGTGGGATTTGTATGAACCCTCCTCCCCCCAAAAAACTACAACATTTCGATGTATTTTATCAATAGTAAACATTATTAAAACGAAACAATATTTAGAATTTTTCTTTGATTGAAATTGCATAACAATAATAAACTATTTAAAAAATCACAAAAGAAGCATTCATAAACTTATAAAAAAAATACAAAAGTTGCTTTTGTAGTATAATCTTTTTGAGTAATGAATGGGAAATTTAGGTCTGAACAGGGCCGCCCACAGGGGGGATGTATGGCGCAAGCTGCGCCATTGAGAAAAATTTTGGGGGGGATTTTACTCTACTTTCGAACTAGCAATTTTACTGTCGGAATAGCATTAAAACACGATTTTGAGAAGCTAATTTTCAAAAATTTTCCGGGGTGAACCCCCGAACCCCCTGCTTCGATACTCGATGAATGAAGTACCGTGCAAGTAGCCGTATGAAAGGAAAGGTTGGTTCGTTTTAAGAGAGAAGGGCCGCTCACAGGAGGGATGAATGGCGCAAGTTGTGCCATCAAGAAAAAAATGGGGGAATAAAAAAATTGGGGAAAAATTTTACTCTAATGTCGAATAAGTAATTTTGCTGTCGTCAGAATAACATTGGAACACGATGCGATTTTTTTTTTAATCTCGAGAATGAATCCCCCTACCCCCTGCTTAGAAACTCTATGAATGAAGTACCGCGCAAGTTGCTATATGAAAGGATGAGCTGGTCGGTTTATCGCTTTGTGGATATATCTGGATCAGTCTGGATCAGTGGGTGAAGAAAGGATTCATTAGGCCTTACAGGTGTTTGTTGAATATGTCTGGTTTTCAATACCTAACAATATTATACCAGATACTTCTGCCATTACCAGCAACGAGTTGCTCAGCAGAGAGGATTATGAGTAAAGTAAAGATTGTAAAAAATAGACTAAGAAGCAGCATGGGAGATGTATGGCTCTCCGACATGCTTGTCCTTTCTTCCAAAAAAGACATTTTAGAATGCATTCCCAACAGCTATATTATAGACAAATTTGCTTTGTCGAGTGAGCAAAGAAAAAAATTATTACTCTATAAAGGACATCAAGGGTAGGTTAATGTCACCACCACGACCAGTAATAATTTAATCCAACAAAATCATTCCTGTAAAAAAAAAAAAAAAAAAAAAAAAAAAAAAAGTATGAGCGGCCTTAAAAAGAAGTGAAATCACAAAAATGAGCGCCAAGTTCTGGTGAACAACAGTTACAAACACTCAAGGAATCACTTTCAAATTTAGATTTGAAACTTGCCTATGTTGTCTGTTGAAAATTATAAAGTAGTTTGACATAATTGTGAGCTAGTGGTAACCATACTATTGGTTTTGGGGGGGAATGCGCCATCAGCTTTAGGGGGAGTGCGCCATCAGCTTTGGGGGGGATGGGCACCCCTGGGTCTGAATATAATACGAATAATATACGGGAGTGAAACGTGATAACCCATAAATGTGTGTTCATCAAGATTTTACGAACACTTACACTTTTACGAACATGTTTCGTGTTTTGGTTATTCTATTTTTTTTTTTTAACAGCTGGTTTAAACCAGCAAACCCTGGTGCGATGAGTCTCGATTTCAATCTCATCACGCCGATAGTTATCTATAATTTGGTGCCAGCCCAACGAAATCATGCCAGGTTGGAATTGTACAAGATAATAGAGACCATGTTGATTTATAGAGTGTTTTTCTGTAAGCAATGTTTTGGACCTTTGGTACCTAGTATTCACCCGTATTGTATCGAAATACGAAGATCACCAGAGTCAACTATATCTTTATTTCTGTCATACGAGTGGAAATGGAGTGTATCAACAGGACAATCACCCTCGTAACAGATCCCGGTTGGCCACCACCTGTTTGGAGGAGCATTCAACTTCTTCCTGCTGAAACAACCACCGAGAAGCCCGGATTTCAATCTCATTGTGCATCTCAGAGACTTATGCTATGGACATTCCCGGTAGTATGTGAAACGAGTGGAAATTTGACTCAAAAGTTATAAATTCAAAAGTAATAATAAGAAATGAAATATATTTTTCTTCTTTCTTTGTCAGTAATACATTAAGATGTTTGAATTGTGGAATTATCCAAAGAGCAATTTGTCAGCAGAGCGATTTGTCACAAATCACTCGTTTCGATCACACGATCTTTTGTCAGATCTAGCTCGAAATAGTTACAAATTTCATACGAATTGTAATTATAATATAATCACAATAGGATCCCTTGTAATGCATTAACAGTTTCAAAAAACGTTGAAACTGGAATGAAATCGTCTGAAAGATCAGCAAAACCTGCAATAAAATAACTTTTGCACCTACATAAGAGGAAACACACAAACTATATTTCCTTTAACATACCGAATAGCAGTACCATTTGACAATATCAGATATTTGGAAACAAACTTCAAACAAAAAGTTGTTTTTGAACAGCACTCACCTTTAAACAAAAGTTATAACAGGTGTAACTTGTTGTTTTTCTCTCATCTCAAGTATAGCCACTATACACTCTATGAGGGCATTAATATTCTAAAATGGAATGGAAAAGTAACTGTACAATTGTCGAAACACTTTTCCGAAAGCAAATGGTCCTATTACAAATTAGTTATGGGAAAACTAATTTGTATTTCTCAGTTCTTCACATAGTAGGGATTTTTTTCTTGAAAAATTTCCCTCCAGTTTTATCTCCACGATTTTTTTATAGTCCACCATTTTAGGCAAAACGAGGATTAGGCCAAACGAGTATCCTTATTTCGCCTAAAATGGCGGACATAAAGCTTATCTTTTATCTGTCATAAAAGTATCAGATAATTGGTTAGGCGAAACGAGGATTAGGCCAAACGATGCAAGATCATTCATGAAGACGAATAGATTACCTGGGAACTGAAGTGCATAGGGGCTTCTCAATCTTATGACAAGTGACCTACCATTAATGAAGGATACGCTGATAATCATGTCTTCAATGCATAGACGTAGACTGTATCAGTTAAACACGCACTGTTCTATAGATTTCCTTTATATACATATCTCCGTTGGACAGTTCAAAGACACGTTAATGTTGTCTTATCCAATTTTTCCCTTTCTATCTTTCTTGATTTTTCGTGGACAGCAAAAGGGAATGGCGAAATGTCTTCCTCATAACTCAAGCCGTCACTAAATGTCAGACGGACACGAATGATGTCATGTGGAAAAAAGAAGCATTCAGTTCACTGGCCGAATTTTATCTGTTAACAATGGCGTACAACTTAACATTAAAAGTACTTGTTAAGTGGCAGACGTGATACAGATATATCATATCAAATAGAAACAAATAAAATAAAAAGATAACTGGTCCAATTGATTTAACAAATAAACATTAGAGACATTTCTATATATTAGGTAGTAAGACAAAAGTTGAAACCTATAGCAACAGTCATTCATCTTCATTCCAAACATTTTTAAATTATTGCATTGACACGTACTTTCGTTGCGTTTATATTACCTTTTTGGATATTTTATTTTTTAAACCTGGTGGACAACATCGTGTTCGTGGGTTTTCTTGGGCCACTCCCGTTTCCTCCCACAATATCACTCTATCCACTCTTCCATCATCAGTCACTTGCCTTAATCATCTGTTTCCCTAAGTCTAAAGGGTATAATCGGGTGGGACGTTAAACTGAAATTTTTCATGACATTATCCTAAAAAGTATTTGCGAATTACTTCCCGTTTAAACTTCCACTACTACATAAAAGTTTCAACAGAGAAAAGAAACTATTAGTTGTCGTACAATATAACAAATATGGTTTGCAGGCTTTCTTCCAGAAAATTTTGTCCGGGATGGGAGGGAATCGAAACGTGAGCGGATTGCACTTGGGACACTTTTCCTGGTCTTACACCGTGTTATTATAAATAATCGAACATTACGAACATTAAGATATCTCGTTTAACAACACTTAGACACATGAAAGCGGTACGTATCAATGGAAAGTAAAACACAAACATGTTTAGTAGCAGTAAAACTTTTGAATGCGTAGTTGTTGTTTTCGCCACAAGAGGATGATAGCAGAGAAAATAGCTGTCAATGAAGGCAGAAAGGCATTTTCCGTTGATCACTGCTGGACGGCGGATTGACTTTCGCTTACAGATGCATCTATTTGTTCTAAATTCAGAATACCACTTACTAATATTGTGTTTCAGTGAGTGAATCTTCACCAAACTTCCTTCCCGGCGGAAGCTCGTGGTTTGGATCCCAAGTTAAACTATAGGTCCACGTGTAATATAGCCTCGTTGCTGAAATGGATGCTCAACTTAAATCCAATCCAATTCACCAAACTTTCTTCTAAAATTACGTTCCACAGTGACAACAGATTGGTAGACGTAAAAATCCAACACATTCTTTCTGTTTTTAGAACAACTATTTTTAAAATCATATTTATGCAGCGCACCACTTCTTCTGATATCGCTGCATAAAAAGCAACTCAAAAACAAATAAAATCTCCGTGATCAAACCTTCCCCTTTTTACTATCCAAATAATGATTGTTTTCTCAAACATTGAGATTTTTAAGTGTCTTCCTTTTGAGATATTTCAGATTGAAGGCAGCCCATTTTCTAAAATTAGAACGTTTGAAAGATCCATAATAAAGAAAGAATGAGACCCCTTGGTATTAAACTTGTTTTAAGAAGTAGTGTACCTCAAATCCTTTATCTAGAATAAAAAAAGTGAATTTCGTTTCACAGTTGTGAAACTATGATAGATTTTGAAACTACACGATTTCGATATTCAAACAGATCTATAACTCCCGGATGCAATAGAGGGATAATGAGAGATGAAACCTGTTAAATAGCAAATTTCTACCACTTCTAGTCTTATATAGGGAGATAGAAAAGAAAATGGGATCCTTTTTAACCCTTTGACTACCAAGGGGACACACGTGTCCCATGCGAATAATTCAAACATCGTTGGGAATTTGTTTTTAGAAAATTCTAAAAATAATAATAATAATAATAAATGTTGTTCTCCCATTGTGTCAGATGTGACCAGGAGACTGCGTTTAGTTTCCAAAACTGTGTACAGATGTCAGCAATATCCCACATTAGAGGAGTCGTGCATATAAAAGAATGTTCACATTTAAAAAAAAATGGTAGTCAAAGGGTTAAGACCTGAATCGATTCCAAAACAGATAATCGCTACCTATTACCGTTTTTGTTCTATCGTGTTCAACGTTAAAACCGGAAATACTTAGTACCAAAATTTTACCACTTTCAGTTTTAATTCAGCTGATTTGATTTTGGGTTTAACGTCCCGTTCAGCAGCAAGGCTATATGAGACGTGGACCTAATGATTAACGTGGAACCCTAACCACATGATCTCCTGCCGGAATCCGAACCCGGGTCTCCCACGCCAAAGGCGCGTATGCTAACCGCTTAGCCACGGAGGAGCTCTCAGTTTTAATACAGTAATACGGGTGAAGACGATATCTTTTCTTCAGATTAGGAATCGATTTCAAGAAAACTGCTCTTTGTCAGGGTTGCGCATGAGTTGAGTCGAGTAGAGATTTAAACCTGTCTCGACTCGTCTCGAGAAAATGTGACGACTCGTGTCTCGATTCGAAAATATGTTTCTATCTCGACTCGACAATTTCTGTCTCGACTCGACTCGAATTCGAGACGAGACGTCTGGAAATGCGAGTTGAGACAAAATATACGAATTAAAATATACGCACACATCAGCCAGAACATTATGACTACCTACCTAATTGTCAGTATGTTCACCTTTGGCACGGATAACAACAGCGACGCGTCTTGGCATGGACGGAATGATCCTTGGTAGGTCACTGAAGAAAGTTGGCACCACATGTGTCCACACAGGTCACATAATTTCCGTAAATTTCGGAGAGGAGTAGATGCACTCTGACGTCACGTTCAATCACATCTGACGTAACGTTCGATTGCGTTCAGATCCGGAGAGCTTGGGGGGTCAGCACATCACTTTGAACTCACCCCTTTTTTCCTCGAACTACTCCATCACACTCCCGGCCTTGTGACATACTGCATTATCTTGTCGAAAAATGCCGCTACCGTTGGGAACAATGGTCGTCATGAAAGGGTGTACGTAGTCTGCAAGCAGTTGCGATACGCCTCGGCAGTCATGGTGCCTTGCTCCATGACCCATGGATGCTCACGTGAAAGAGAGGATAATTAAGCCGCCACCAGCATGTCCCGTCTCGCAGTAGAGGTCTCAAGGAGCTGTTCCCTTGGAATACGACGGATTCGCACCCTCCCATCGTCATGATGAAGAAGGTATCGGGATTCATCAGACAATGAAACGCTCTGCCATTGTGTCAAGGTCCAGTGGCGATGGTCACATGTTCATTTCAGTCGTAGTTGCCGATGTCGTAGTGTTAACATTCGCACATGGATGGGTCGGGAGTCGGCTGCGGAGGCCCATCGTTAGGAGTGTTTGGTGCACTGTGTGTTCAGACACTCTTGTACTTTGCCCAATATTGAAGTCTGATGTTAGTTCCGCCACAGTTCGCTGTCTGTCCTGTTTTACCAGTCTGCCTAGACTACACGTCCGACATCTGTAATTAGGTAGGGGGTGCCCAACCCGTCGACATTTGGACGTCGTTCCCCTTGGTTTCGACACTTGTTGAAGACACTCACCCAGCACTCCTCGAACACCCGACAAGTCCTGCAGTTTCCGAAATTCTCGTGCCGAGTCTCAGGAACATTACAACCTGCCCTCGGTCAAAGATCGCGCGCCTTCCCCATTCTACACACGGCCAGTACTCTCACTGATACTACATGCACCGTACGTGTATCTCACTAACGGGCATTCCTCGGTACGTGACGCTGATATGGCCTGGACGGGTTTATATCGATAGTAAGTAGGTCTGGAAGAGAATAATCTAGAAGTTATGTATCCCTGTTGCGTTCATGGGAACGAAAACTCAATAATTATAACTATGCTAAATTACTACAGACTGCCAATTGCTTATTCATAGAATTTATGAAGTTCACTTTATCGCAACAGTTTTATACAAACTATATAATCAATTATTATTATTATTATTATTATTATTATTATTATTATTATTATTATTATTATTATTATTATTATTATATTTGAAGTACAATCAAATATCACGACATTAATTATTAGTTTTAATTAACTGAATTGAGCTGAAAATTAAATCTTGATCTCGAAAAATTAAGTTTATGCGTTCTGTACCTTTCTAAAGTAATAAAAGCTGGAATTGGTTTCAAGGCTGTTTCTAAGTGAATACTTTCTTCAAAATAATATTAAAAATTATAGAAAGATTTTCAAAATATTCGAGTCGAGTCGAGATTTTTACGAGTAGTCTTGACTCAACTCGTGTCTCGACTCGAAAATTCGAGTCGAGAAATACGTTCGTCTCTCTCGTCTCGACTCCTCTTACAAAGCGTGTCTCGACTAGTGCACAACCCTACTCCTCCTCTTCTATTACCGTTTTTGTTATATGGCGATGTGCGTTGAAACCGGAAACAATTGATTTCTATCACTTCGAGTTTTAGTGGAGTAACATGGTGGAGATAGTATCATTTCTTGAAACCTTGAATCGATTCCAAGAAAACTCTTGTCGCTATCTATTACCGTTTTTGTTCTATGGTGATCAAAGTTGAGTCCTGAAATGCTTGTTTTTTTAAATCACTTCCGGTATGAACAGAGGGTTAACGATGAATTTGAATCGATTGGGAAGCTCAATCGATTGTAAAAATCGCTTTTCGAAATCTCTTACCGTTTCTTCTCTGACAAAAGGATGAACAGACGGACATAGCCGTTCTATAATACTTCCGACACTTATGCATATCGTAGTTTGAAACTTTAATAACGGTGAGTCTTACTTTTTCTTTAAAATTTTTAAGTTCAAAAATGACAATTTGTGCCTGACAAACTTCACTTCAACAAGTTGTTTCTTTTTAAAAAAAAGTTATTTGTAATATAATAGGCTTAAATGTGCACTAGACATAAAATGTACATCTAATTTCCATTCAAAGGTTTTTGTTTGAAATCAATGTCCTTAAAAATAACGGATATACAGTGCTTACCGCTTCTTCTCCTCTTCATGCGATTTATTGAGGAGAAGAGTAAACTTTGACGTCGCAGAGTATGCAGATGAGAATAACTGTTATGGAAGATAAGGTGGAGAGCAAAAGAGAACGGGAATAAGGCTACAGGTTAGATGATGGATCTTATGGAAACGGATACGTCAAGACGAAAAGATTAGTAGGTGTAATGCATGGAAGACTCCCAATTTACAAATGGCTACCACTGATAGCTGAATATTTAGAAATGTTGAATAAATGTGTTTTCTCTGAGTATTCAGTCACAGTAAAGTGTATTTCATTATGAGTGTTGTTGCTGCTAAGTGCAATAGCTTGACCCCTACGATTGCTAACTTTCTCGCTTCTTAATCGGTAAACTCCAGCTCAAATTCCGTCAAATGGATATCATCCCTCCGTTAATCATGGTTGATATCTTTTTTTTCAACCCTCGCATTTGCTCATATTTAAATATGTATGCTTCAGTTGACATCTTCCCTAAAGTCTTTCCTCACTTTCATTGATGATGGGGGCACGGTGGCTCAGTGGTAGAGCTTTCACCTCCGGTGCTTGGGGTCCCTGGTTCGATCCCAGCTCGCGCCGTGTGGACTTTGTGGTGGACAAACACCGTACTCGTGGATTTTATCGGGGTTCTTCCGTTTCCTCGCACTTTCTTTATTTCACTCATCTCTCATCATCACCTTCTCCTTTAGCCTAACCGGCATAAACGTGGGACGAAAAACTTAAAGATTTCATTTTTCACTTTCATTGTTAAAATAGAATATATGTATGAAAAGTAACATATTCTTAAGACAGCTAAATAATTGATTGATTGATTAATTTGCAGTTTAAAGCCCCTTTTCAGCACCTACACTTTAACATGAAATTTGAACTGCATGAGCTCGGACTCGAAATTGAACCCAGGCCTTTCGTGGCAAAAACGTTCCACATAATACCCACAAGAAAGCAAAAAAGCTCTTTTACACATAATACAACATCAGACAAAAATTTCCTTAATGTTGTTGTAGTTTTGACATTTGTGATGTGATCACAATGAATCTTGTACCGTACGGTCCATAGGTTCCCTAATTATGAATGACAAGTTTGAACAGGTCAGTTTATGAGTAGTGTACCTGAACGGAAGAGTATGTGATGATGTTGGAACATTGTCCCAGTTCGAGCAACGCGCCAAAATCAAATTTTTATATAAATTGGAGAAATCTGCTTCAGATACTTACTTTAATAGCATTAAGAGCATTTAATAGCATCACTGCGAAATTAAAATACCGCTAATTTTACAGTAATTATGTGATATCTTCAAATAGATAAAAGATAATCGAAAAGTGGAACAAGATCTCCCTAGAAAGTATTATTTTGCGTGAGATACCGTTATTACGACTCATTTATCTGTTTTCGATTTCCTGTCATTTAGAAAATCGGCATTTATTTTCGCGTTTCTAAATAACTGAAAACGGAAAGCTATTAAGTGACTCGTGATAACGGTACCTTCTGCAAAATAACATCGTCTAGGGAGGTCTTGATCCACTTTTCGATTATCTTTTATCTATTTGAAGATATCACATAATTACTGTAAAATGAGCGGTATTTTAATTTCGCAGTGATAGGGACTCTTAAAGTCAGTTTACGGTGACAATGTTTTAAAGAAAACAGCACCGGTATCCGTTTCGTCAGCGTAGAAGACATCAAAACCAACGCGACGGTTGAACTCTCGAAGATGCAGAAATAGGACTTTTGTCGATATTCCCAGCAAGGGCAAGAGCGGTGGAGGAAATGTGAGTATTTCGAAGGTGAAGGCGATTAAATAAATGTGTACTCATATTTTGGTAATAAAGAGCTACAATAAAATTCCGGCAACTTTTAGATTGCCCCTCTTTAATCAGGGACTCTTAAGGAGCACTTGGATGCCAACTAAAAATGGTATTATTTCAGAAGAAAGGTTTGAAGTTCAGTAATTTCCTTTTAAAATTTTTTTTTTATGGTTGCAACTAAATACATAATTATGATTTTTTTTTCGCTAATGCTGATAGTGGATAACATTATCTTTTTGCAATATACATGAGATTTTGAAGTTCAAATTTCTCTCTTCGAAAATTTCCATTTTGGACTTAGCACCTAAGCGGTTCATATGTTGACTATGACTCTGAACCCTTTCTGTTGGAGATGACGTGAAACGAGTTCAAAGCTAAAAGTACGGGAACATTTAAGAGTGTAAACATTTCAGACTACAATTCATCATTTCCTTTCATTCTTACTTAATTTTGAACTTGAATCAATATTGAAAGTAACTACTTAAAATTGTAGCTGACAATATTCCATTTGTCTCACAGAATACAAAGTAAAAACTGGATCCAGTTGGGTAAAGATAAAAAGTCAATGGGAAGCTTTTGTGAATGCGGGAATCTCATTGTATTTAAACCACAATGCACACAGATCGAACTAGTTTTTGGATACAGAAAGGAAGAATTAGTCATAAACATTCTTTGTGACAAAAGCCTGATTGTCAACACATATTTACATATTTTATTTTCTTCTTCAGCTGAGAAGAAACTTGGAGTTAAATTTCTCCCTCTCCTTCAAGAAATAGTAATATGAAACTTTGGCCCAGGTTCTTGTCATTGGTGTAAAGAAACTTTTACCGATTGAACTGCTTGGATGCCAAGTGGTGTGACTCTAAAATGGAATATTTTCAGGAAAGAATTTTGAAGTTCAATATCTCGTGAAAAATTCATATTTCTTTTATGGTTGTAAAAAATATAAACATTCTTTTTTAATGCTGATAGTGAATAACATTCTTTTTTATACGATATACATGAAAATTTGAAGTTCAAGCTCTCTCTGGAAAATTTCAACTTAGGAGTACACCACTTAGCATTCAAGCAGTAATTATAGGTCAATGTATTTTTTTTTCTCATTGAATGTTACTTGAACAAACACTGCATTTATGTTCATTTTTTTTTAAGATCTAGAGCTAAAAATTAGCACTAAAAGAATTGAATGGTATTCTTAAGCCAGGCAAATGTAAAATGAGCAAAATTCACTCTTGTCCTGATAAAGCAATCTCAAGTTCAGAATAATCATTCAAAGTTGCTTCAGAAAGACACTTTATTCGTAAAAAATAAGTAGCCGAACTCTTAATTTATTTACAAGTACTATGTAGTCCTTAGGTCATTATTACGAGCATGTACGCCATATTAGTAGTATGTATCACTATAAAGTATATGATTCACCGTTAGGAGATAAACAATAAAAGAATGATCCACTAATTAACAGTATTTCTAAATATACAGTACATAAGAGACAAAGAATCTGTGCCAACACAGGAAAAAAACTTTAATATTAATGTAAGCAACCAGCGACTTACTTTTTTAGACACATAAAATTTTTTTCTCGATTTTCTCGAAAACTACGTATGAGAATTTCTTTTCAAACATCTCGTTTCATTCAAGTCGATATGATCTATCGAGTTGAAATGATATAAACTCGAAATGTTTCGTATATATCGTACACGTCTCATCTTTAGAGAGCATTATAGTTAAACAAGAAAATTAATTTTAAGAGCTAATCATAATTTTGGACGATAGTTCAAAGATGGTTTGGGTCAATGAAGAGTTGACTCACCCCGCATGAACCCACGGTCCACCACTCACCATGACCCACTCACCCAGTCTGACCCACCAAAATCCATCGACACCCATTCTGACTCATGAACCGCGTTCTCCTCCCCACTGACTAAAGAGCTGATTTGATTTTGAGTTTAACGTCTCTTTCAGCAGCGAGGGTATATGAGACGGGACCTACTGATTAATGTGGAATTCGAACCACATGAGCTCCCACCGGGAATTGAACCCGGGTATCCCACGCCAAAGGCGCGTACCAGCCATAAATGGAAAACTTGATGAAGGTACACTTCAGCATCATTTTCATATACAGCATGGTTGGGTACACCATCAATTACTAGGTTTACAAAAAAGTTATTTTTTACTTTCTCGAAGACTACATACAAAGATTTACCTTCATATAATTTTATTCAGCACAATGAGAGCTATCAACTGGTGCATCTCTCATCTTTGAACATTTTTCCACATGTGCTGAACAATAGATAGATGTTTTTTTTTTAATGAAATCTTTAAGTTTTACGTCCCACAATTACGCCAACTAGGCTAAAGGAGACAATGATGATAAATGAATGAAATGGTGGAATGAAGAAAGAGGGAGAAAACGGGAGTACCCCGAGAAAACCCATTCACACGGTGTTTGTCCACCATACATTTCACTTGAAACGAACTAAGATCGAACCAAGGATCCTATGCACCAGAGGTGAACGCTCTACTACTGAGCCGCCGCTTTTTTTAAAAAAATATGTTTACAATTATAATTCAGAACATCAAAATCTTAAACGCAGTTCGTAGTAATTAAAGAAGTAATCAGAGAACGTGTCATTGTCCAAGAGGGCAATATCTAAAAAGTTGAGAAAAAAAAACAAATAGAAAAGAGAACATAAAGATCTCATTTTAATTATACGTTGCGGACTACAGTTCTTATAAAAGGCAACCCCTTGTTAAATCTCAGATTATGACCACTGTCTTAATTGCTTAT
Source organism: Thermobia domestica (assembly GCF_964235325.1). Lineage (NCBI taxonomy): Eukaryota > Metazoa > Arthropoda > Insecta > Zygentoma > Lepismatidae > Thermobia > Thermobia domestica. The sequence goes on from NC_137456.1 coordinate 165,543,284, forward strand.
TCGACATTCGCAGCAAATCATAGTTAACGATTCTTGTCCACTATTGAATACCAACGGATGGTTTACGATGGATTTTGTTTCTCTCTCTTCGACATGCCAAAAGTTTATCTCCTTCATTTCTTTACTCTTTTTAATGAAGACAGAGAAATAAACAAGTTGTATCAATTTAATTTAACACTTTAACTGCAATACATTATATGGAGTCTTTTCGAAGTTGTTCGCTAAGGAAAACGACCTTTCAGCTTGGACATAGACAGTACGATGACCTACGGAGACGAAATTTGATATTGTTGATGTACTGTTTTTATTGTTCTGTTTGTTTTATAGTTTTTTTTTCTTTTTAGGGAAACGAGAAATGTTTTATACATACTGACAAGAAGTAGAGTTCACCTTATTTTTTATGTTGTTGTGGGGAAATAAAAAATAAAGTATAGCCTACTTAAAATTATCATTATTTTATTTTACAAAAAATATGTTTATTCTTGTTATATAGTTACTTTTATTTCGCCCTTATGTGTGTAAATGAAAAGTACGGACCACCGCACTGTGCTTTATGAAATACGAAAGAAATTATGATTCCGAAAAAGTTTCCTCGAAAAAAACTCAGGCTCAAAAGAAAAGTACCGTCTGTGGAGTTTTTAATGAGAAATAACTATTATGTAGGCCCAGTGGCGTATTTAGGGGGGGCTTCCGGGCTTAAGCCTCCCCCCGAAATCTTACTTACTATAGTAAAGTATATGAAATATCTTGCAGAATTTTCATATTTTCAGGCAAAGCCCCCCCCGAAAGTTAGCAAAGCCCCTCCCGAAACAAAATCGTAAATACGCCACTGTAGGCCTATTAGAGTAATTAATAAAACATGTGTTTATGAGACATCCGCAAAACCACATGAGTTGTATTTGTGAAAATAGTTAATAATAATAATAATAATAATAATAATAATAATAATAATAATAATAATAATAATAATAATAATAATAATAATAATAATAATAATAATATAAAAAGAAAACTACCATTGCTAATATTTTCATATCAATGAAATATGAAATAAATAATCTGAGTCGTTTTTGAGAAAATAGTTCCTAAAACGTACTTTCAAGAATAAACTAACCCTTCTGCTTTTTCCAGAAAAACGACTTATGACAAATTATAATTTTGTTAGTGTTAGTTGAGTTATGAAATATGAACGAAATTGTTGAAGCCATTTTTGAGATAATCGCAAATTTAATTTTCACCCTTTAGTAAATTACCCTCATTTTTAGGTGTAGGAAGAACATTTTAAAAATCTCCCTATAGAATCTTATAAAAACTTTGTTTTAAATTTGGTCTCGATACCTTGGACAGTATTGCCTCTAAGCAAGTGAACATCTTTATATCGGGAGAATGAACAGACGGACGAACAAACATTCAAAAATTATTTTTTCTGCGTGTAGAAGCCATGAAATTTGTAAATTCACTGAAATCTCGATTTTGATTATTTTTTTTAACGATTATCATACTTTGTTCTCTCCTATCGTCGCTCGAAAGTATAAATGGCAACAATAGAGAAAAATCAAAGAAAAAAATATCTGCGTGTAGAAGCCATGAAATTTGTAAATTCACTGAAATCTCGATTTTGATTATTTTTTTTTAACGATTATCATACTTTGTTCTCTCCTATCGTCGCTCGAAAGTATAAATGGCAACAATAGAGAAAAATCAAAGAAAAAATATCATTCTCAGACAAATATGCAATACTATAGTAGGTTAGAAAATAGCAGATGTGCGCTTCTAGTTAGGTAAATGAAAGTAATTTGATGTTTAGTCAGTATTAATGGTCCCTGCCTCTTTCGCCGAGTGCCTTAAGGTACGGAATTATTGCACACATGGGCCGTTTCGCCGAATCCTGTTTGGCTGAAAACTAGTTAAAAGGGAATTTGCATATAGAAAGGGATTTTTCCCATCTAAGTGTTCATTTTCTTATGGTTAATTTTTGCATTGATGTAAATTTTCATAGAAAGCCATGCGTATTGTCGTCGAGCGTTATACTCCACCTAGATGTTGTTAGGTACTGATTTTTTTTTCCTTTCCAAGAAACTTCTAAATTAAGTGTGCAAATAATAATTTGGAAGGATCACATTCGAAGATTCGAGGAAAAAGTCAATTATTGATAATCGAAATATATTCACGTTTATTACCATGATGCAAAAGAAACAAGCAGAAAACAAAACGTTACCGTTCATGTTGGAAGTTGAATATTATATTAACAAGGCAGAGTACTCAGGTGTAACACGCCGATTGTGATAAGATTGCACAAACATAAAGAACATCGAAAAAGAAGCGACACGTATTTTTTTATATCGGCCAAGAAGCACATTGCAAGGGTCAAATAGGGGCATAAAAATGGGGTCAAAATGAGATTATGTAATGTAGCGAGAACCAGAAGAGATATCGGAAAAGTTTAAATGTACGAAATACTACCCATAGTCGACGTAATTCAATCAGGTAGAATCAGGTACGCACCCATGAGTAGAGAGCAGAACTTCCGAAAATGGACCAATCACGTGCACAATATTGTCACAATGTGTTACGGAAATGAGCGAAAAGAGTGATAAGGGGCAGGAACAAAGAAGAAACGGAAACAGAAAATACGCGTTTTTACTTTGGGTGCATATGTTGCCCTATGCGAAAGAGACGTAGATTTATCTCAATGCCCGAAGATGGGATAACACGCAGGAAGGATGCAAACGCCGTTCATATAGACAGCCAGCGAGACAGCACTGCGCGGCGGGTTGCATATATCGCGTAATGAGAATGATGAGATGGATGTTGGAAACGAAAATGTGTGTAGGCAGTAGTAACACAAACATAGTTGTTACTATTACTGTTATGTTGTACACGTATTTTCATAGTGATATAATGTTGATGCTCATGTATGGTACTGATATTAATGTTGCTGTTTATATCTTACGTATGTGTACCACCTACTATTACATTCTACTGTGCTATGAATTTTTATTCCCATTACCCGATATATGCAACCAACTGCGCAGTGCTGTCTCGCTGGCTGTCTATATGAACGGCGTTTGCATCCTTCCTGCGTGTTATCCAACCTTCGTGCATTGAGATAAATCTGCGTCTTTTTCGCATATGGATGATGTATGCACCCCAAGTAAAAACACGTATTTTCTGTTTTCGTTTCTTCTTTCTTCCTGCTCCTTATCACTCTTTTCGCTAATTTCCGTAACACATTGTGACAATATTGTACAAGTGATTGGTCCATTTTCGGATGTTCTGCTCTATTTTCATGGGTGCGTTCTACCTGATTGAATTGCGTCGACTATGGGTAGTATTTCGTACATTTTAACTTTTCCAATATCTCTTCTCGTTCTCGCTATATTCCACATAATCTCATTTTGACCCCATTTTTATCCCCTATTTGAACCTTTCAATGTGCTTGTTGGCCGATAAAAAAAAATACGTTTCGCTTTTTTCAATGTTCTTTATATCTGTGCAATCTTATCACAATCGGTGTGTTACACCTGGGTGCCCTGTCTTGTAAGCCACAAAGGATGGAACGGAATCGTATAAACAAATACCTTAAAGTACTCAAGACTAGACTTCATAGTGGTCACACTACGTTGTTATTGTAGCACACTGCGTTCATTTAGAGGAGTGGATGATTATAAAACTGGAAAAAGGGGGGGCCGTTGCCATAGCAACCACTGTTGCCATAACAACGAATCCTGTCACCGCTCGTCAATCTAAAACTGATTGAGGAAAAAGGAAGCTGCAACAAATGTGATGCACAGAATAAGTCGTGAGTGGGAACCCTTCACCCCTGGTGGGGATGTTCATGAAGCTATCAGCTTATGTCTAATTACGTTGGAATATATTAGCCGTTTCTTAATTTTGAACATACTAGATTCGATCGAAACGAGAAAACTTTTTATCGGACTTCTAAAGAAAATAAAATCAAATAAATACATGACCGTGTTTATTACATATAGAATTCCCAGTCACGACCCCCCTTTCAGTTTTATTAAAAATAGAAGAAGAAGATGAAGAAAGGAAGAGGAAGATAGAAGAGGAAAGAGGTAAAGTAAGAAGGTGATAAAGAGGAAACTGTTACTGGATATTTTGAGGAATATGGTAAAGGAAAGTGAATAATTATCTAATGGTGATCATTTCCAATAGCTATTGGGTAAATGTCTGGTATCAGGGTGATCAAAGGTAGACACATGTTAACCCATACATCCCCGATCTAGATCCATTTGACCCCAACTACCGAATTATCCCAATCTAGCTCGGAGATAGATGAGAAAGTTTAGTTTTACCGTTTATTTAATATTTCCAGAAGTTTTAGACTAATATTCAATATTTGAAAAATAAAAGACGAAGTTGATGGCATGTTAGAAACGACCACAGAAAGAAAAAAAAAATCAGAGTATCACATATGTGTCGAAGATTTTGACTTTCACAGTTCTCTCATGATGATCATTCGTTCAGGCTACTTCAGTCCTTTTTACTTCCTTCATAGAGCCAACTTAAGTTAGTATTAACATTCAATGAGTTCAATTGATAACTACCATTAATTATATTAAATCACACATATATGTCAAAATAATGGATGCACTTAATACTAAACCTACATTTCACTCACACACACATTCATACAGGACAATGTATACTTCGGGTTGTATTTAGTTAAATTAAACTAACCTAACTACATTACTATATACATTTATTACATTTCAATAAAAGCAAAATTAGTTGGACATAACAGGGAAAAAATTTAATACATGGAAAGAATGTTTCATTAACATGCATAGAAATTCGCTAATTTTATCAAGACCAAATAACACATTTATCTTCATATATATATATTAAAAGTTGCATTACATAAAAGAGAATTTGACAAAAGGAAAAGAAAAAAATGAAAGACAAAAATAAGGAAATTCACAGATCAATACATTTAGGATTCAATGTAATGAATATATATATATATCGTTGCGGAAAAGAAAGAAAAAAAAAATATAATTGGTTAATCATCCTAAAAAAAAAAAATACTTTAATAGCATTTTATTAGGTCTCTGTCCCAAGAGGAGACATTTCGACGATTTTATGAGTCTTTGTTCTCACATCGATAATAGCTCCTTTTTCCAACTCTCTTTTGCACTGTGGTTTGTGTCCATGAGAGTGTTTAATTGTTTTTGTTTTAGCTATAGACAAATAGTCGCTTCATATCACATATATATTTATATTTCTCATTTTGTCACTCGACGCACTCAATATAAAATTTCAAAGTTTATCAAGGTTAAAAAATTTTGAATCCAGTCACAGACATTGAGAACATATTTCCATATTCCGGTATTCACATTAAGTTATCAACTAAATTTCTCTTCATTAAATTTAAGACCAGTAATTTTCTTTATAGTATAGATCTTGTAGTCAAAAGATTCTAGTCACTGAATAGTTAAATTTCTGATCGTAGGGGAAGGATTTGTTTCATGGTTTACTGATGGAAAAAGTCGTTGGAGGGGCGCACTGTTTCGTAGGTTGCTAATTTCACTCGCAAAGTAAATTTGGGTAAGGATTAGGGTTATTCTTATTTATCTTACGACCCGCTACTTGTTTTATTCACATGCAGTAGTTAACATTATATTCCACTTTAATAGTTACAAAAATTAATAACAACTCAACAAAAAGTAATTTATGACAACTTACGCGGGAATACTATATATCACAAATAGTTAGTTAATACCGGGTGTCTAAAATCTATGGCAACCTAACAAGACCAGGGTAAATATCGAGCCCATTACATACATACTCGTATATATATATATATATATGTATTCATATTAATCAATACAATAAATTTCACTTTAATATCTATCTTAATATTTCATCGACGTTTAAATTCTACATCACCGTTCATATTCGACAAGTATTCATATTTTATAAATATTTATATTTATTTGGCTCAAAGACAAAACAAAAACCCTGACTATCAACATTCACCTTTTTCCTTCATAAGGTTGCAACATTGTATTTCATATGAATAAACCCGATAATCAATAATCATTTTCAGTTTACTAAAGATCCGCGTATATATACAAAAAACAAAATAGCTGGTGTTATTTAATGAGTTGACATAAGAGGTGGAAAATGCAACAAATAGAGCAGGCACGTAACTTTTAACACTATGTAAGTACATATATAGATGTATATACAGGGAAAAAAATCAATGTTATTCGAAACTAGTGGGCCCAAACTATTAATACATACACACTATATGACCAATCAATAGAAATAAAAACCAGAAATCAGTAATCAATTGATATAAGTTGTATGATCAATGAATAACGAAGGTTTCTAGGAATCCGAAAGCATAGTGTACCTTCTCGTCAATTTCTCCCGTGGTGGATTAAATATCGCGAAAATGGTCCTGAGTTGTGCTGCAATACCTCCACGAATTGCATCCCTCGATGTCTCAGTTAGTACATACGATCGAAATAAGTGAAATGAATATTGTATGTTTTATGAGTTTCAGAAACCGGGGGGGGGGAGGTTGAAATTTAAAAAAAATCTCGAAGTAATGAAGACAGAGAGAGAGATAGAGAAGAAGGAAGACGAAGAATAGGGGCGCCAAAGAATTAAGTGGGAAATAACTAACGCTACAAAGTTAGAAGTCGAATTTCGCTCTCAACAAAATCCATAGCCAAAATATTCTTAACATGCCAAAAAGGGTTCGGCTTACCAAATAAATAGCCGATAAAACTGTCTGCGAAGATGAGACAAGTCTGTGTCCACAATGGGATTTTCGGAAAGACAAAGGCTTTAGGGAAATCCCACCACTCACCGTATCCGGTCAACACCCTTGCAGACCCCGAAATCCTCCGGAAGGTTAGAGACGGCGTTAATTTAGAATTTCAAAAGAAAAAAAAAAAATCATCCGACCACTTGGAAACTAGAAGGTTCCAGAATAGTAATGAAATTAAAGTAATAGCTAAGATATCCCTAACGAGAATTTGCCAAAATAAAAAAAAATTAAATAAACTGAATTTTGGATCGGTGATTTCTATTCCAAACTTCACCGATGGCTACCCAGCGCAGACATGCCACCGTCTGGGACGTCGTTAATTTCCCTCATCTAATTAAACTAAGAAAAGACATGAAAAATACTTAAGGGGACTAGGGGTCGACGTCCGGGTACGCTATCCATGAATATTAATTTAGTAGCAGTTAATTTAATCGGATAGTCCGAACTGAGTTATATGAACACTGCACAATAAATAAATAAGGTAAGCAACAAAAAAAAAAAATCTCGGAGAGGCAATGAATGCTAAAGGTACAAATGACCGAAACCTGTACTTTTCGATGATCACAGAATATAGCAGTTGGTTTTCTTAATTATCATTTCTGTCAACCTTTAGAAGTAATTCCCACATGATGCTACTCTATCTATTGAAAGGCTTAAGATCTGGGGCTGTTGTTAGGAGGTACATAAATGCAAAGTAACACACAATTCCCAACTATAATTTACTATCCAAGTAGCAAACTCGGTTGGATGAATGCACTGGTGTGGAAGTCAAAGCGCGAGAGATTTTTTTTTCTTCTTCGTAAACATATTCATATTTTCACTATATAAAATTCACTAGGCCTATCCATTTAAATATAGGGGTCATCATTTCATTCATATTATATATCATATTATTAACATATCATTACATTCATTCATTATCTACTAATTTTCGCACGAAGTAATATTTTATAAACACCCTATTTCGTACATTTTACACGCAGGCCATACACATATTTACATTACGCAGTAATAAATATATATATATATATAACTATCACAACCTATCACGCTCAAACCACCACACGATCACATTCATCGAACCACGTACTCTTTATTTCGAAGCACCCAAATTGTATTTACCTTGCAGGTTTAAAAAAAATCATACATGTATTTACGGAAAGTTAAATTGTCAACGATTAATCTATTTCTGATTTGTTGATAAAACTGAAGCAACAATGGAATTTTCTACAGCCACGGGAAAAGAGAATTTAATCCTACATTTTTAAACGAACAGTAACAGCATATGGACTTTACTTCTATTAAGAAAATAGGTGTTCTTTATTTCAGCGGATTATTCATTAACTACTGGACCTAGCAAGCTGAAATTTTCAGTACAGTAAGATCTCATGCTATTTTATACGAAGGTATACTCATCCGAACCGAAAACCATGTCCACGGGAAGTAATTTGAGAATAACTGTCCAAAATCAAACAATCTAAATCACTAAGTCATGCGATGTCGTACTGTCAACAAACAATTGACTACCGAAAACTAACGCTATAGCGCTGTAGTGGAGGCATAATTTACCGTGTACTGAAATGTATACTTGTACTCATTAATCAGAAATTTAATATTTACTCTGGTTTATTTATGTTAGAAAAATGGTACTAAATTAAAGCATATTTATACACCGTCCAAATCGAAAATTCACACACTCACACAAAACTACTAACTACATACACCACTGTTAGTACTATACATAAAGACAACTAACTAAACTAAACATGCACCATTTAGTTACATGCATGTTGACGAAAATAACCTAACACATTAAATTTAAAATACATTACTCCCTCGTCGATATATACAGTCGGCTCTATTTAATTTAAAGGGGGTCAAAAATGAGAAAGGTAACACTAGGTCCAATTGACCTGACCAATTGTTTACATAATGATTGCCAAAAATTGATGCCCGGGGGGCACCTTAACGAGGTTTATGGAGGGACCCTTCCCCTGAAAGGGGAAAAGGCCCTAAAACAAACAATAACTAACCCATTCCCCGCTAGAACTGGTTCAATTTGGAAAAGGGGATAGGAGCCCTTTTAAGCTAACTTAAGCTGCCATTATTATTATTCACTTTACAACCATCAAACCTACGTACATGCGATTACTGAATAAATAATAGAAAGTCACATTTAATTAATACACGAACAACATGCACCAAACAGGTCGTAAGTTCCCTAATCCCTAATTGAATTTGGAATAACAAAAAAAATAAAGTCACTCTTTCACTTCTGCTATTATAGCTGGGCAGCAAACATGGCTTCCTAGAAAAACAGAACTGGATGCTTCACTAACTTATTGTTTCTTTACGGAAAATGTAGCTTTTTTCACTGTTTTGGGGGCTCCTACACAGCCTTCAGTGTTCAATTATGAAATTAAATCATATTTTTACCTGAATTCTATTAAAATCCTAGTTCTTTTAACGCAGATAGGTAGGCGAAAATATAAGCTGCGTCTCGTAAGGTGTCTTCTATTATTCTAATAACATTGCGCCGAAAAAGCCAGAGGTAGGAGAATTCCTCCAATCAGAACGAAAACGTTAGCCGCGGAAATTACAAAGCAAATAGAAATTTGGCAAATCCAGATATAACCGGATCTGAAAGCGACTATGGACTAGTGAGAGGGGGTGAGGGAAAGATTAGGTACCTGGCCAAAATCTACATTGGTCTGAAATTAAGGAAATTTATATCCAATAACGGAACTATGTTTCGGTATGACGTCAGAATGGTAAACCTTGTAACTATTCAAGTTATATATCCGGAAATGGGATTTACACTTAATCAAAATATAAATAAATATATTATACAGTGGGAATATGGTTACTAACGAAACCTTTGGGTTCATTATATTTAATTCGAAGTAGAGAGAGTAAATAAATTGTGTAACTAAACCGAAATTGAATTAAAAAAAAAAATTACTAGGTACAGGGTGCGTAAAAAAAAATTGCCATTACTTTCAACTGTAATGGTATATTACAGTTTTCCCCGGCCCATTAACAAAATTTTGTTAGAATAACAAAATTTTGCTAATTGGGAATACTAACTAATGATGCTTGTTAAATTAACACACTCATTCATCCCATTCAAACGTTACCAGTCACTCTAGGACAGTGTATTATATCTACTTGGGGTATTGCGCAAGTAATTCACTACGTTTATCTTCTGTACAATTGAAAATCTTTAAATTTCGAAAATTGTGAGTTCCGATACTTTTTTTTTTTTTTTTTTTTTCAGTAGTGTTCATATAGCAATAGAACGGACAGAAGTTATAACTGAGAAATCGACAGATACAACTCGTAAGGCTTCACTCGCCGACTAGCATATCAGATGACATTAGGCCGCAGTTTCCCGTCTATCACTGCCATTTAATATTGTTCTAGGCTCACCGTTACCACGCACTTGCGAATGGATTGAATTCTGGGGTCGATTTACATTATTGTTACTATTATTGCTATTATTATTGCCCTGACTATTACCGTTCTCCCTTCTTCCGTACGCCCTGTTAAAATTCCTCCTGGTGTTATCGCCCCTATCCGGGTTCGATGCCATGTTGGTACGGTCATAGGGACGATAAATCCGGCGATTGTTAAACATGGGCCGATTCCTAAATAGTCGCCGGCCATTATTGTTGTTTTCTGAGCCATACCCACTAGGATAACGAGATCCAGCTTGGGTATAACTCAGGAAATCTGTCTGGCAACTTGCCGTTACCTTCGTCTTCGTCGGTTTTAGAATCTTTGCCTGTCGGGCGAAGTATCGTTTTGGTGGACCACCAACTTCCTTACCGCACAAGGCAGCTAAACGTGAGGTGACTTCTCGCACCGTTTGGCACAAGTGGGACGCTATGGCCCGGGACTCATCGGGTGGAAGAGCGTTAACTATAATATCTACAAGTTCAGCCTGAGAGGGATGTTCAGCTATCTGATAATATAGTTCGATAATTTTCCAAGCATAGTCCAAGAGGGACCCATACTTGGAGCGATCATACCGGAGTGATTGTAAGTTTCTCTTTTGGAGCCGTTCGATGTGCTCATTACAATATTCTTCTTTAAAAAGAATCAAAAAATCACTAAACGTCCGGATTTGGTATTTAACCGAAGCAAACCATGCGCCCGAAGCGGCGATCAAACATTTTTCAACTATCTGCAGGCGTTCCCCATCAGTAAGTTTATACATGTCTAAATATTGCTGCAGTCTCCGCAGGAAGACTCGAGGTAACCCGTTAGTAATGTTCCCATCGAAAGTGGGAAAACGTTCAATATCCCGGAGGGAAACTTTAGAGCTCATACTATGCGGGGCAGGAAAAGAATCCAGTGGAATCAACGCGTTATCCTGAGCAGTTGGGGTTGTCACCGGATTTGCCACCGACGGAGTGGTCACTGAACTGAACGCTCCCATATGACCAAGAGAGGTTTTGTAATTTGTGTTGACCATGTAAGGTTCAAACTTAGGACCCACCACGGTAGTAACCGACGGTCCGGCACATCTCCTTTCCCCTCCTGGCAGCACGCTGTAAGATTGTACCATTCCAAAGGTAGAGTGAGCATTTACGCTAGTGACTGTTGTAGTCACAACACTCGACTGCATCGGTACATCGAAATTACTCAACCATGATTTCGAGGTTGGCTGATGCGGGGAGCAATACATTGCTGTGTCCCGTGCATCAGGCAACACTTGACTCTTACCCGGGAGGACATTACTTGTTTCTGGGAAAATTTTCCCTGGAGAATCGCCATCAGGAAAAGGATAGGAGATATCAGACTTGGCGATTTGCAATTTAGTAATATTCCCCTTAATACTGTCTACTTCGGTTTGAATTCGACTAATTCTTTGATCAACCGACTCTAGTTTAGTTTCTATTGATAGGTCGGATATTACAACATTCAATCTACTTATTTCAGTCTGCTGCTGTTCAACTTTTTGTTCGATGTCACCAAATCTTTTGTTCGTACTCTCAAACCTTACATCTATTTCGTTGAATTTCTCATTTGTTTCGTCTCTGAGCTGCTCGGTAGACTGTTGGGCCCGGTATCTAACCTGCTCCAATTCAGTAGACGTTTGCTCTTTCAATTTGCTCATCGAAGAAGCAAAGTCTAAACAGATCTGGTCAATTTTATTGTTTAATACCTCGAATCGAGCATCGGTCTCTCGTTTCGAGGTATCAAACTTCTCATTTATTTCACGTCTCATTTCTGCATTCTCACGCCTCATTTCTGCATTCTCACGTCTCAGATCTGCACCATTCTGTTCTATTTTAACTTCCATGTTAGTGAATTTTTCGTTCATATTAGAAAATTTTTCATGCATCATTTCCATCATCTGGCGAATTAATGCAGACGTGTCAGACCCTCCAGATGACATTCCTTCCTTCGGGTTTGCCGTCTGATCCCGAGAATCACTGTGATTTTCATTTTTTTCCTCATCGTCGAGGTCAGATATCTCCGCTGGAGATATTTGGCCTCGGTCCTTTTCACAGTCCTCACAATATTTTTCTATTTCGCCGGTTTGCACCTTTTCTGCATTTTCCGCAGTATCATCTAAATTGGAACAAGCAAAGTGGATCCATTTTTGTCCACAACCGGTGCATCTAATTAATCTTCGCGGGGCGCGAGATCTTTTCTCTTTTTCATTTAATGTGCATTGAGTGCACGTGATTTCACACTCGCCCTGTGACACCACAACCTTTTTTGTTGCCATAGTTTTGAGACACTTTACACTTTACAAAAGACAAGATATATATAGCAAAAATACACATATACTATAAAATACTTATTCACTATCCAGACAAGTATTATTCATGACTTAAAGGACTCCCATTCTCTTTCCTTCCTTGAAACCCTTCTAGCGTTTAATTCTAATTTTAGAAAAAATTTTGACACTCCTTCTCTTTTTCCCCCTTAGAAAAGGAAACAAAAATGACAAAGTAGCCAACGACTCTACTTGTTTCACTTGACTATAAAATTTCTCGTATTAATTTCAATGTTGTAATCAATTCAACATGCCTTCAACCTCACTCTTTGACATTCTTAAAAAAAAATTCAGATCTATCGGTCGCCATTTAAACGGAGATCCGTTGCCATGGGAACAAACGTTGCCATGACAAACATTCTTGTCGCGGTTCACCAATTCAAACTAATTGGCATGATAACTGGTATTATTCAATAAGCATTTTCAGATCCGTTACCACAGTAAACATGGTTACCATGGCAACAATCTTGTCACGTGTCGCCATTCTAAAACTGGAAAAAGGGGGGGCCGTTGCCATAGCAACCACTGTTGCCATAACAACGAATCCTGTCACCGCTCGTCAATCTAAAACTGATTGAGGAAAAAGGAAGCTGCAACAAATGTGATGCACAGAATAAGTCGTGAGTGGGAACCCTTCACCCCTGGTGGGGATGTTCATGAAGCTATCAGCTTATGTCTAATTACGTTGGAATATATTAGCCGTTTCTTAATTTTGAACATACTAGATTCGATCGAAACGAGAAAACTTTTTATCGGACTTCTAAAGAAAATAAAATCAAATAAATACATGACCGTGTTTATTACATATAGAATTCCCAGTCACGACCCCCCTTTCAGTTTTATTAAAAATAGAAGAAGAAGATGAAGAAAGGAAGAGGAAGATAGAAGAGGAAAGAGGTAAAGTAAGAAGGTGATAAAGAGGAAACTGTTACTGGATATTTTGAGGAATATGGTAAAGGAAAGTGAATAATTATCTAATGGTGATCATTTCCAATAGCTATTGGGTAAATGTCTGGTATCAGGGTGATCAAAGGTAGACACATGTTAACCCATACATCCCCGATCTAGATCCATTTGACCCCAACTACCGAATTATCCCAATCTAGCTCGGAGATAGATGAGAAAGTTTAGTTTTACCGTTTATTTAATATTTCCAGAAGTTTTAGACTAATATTCAATATTTGAAAAATAAAAGACGAAGTTGATGGCATGTTAGAAACGACCACAGAAAGAAAAAAAAAATCAGAGTATCACATATGTGTCGAAGATTTTGACTTTCACAGTTCTCTCATGATGATCATTCGTTCAGGCTACTTCAGTCCTTTTTACTTCCTTCATAGAGCCAACTTAAGTTAGTATTAACATTCAATGAGTTCAATTGATAACTACCATTAATTATATTAAATCACACATATATGTCAAAATAATGGATGCACTTAATACTAAACCTACATTTCACTCACACACACATTCATACAGGACAATGTATACTTCGGGTTGTATTTAGTTAAATTAAACTAACCTAACTACATTACTATATACATTTATTACATTTCAATAAAAGCAAAATTAGTTGGACATAACAGGGAAAAAATTTAATACATGGAAAGAATGTTTCATTAACATGCATAGAAATTCGCTAATTTTATCAAGACCAAATAACACATTTATCTTCATATATATATATTAAAAGTTGCATTACATAAAAGAGAATTTGACAAAAGGAAAAGAAAAAAATGAAAGACAAAAATAAGGAAATTCACAGATCAATACATTTAGGATTCAATGTAATGAATATATATATATATCGTTGCGGAAAAGAAAGAAAAAAAAAATATAATTGGTTAATCATCCTAAAAAAAAAAATACTTTAATAGCATTTTATTAGGTCTCTGTCCCAAGAGGAGACATTTCGACGATTTTATGAGTCTTTGTTCTCACATCGATAATAGCTCCTTTTTCCAACTCTCTTTTGCACTGTGGTTTGTGTCCATGAGAGTGTTTAATTGTTTTTGTTTTAGCTATAGACAAATAGTCGCTTCATATCACATATATATTTATATTTCTCATTTTGTCACTCGACGCACTCAATATAAAATTTCAAAGTTTATCAAGGTTAAAAAATTTTGAATCCAGTCACAGACATTGAGAACATATTTCCATATTCCGGTATTCACATTAAGTTATCAACTAAATTTCTCTTCATTAAATTTAAGACCAGTAATTTTCTTTATAGTATAGATCTTGTAGTCAAAAGATTCTAGTCACTGAATAGTTAAATTTCTGATCGTAGGGGAAGGATTTGTTTCATGGTTTACTGATGGAAAAAGTCGTTGGAGGGGCGCACTGTTTCGTAGGTTGCTAATTTCACTCGCAAAGTAAATTTGGGTAAGGATTAGGGTTATTCTTATTTATCTTACGACCCGCTACTTGTTTTATTCACATGCAGTAGTTAACATTATATTCCACTTTAATAGTTACAAAAATTAATAACAACTCAACAAAAAGTAATTTATGACAACTTACGCGGGAATACTATATATCACAAATAGTTAGTTAATACCGGGTGTCTAAAATCTATGGCAACCTAACAAGACCAGGGTAAATATCGAGCCCATTACATACATACTCGTATATATATATATATATATGTATTCATATTAATCAATACAATAAATTTCACTTTAATATCTATCTTAATATTTCATCGACGTTTAAATTCTACATCACCGTTCATATTCGACAAGTATTCATATTTTATAAATATTTATATTTATTTGGCTCAAAGACAAAACAAAAACCCTGACTATCAACATTCACCTTTTTCCTTCATAAGGTTGCAACATTGTATTTCATATGAATAAACCCGATAATCAATAATCATTTTCAGTTTACTAAAGATCCGCGTATATATACAAAAAACAAAATAGCTGGTGTTATTTAATGAGTTGACATAAGAGGTGGAAAATGCAACAAATAGAGCAGGCACGTAACTTTTAACACTATGTAAGTACATATATAGATGTATATACAGGGAAAAAAATCAATGTTATTCGAAACTAGTGGGCCCAAACTATTAATACATACACACTATATGACCAATCAATAGAAATAAAAACCAGAAATCAGTAATCAATTGATATAAGTTGTATGATCAATGAATAACGAAGGTTTCTAGGAATCCGAAAGCATAGTGTACCTTCTCGTCAATTTCTCCCGTGGTGGATTAAATATCGCGAAAATGGTCCTGAGTTGTGCTGCAATACCTCCACGAATTGCATCCCTCGATGTCTCAGTTAGTACATACGATCGAAATAAGTGAAATGAATATTGTATGTTTTATGAGTTTCAGAAACCGGGGGGGGGGGAGGTTGAAATTTAAAAAAAATCTCGAAGTAATGAAGACAGAGAGAGAGATAGAGAAGAAGGAAGACGAAGAATAGGGGCGCCAAAGAATTAAGTGGGAAATAACTAACGCTACAAAGTTAGAAGTCGAATTTCGCTCTCAACAAAATCCATAGCCAAAATATTCTTAACATGCCAAAAAGGGTTCGGCTTACCAAATAAATAGCCGATAAAACTGTCTGCGAAGATGAGACAAGTCTGTGTCCACAATGGGATTTTCGGAAAGACAAAGGCTTTAGGGAAATCCCACCACTCACCGTATCCGGTCAACACCCTTGCAGACCCCGAAATCCTCCGGAAGGTTAGAGACGGCGTTAATTTAGAATTTCAAAAGAAAAAAAAAAAATCATCCGACCACTTGGAAACTAGAAGGTTCCAGAATAGTAATGAAATTAAAGTAATAGCTAAGATATCCCTAACGAGAATTTGCCAAAATAAAAAAAAATTAAATAAACTGAATTTTGGATCGGTGATTTCTATTCCAAACTTCACCGATGGCTACCCAGCGCAGACATGCCACCGTCTGGGACGTCGTTAATTTCCCTCATCTAATTAAACTAAGAAAAGACATGAAAAATACTTAAGGGGACTAGGGGTCGACGTCCGGGTACGCTATCCATGAATATTAATTTAGTAGCAGTTAATTTAATCGGATAGTCCGAACTGAGTTATATGAACACTGCACAATAAATAAATAAGGTAAGCAACAAAAAAAAAAATCTCGGAGAGGCAATGAATGCTAAAGGTACAAATGACCGAAACCTGTACTTTTCGATGATCACAGAATATAGCAGTTGGTTTTCTTAATTATCATTTCTGTCAACCTTTAGAAGTAATTCCCACATGATGCTACTCTATCTATTGAAAGGCTTAAGATCTGGGGCTGTTGTTAGGAGGTACATAAATGCAAAGTAACACACAATTCCCAACTATAATTTACTATCCAAGTAGCAAACTCGGTTGGATGAATGCACTGGTGTGGAAGTCAAAGCGCGAGAGATTTTTTTTTCTTCTTCGTAAACATATTCATATTTTCACTATATAAAATTCACTAGGCCTATCCATTTAAATATAGGGGTCATCATTTCATTCATATTATATATCATATTATTAACATATCATTACATTCATTCATTATCTACTAATTTTCGCACGAAGTAATATTTTATAAACACCCTATTTCGTACATTTTACACGCAGGCCATACACATATTTACATTACGCAGTAATAAATATATATATATATATAACTATCACAACCTATCACGCTCAAACCACCACACGATCACATTCATCGAACCACGTACTCTTTATTTCGAAGCACCCAAATTGTATTTACCTTGCAGGTTTAAAAAAAATCATACATGTATTTACGGAAAGTTAAATTGTCAACGATTAATCTATTTCTGATTTGTTGATAAAACTGAAGCAACAATGGAATTTTCTACAGCCACGGGAAAAGAGAATTTAATCCTACATTTTTAAACGAACAGTAACAGCATATGGACTTTACTTCTATTAAGAAAATAGGTGTTCTTTATTTCAGCGGATTATTCATTAACTACTGGACCTAGCAAGCTGAAATTTTCAGTACAGTAAGATCTCATGCTATTTTATACGAAGGTATACTCATCCGAACCGAAAACCATGTCCACGGGAAGTAATTTGAGAATAACTGTCCAAAATCAAACAATCTAAATCACTAAGTCATGCGATGTCGTACTGTCAACAAACAATTGACTACCGAAAACTAACGCTATAGCGCTGTAGTGGAGGCATAATTTACCGTGTACTGAAATGTATACTTGTACTCATTAATCAGAAATTTAATATTTACTCTGGTTTATTTATGTTAGAAAAATGGTACTAAATTAAAGCATATTTATACACCGTCCAAATCGAAAATTCACACACTCACACAAAACTACTAACTACATACACCACTGTTAGTACTATACATAAAGACAACTAACTAAACTAAACATGCACCATTTAGTTACATGCATGTTGACGAAAATAACCTAACACATTAAATTTAAAATACATTACTCCCTCGTCGATATATACAGTCGGCTCTATTTAATTTAAAGGGGGTCAAAAATGAGAAAGGTAACACTAGGTCCAATTGACCTGACCAATTGTTTACATAATGATTGCCAAAAATTGATGCCCGGGGGGCACCTTAACGAGGTTTATGGAGGGACCCTTCCCCTGAAAGGGGAAAAGGCCCTAAAACAAACAATAACTAACCCATTCCCCGCTAGAACTGGTTCAATTTGGAAAAGGGGATAGGAGCCCTTTTAAGCTAACTTAAGCTGCCATTATTATTATTCACTTTACAACCATCAAACCTACGTACATGCGATTACTGAATAAATAATAGAAAGTCACATTTAATTAATACACGAACAACATGCACCAAACAGGTCGTAAGTTCCCTAATCCCTAATTGAATTTGGAATAACAAAAAAAATAAAGTCACTCTTTCACTTCTGCTATTATAGCTGGGCAGCAAACATGGCTTCCTAGAAAAACAGAACTGGATGCTTCACTAACTTATTGTTTCTTTACGGAAAATGTAGCTTTTTTCACTGTTTTGGGGGCTCCTACACAGCCTTCAGTGTTCAATTATGAAATTAAATCATATTTTTACCTGAATTCTATTAAAATCCTAGTTCTTTTAACGCAGATAGGTAGGCGAAAATATAAGCTGCGTCTCGTAAGGTGTCTTCTATTATTCTAATAACATTGCGCCGAAAAAGCCAGAGGTAGGAGAATTCCTCCAATCAGAACGAAAACGTTAGCCGCGGAAATTACAAAGCAAATAGAAATTTGGCAAATCCAGATATAACCGGATCTGAAAGCGACTATGGACTAGTGAGAGGGGGTGAGGGAAAGATTAGGTACCTGGCCAAAATCTACATTGGTCTGAAATTAAGGAAATTTATATCCAATAACGGAACTATGTTTCGGTATGACGTCAGAATGGTAAACCTTGTAACTATTCAAGTTATATATCCGGAAATGGGATTTACACTTAATCAAAATATAAATAAATATATTATACAGTGGGAATATGGTTACTAACGAAACCTTTGGGTTCATTATATTTAATTCGAAGTAGAGAGAGTAAATAAATTGTGTAACTAAACCGAAATTGAATTAAAAAAAAAAATTACTAGGTACAGGGTGCGTAAAAAAAAATTGCCATTACTTTCAACTGTAATGGTATATTACAATTATTAACTGTGATCACAAATAATCTTACTTTTCTCAATTTACTCTGCATATATGCACATTTATTTTAATGACTTAACTTTGATTGCATTTGTCAATTTAAAAATCACTTATTTACATACAACTGGTTCATAGTTGTAGAACTTTGCTTCTTTCAGTTTATATAACACGATTTCTTGACTACTGTAAAGGACAAGATTCCTTTTTGGAAGCCGCATCTTTTATTTTAAAGTTTAATTTTATTAAGTTAAAAATTAGTTTTATTTATAAATACATGTAATGTGTTGTATAGTTTTTTTCTTTCAGTTTATATGGCACGCCTATTGACTACTATAGCGGACAAGCCTTCATTACGAAGCCGCATCTGGTTATTTGCCTGAAGTGACTGTTTACACATCCACAACACATTTTTCAAATGATTTGATGTGTTGTTACGACAACGGTTTGAGAAAAGTTTTCTTTATGGATCTTGGCAAAGAGCAGACAAGTGAAAGGGATAATGTGATAGCGTCATCTTTCGGTAGAACGGGTCTAAAGCTGCATGATCGGCAGTCCTGACAGAGTACTTTACACCGTCTGCAGCCTGTCTCGACATACCGCTCAATGGTTTGCATGGCATTGCACGAAAATCAACTTCTTAGCTATCAACTTAATTTGACACATACTGTTAATGTTTCATGTTGCATATTTTCGAGAATTACATAAAGTCTAGTTTTGTAATCACATAAAATCTATTTCGTTCCATGATTTACGCTCTTTCCTGTCGTTTTTTCTGCCCGAAATGATTTTCTACACGTGAATATTTCCCAAAAATCATGAGGCCGAATCTATTATATAAAAATCGTAGATAGGCATTCGACCAATCAGAGATAAGGATTTATTTACATTTACCAGTTTCGGCTAATCAGAAACAAGCAATTGTTTATATCTCTCATGTGTATCTACCACACATCCTAATAACTGTCCTTCCACTTTTCTTTAAACGATCCTTTTATTTGAGTTTCCATCTTAGTTACTGGCTAGAAAGATTTGTTATGTATTTTTATTGTATTAAATTGTTACTGAAAACAAGATTAAGTTAAAAATTATCAATAATAATAATATTCTTCTGGCTACGCCACTACAATGAGGGTTAGTATTATGTATTAGAAAAGGTGTCCACTTCATTGTCCTGTGATTAATTTTGTGCCTCTGAGCAAGACAATTTTCCTCTTTGTCGTGTATTCTTCTACGAAAAGTCCACGAAATATACGTTCGCCCAATCACCACTTTGGAGAATAACCACTAAATCTTTATTTTATTTTTCTTAGCTTAGTTTGCAAATATGTTGTTTTTTTAAATGATTTATTTGATAATTTTTATTTATATATAGGCTACTTAGGTAGTATGGTCCTAGATGTAGAATTTTTTTTGTTTTTAGTTTAGAAAACACAGTCGATTCCCTTATGATCTATTCTTACTTGGAGTTTGATTTTGTTTAGTAATTTAAATATCATAAGTTATACAATAAGCGCAATTACATACAATAATGACAGATTCTTTTCGATTCAGATATCAGTCTTTCGACTATTGTAATGGTGAAGACTTTTTGGCACAACTCGTAACTGATTTTATTTGCCTGATGTAGTTGTTTAAAATTATCCACATACCGTTTTTAAAATTATTTTGTGTGAATAATTATAAGATTGAATTGCCAAATTATTTTTATGCATATTGACAACATGAGGAATGAAGTAGTAGATTATGGAGAACCTTGAAAACTCAATTCTCGTGTTTGGCAATCATAAGAATTTTTTTAAACCACACAATCCTTTTATCTTATCAATGAAGGACCGAAATTATGACGAATAATAAAGCTATTATTGATTTCTCTCTTAACTCGCAGTTTTAAGTACAGTTAATGCGGGATAACTATGAATCAATTTTGAAATTTTCTAGAAAAGAAAAAAAAATATTTTCTGCATTTAACACTAAGTGGAGTGTTTTGTTCCATAATCAGCGTAACCCTCAATTAAAGTTGGCAACACCGCACAAATCAAGCTACAAATAAGTTTGAACTTTGGTGAGAATAATTCTTTTCTGAATATAAATTCTATTTAATTACTTTTCGGCCAAACAGGAATTCCTGATTCGCCAAACAAGGCCACCTGACCAAGTGTGCGATAATTTAATAACCAAAGGCATTCGGCGTAATAGGAATCGGTGAAACAGGAACAGGTATTAATGGTGTAAGCAGGACATTGACTTGACTCCCACCTTTTAGTAGTTTGTTTGCAGCCTGAGTTAAAAAAAAAAAATAAACTAATCAATGTTCTCATGTTTGGGTTACCAACCGACCTTACAAAGCGAATTTCATTCATTTGTAAGAAAAATCAACAATATAAAAGAACAATGATTTGATAGTAGAATGCTAATTTCTTGTATGCAAGTCCATTGTGGATTTGATAGTTGCATTCAGGGAGGAACTCGATGAAATTAAAACATGAAAAACATTTTCCCAAATAAAAATAATCTAAATTCTTTACTGAGTTCAACACAAGGACGCACAAACTTAAGACAGGGGAGGATCCAGGACGGACTTCTGAGAAGGAGCGGTGGGTTGTAATGTGCTACGTAGAGCAACTTTTAAGAGCTCCAAACTCTGGGATGGGTTTTATTTATATATAAAATAAAAAAAGTTTCCTTCTCAGGAAGGGGGGGGACGATCGGGGCAATTGCCTTCTGGATCCGCCCCTGACTTAAAATTATAATCATATCCACGAGCTTTCTGAGAATTTACCGGTACTGTTAAGGAACTACTTTACACATTAACAATATTATTTCACCATAATGTCTTCGCGCTTACTTCGTTTTCTTTAGCTCATGGAACACACTCGTAAATTGTTTATATTAGTCCATGTGAACATTTACAGATCGACTGAAAGGTGTGTTTTGAACACATGAGTTAACATTCAAACCAACATATAAACAGATAGGGTAACACAGTAATAACAAACTAGTTATAATTGGCTGCTTACTGAATAAAATAAAATGAAATTTCTATTCGTATGAACCACGAATATGTCCTATAGGCAAAGGGAGACGGATGATTAATGAGATTAAATTATTATTTAAAAAATGATATTTTTAAGTTTAGCATCTCTTTCAATACTGAAGCTATAATAGATGTGAATCGACAGTTAACATGGGATCCAAATCACATGAACTCCATCGGGAATCGAACCAGAGTCTTCCACGCCAAAGGCGCGTAGCCTAATCGCTTAGCCACGAGGGAATTCAAATGATTATAAAAGAATCGGTGTGAGGAAAAGTCAGAATCACGAGAAAACCCACGGACACGATATTGTCCACCACACTCATATGGCCTGGATTCGAACCAGGGACCCCTCGCACTATAGGTGAGTATTCCACTATTGATCCACCGTGTCCCCTGATAACAAAAATTGGTAATGTTTCATAACGAGTAATAAACACAATAATCTGTTCCAGTAAGCAAAACAACGTAAAGGAAACCAATCTACACGGATGAAACTTAACAAAGGGCATTTAGACCTACTTTTTATGATCTTTTTCCTTTCTTTTTCCATGGGTTTTGGAAAACACAACACACAATATTCTCAGGATATAATCTTTTTCAAGTATATTACCATATACCAAACATTAATCATCTCACAGCTGACGAGAGAAAGAATGTAAATAGACTTATGTTTGTATGCTTAAAACACTATTTCGAGTAAAGTTATTGAAGAGAAAAAGCTAAAGTTTCAAAGTAACAACACATATAATACATAATAAACTTCTGTCAATATTTCTCTTGTTCAGGTTCGAAAAATCCAAGCCACTAGGTAGTCAAGGCGATCGGAAATACGAGTCTGGCGCCTAAATAATTTAAATTCAAAATAAAATTATGTAGACCCATGTATGAAATTGTATGGTGCTCACTTTTGAGAACCGGCACCTAGGCCAGAAGAAAAAAAATTTGAGCATTTCTGTTGTTCATGGTGCTCTTTCTGCAGCCTAACATCTGTCTGCCTCTATTTGCTACAGATTTCTTCAGCTCCAAACCATCATGGTGACCACGAAAGCATTTCCCTTGTAGAAATATAGTAAAAAAAAGTAATGCGCTATATAATTCAATTCTTATAGCATTAAGATAAGAATAGTTGTAGCAATGGTGTATAGTGGGTAATCGCTAATATGTACAGTAAATAGTATAAACAACATAAGGATGTAGTAAGATACGGCTTTTAAGGCATTGAGACCTTTCTGGTGCAGAAAGAACTTATTTGTAGTCGTAGTATAATAACATGAACATTCATGACATATCTTCAAAATTAAAAAAAAAAAACTATAATATGGTGGCTAGGATATTCTCAATGTGTGCATGATTTAATTTGAACTGATATAGTACTTAGACTCCTAATACGATAATAAAGTAATCCTGCTTATATGTATCTAAAAGTTTGTAATGATGGAACATTACAAATGATTAATGTATTTTAAACTAAGAGAATAGGTATTATTAACACATTACGTTTATACAGTCTACAGTGAGTGTTTTGTCACTTTACCTCTCACAATTCTACTAAATTTATTTGTAGTTTACAGTAAAAAAAAACTGCAACATGAAAATATTCCCTGAAGCTTTCAATATGGCTCAGAGAGGGATACCGAGATATGACGTCACGCCAAAACTCTTGTTTTTGTTGCCGTACGTAAGCAGTTCATTTTTGCCTTGTTCGAAGAGTTGTATCTCCATAACTAAGAAATATTTTTCTGAGATTTTTGGTATGTTGTATATTCAAGAATAGTTCTACATGATTATATCTTTAAAATACAACAATTGGTCAGAAAGAAAATGTCCATTACAGGGATGGGACCTATTTAAGTCAAATAGTGCAACTGGTCATAAGGTTAGTACCTTAAATTGACCCTATCTCCGTAACTAGGCGTTTCCGACCGAAGTTGCAGATAAACTTTTTTCTTGTATTGAGGTCCTGAATATATATATATGCGAAGTTCGTTCATTTATTCTCGGAACACTATATATAAGCACATTGTGTATATATACATATATATACATATGTATATATGTCTTGTTCCCATTCTGTCTTGTGTTCCCGTTTAGCGTAGTCGCTAACGCGATTGTCTTTGATGGGAGCAGTCCCGAGTTCGATTCTTACATAGTGGGAATGTTAGTGGGGATAGTTTTTCAGACCAGCAAACTTGTGTGAGGGTTTTCCTGGCTTTTTCTGTCACACCAAACAAATGTCGGTATGGCACCTGACATACAGGTCCCAAGCCACATCCTTCTTTTCACATTTCTTCATTCCTCATCCTCTTCTCCAAATAGTGTGTGCGGCAATGCCATCTTTCATACCTAACGGACTTAAGGCATAGAGATGACGGCAATACCCAAAAATATGTATTAAATACGAGCAAATTGATTCTGTTTTGAAGTAAAACAACATATTTCATTCCTATATTCATCATTCAGGAGGCAATTCTGTCCTCTCCAAATGCCCCTTCTGGATCAGCTAGTAGTTAGTTGCTCAATAATGTTACTTTACATATTATGTATTTGCTTCTACAACATTCCTATTTCAGGTCAAAAAGTAATACCCTCACAAAAGATATGTAATAGCTGTTAGCATGATCGAGCGCTCTAAGGCGCTAGGTTGGCGACCGAAATAC
Source organism: Thermobia domestica (assembly GCF_964235325.1). Classification (NCBI taxonomy): domain Eukaryota; kingdom Metazoa; phylum Arthropoda; class Insecta; order Zygentoma; family Lepismatidae; genus Thermobia; species Thermobia domestica. The sequence continues at coordinate 165,568,216 of NC_137456.1, forward strand.
TGTCTGATGTTTGTTCGAATCTCTTTTGAAGCATGTATTTTATGTTTGTTCATCCATCATTCATTTCATTATCATAACTAATCTTCATCTTCTTTAACCCAAAGAGCACAACCATGGGACGTAGAGCTCAAAAATAAGTACTTAAATACATTCTACAACATTAGCGGGGAAATAATGGTATGTCTGAGTGAAAAAACTCATGCGTAGGTTTCGAGAAAGTGGAGAAAAAACAATTACAGTAAATTCTCGACTGTCTGGTCCACGGCTACTCGGCCTCCGTACTATTCGGCCTAGTTCATAAAAGAAAAGATTTGCGTAATAAAAATGAGTTATTTTCCTTTTAACGATCTATCCAATTTTTAACTTGATATAATCTATTTGCTTACGTAGATGGACATTAAAAAGAGAAACAGTGCTAAATGGGAGAAGCGTCAGTCTGTCAAGGATTTTTAATTTTTTTTAAATGTAAATTTTAACTGTTTATTTTAGGACTATTTTTCACACCTGGGTAATTATTTATCAATCAACAGTTTTTTTAACGAATTAGATCTAATTTTACGTTAATGTTTTTTGTTTTTGTTTTAAGATTCTGTGTATTCAGATTGTACAGTGTGCTTCATTTTATAGTTCCTGCAGCTAAATTAAACATTATAAAATTTAAATCAAAATCAGTGGCGGATTTAGCCCGGGGTAAGGGGTGTCTGGGCCCCTAATATTTTTACTGACAAAAATAATTGAAGTTATTATTTATATATTTTTGAAAGGTCATAGTATGCGTTGCCTTTTATTATGTATTGGATTTTTTTAAAACATTAAATATAATTTCAATTGCAGCTTTTCTGTTAACCTAGCCATAATATCCATCGGGAGAGAATGAAGTTCGAAGCTTCTGCAGGACCCATGAAAAACTGTAAACTCATGATATACCTATCATAGTCTGAATTCTGGCTGCCTTCCCACCAGTTTTTATCTTCTAGATCCGCTATTGGTCAAAATGTGTGCAGTTTTTTTTAATTCTTTGGCTTCCTTTTTATGAAGTATTTTTTTTAACGTACAGTACGGTATAGTACTAACATTTATGAAGTACTGGTCTGAACTAAGAGGTCAGAAAATATGAATAAGATCAAATTTTGACATAAAAAGTGCGTTTTAATGGTGTAGGTGAAGCAGGAAGTGAGTAATTATAGAACTCTGGCCTTTTGTGTATCTGGTCTGCCCTTCCGCTACATTTGACTGGATAATCCTGAGTTAACTGCAATTTGTAAACCTGAAAATCAGTCCTGTGCAAGAAACATGTCAAATATCGAGGAGAAACAGGCACTGAATTATTACACTAGCAAGAAGAGAATGCACTGAATTGTTAGAGATATCCCCAAAACTCATAAAATTTTGTTGGTATATCAACTCACGACCACATGCTTGCCATTTATCACTCCATAGGACTCAATGGTATACGATTTCGCATCTCATATTGGGCGACATTTCTGGTCTTACATTAACGATATCACAGCAAGAATGTCCTGATGACTGATGCGTGGCAATAGTAATGTCCCAGGTGTAAGTTGAATTCACCTGTTGGGTAATGAATCACTCAAGAATAGTTCGTAATGTGGCAGAGCGTTCATTAGCTGGAAAATCATAATGAAGTGAAAATGACACGAAGTTTTCCAGCATAGCCACGTTAGCGTTTGTTGTCATTTATGTTAACTAAAATATGTCGTGAACTTTACTATGCATCAGCTGTACCAGATTTTCAGGGTTTGGGTATTTCTACCTTGAAACAACATTCATGCCGCCGATGCTAATTTTTATCCTCGTCGATCTGATGTAAAATCTGGGTCGCAAAATAAAAACAAGAGAGGTCTTCTGGTGTCAAAGATGTATTTTAACTTTTTATGCATACAAGTGCAGTTTCTTATGTAGAAATTTGTGGAATGTGGACTGGGATATTTGAAATTTACGCGAACCACAACCAGTAACTTAAGAGATTCTCGGTTTTTAAAAAAATAATGCTTCCTGAATGATCTGCAAACCTCATCACTTGTTTCCGGAAGGGAAATCATATTCCCGTATCCTGAAATTTGCGACAGTGTTGTAATTAGGAAAGTTGTTTATGTTCTTCCTGAAATTTCGTTATATCTAAGGAACATGGGCGTCCGAAGAAAATTTTCTAGAGGGGGCTCATCTCCCTGATTGCTATATTACGTTTGATATGTTTTATTTTTATTAAGAAAATCTTAAGAAATTTAGTACATTTTCGTGAGCCAGAGGGGGGCCGGGCCCCACCCTGCTCTCCCCTTCGGGCGTCCATGCTAAGGAAGCACTGAATTTTTCCTCCTGTGCCGAGGCCATTTTCATAACGAAACATTGATTACAAAACGTATAGCTATAGTAATGTTTACCAGAATTGATAAAATTCTGAAATGTTGGGAATATTTTATGGACGGTGTACATTAATACTTTAAAAAAAGTTTGACGTAAGTTAAAACTAATTGTGGATGACGTTAAATGAATAAATATTAAACATACTGTAAATACTGGCAATTTCTAATTATGTGGCACCGTGCATGAAACACCCACACAAAACAAGTTCAAAGAAAATCAAGTCTAAATGAAATGGTTAATATATCTTGTACAAATTTGTTTATTGATGCCATATATTGTCAATATCAATGTACGAATGTGGTGCATTATATGTTAAATTATTTCTGAAATATAGTTATATAGAAAGTTAGAACGAAAAAAAGCAATAATGTTAACATATTGAAAGCAAAATCTTCCGTGCATGAAAATCATAGCCCACACAAAACAATTCCACAGAAAATCAAGTATAAATGAAGTAGTGAATATATCTTATACAACTTTATTTATTGATGCCATACATTGTCAAGGTCAATGTGCGTTGGTGCTGCATTAAATATTGAACTATTACTGCAATATCATTATATAGGAAGTTATAATAATAATAATAATAATAATAATAATAATAATAATAATAATAATAATAATAATAATAATAATAATAATAATAATAATAATAATAATAATAAAAACAATAATGTCCACTCACCTCGGGTGCTTAGGGTCCCTGGTTCGATCCCAGCTCACGCCGTGTGGACTTTGTGGTGGACAAACACCGTGCTCGTGGGTTTTCTCGGAGTTCTCCCGTTTTTTCCACTTTCTTCATTCCACCATTTCATTCATTTCTCATCATCACCGTCTCCTTTAGCCTAACCGGCATAAGCGTGGGACGTAAAACTTAAAGATTTTATTTCATTTTCATTTCAATAATGTCTACGTGTTAAAAGCAAAGCGTTCCCATGAAACTCATAACCCCAAATTAATGCTTACGTCTCGTACAACTTTGGTTATTGAGTCATACATTGGAGATACAAATGTAATAATCTGCAGTAAATGAAAACTTAATTGATCAATACATATTACTCAGAAATAGCTAAAAGGTTAGGTTAGATTAGGTTAGAATCTTTCTTGCAGGACTCCCTTAAACCCCTGTAGAACTGTTTACAGGTTCTCTGATGTCTATGGTAACCTTCATACATTAAACATGTGACGTAATAATTGTATATTTAAAAAAAGACACAAACACAGTAAAGGAAAGTTTCACAGGAGAAGAGTCACTAAATTTATTCAACCTTTATTGCAGAACAGTCATCCGAATGTAATGTCATAATGGAAATGCAAGCCCAGAGTCTACTTTTGTTATGTGGATTCCTGTTGTATTGCTACGAAGTTTGATGTGACTCTTTGCAGTACTACGTAAACCAACTGCTACCCTTCTAGAATAAAAAGTTTTCATTAATCTTATTGCTTCGCTGTTTGAATGGGCCTCCTACCGTTATACATGCGGGATAGCTCTTTGTAAATCTCATTATCTATATTTACTACTATAGGTACCTACTACTATCTATATTTTATACTTGACTATATATGGTACAAATTCAGAATATGCTGACATTTCTGTTTCGCTTCATACAACATTAACGATAGGGGGTGATGTGTTAAAGGAGGTGTCATTATCTCCAATGCAGTTATTCCATTATCTCCATTTTCGAAATTTTCTTGGTTATTGGTTTCATGCACGATACCACAGAATTCTAAGTGCACTGTTTCATATAGAATTAATCCGTATAACTTAATGAGTCAGAGAAATTCAATAGTATGGTTATACATGTGCTAACAAAAAAATTGCAAACTCGCTACTGCATTCTTGTAGCAGCATCATACAAAAGCCTCAGTATCGTTTGATGACATTGGCATATTGACATTTTACATGTTATTATTGATCTATGATCAGTGTCTTACTGACAGTGAGTAGAGTAACGTCTATGTAGACTATGTTTGTGTATTCTATGTTTTGTTGATGTGCCGCCTATAAAATGTCAGAGCTGGAATTAGAACTATTAATAAACAAACGAAGGACAAATAGTAATTGTGTTAGAGTACCTCCACATTCGTTTAGGAATTAGGAATTAGATTTCTGGGCTTTCAGCATCTGTGCTTGTCACATATGAGGGATGACGTCCGTCGGCGATCATATTATTCGGGAAAAAGATTGGAAAAGGAAGGAAACGGCCCGGGAGCTATGTTAGGTACCATCCCGGCATTTTCCTGGGTGAAATGAGGAAAACCCCAGAAAAACCTCACTTATGATGGTTGGCCTGAAAAAGTTTTTACAGTTTTGACCGAGTGTCCCACCGGGAATACCTCCATATTCATCTAAACGGACATATTGAAAGGAAGGTGCTTCATGAGGATAGGGAGATCAGAAAATACACCATGATAGCTGTAACGAACATTTCAGGAAACAATGAGTATTATAATATTGCTTTGAAAGAAAGATTAGCACTGACAGTGGTCATAGATTCCTAAGGGAAGCATTTCAAGGGCAATCACAGTAAAAATAAAATGTGACCAAACCAAATTACTTACCTTTGTTAGTCTTTCGGAAATATATCATTAAATTCATCAGACACATAAGAGATAACGTATCTGGTGAATGTAATCACGTATTTCTAAAACTGTAACACAGAATATTAATTTAATTCATTCAGATTTTATTTTTGTTTTAGTTTTACATAGATCCCTTATTAAAATTAAGGTATGTAATTCTTTTTCTACGTTGAGTTTACGAAATTATTGTCCGACCTAATGTGTATATAATTGGACTCTTGTAAAGTTCGGTAGCCGCGGTGGCTCAGTGGCAGAACTTTCAGCTGTGGTGCATGGATTCCCTGGTTCGATTCCTGCTCGCGCCAAGTGAAATTTGTGGATAAACACCATGTGCGTAGGTTTGCTCGGTTTTCCCCCTTTTCCTATAACTTTTTTCATTCTACCGTTTCATTCATTTTTCATCACCATCCCCTTTAGCCTAGCCAACATAACCGTAGAACATAAAACTCAAAGATTTCATTTCATTTCTTTTCTTTTAAAGTTCCTTCACTGTGAAATAAGACTCCATAATTTCGTGGTAGCTGTAGTTACGTTACTCACTATTAGAGTTAAAGTTGCAGAAAATGGACGAAGTGTGACTTGAGTTACTCAAAAAAATGTACTTATGTATTGCTTTCAGGTCACATGCGTTCTAATAGATCTTTATTTGTTCATGCATGCATAAAAAGAATTTAGTAAAACAAGAAAGAAGATAGGATGTAGGAAGTGTCCAGAAGCGGAAAATGTTTGTGTATTGACTTGAACAACTTAATAGGTTCGAGAAACCAGCAAGCCTTGGTCATCAGTATGATTCAAAAAAAAAAAAAAAAAAGGTAAACTAGTCATGTAAATTTCTAGTAATGACTACTTTGACCATAATTAGACCGAAGCCAGTTCTTCGGCGGTTGATTGCTGTCAGAACGCATGTGAAGAACCAATTTAGAGGAAGATGTCAAGAATCTTGCAGTTTACATTCTTTTATTATCATCTTTCTTAATAACATTTAAAAAAAATACATATCCAAAATAAAATACCATAGCATGTCCAGCTTATGTGAATATACTGTATAATATACGTATATAATTTACAGTTTTGAAACTTCCATGCAGAAAGTTACATGGACGAACTTTGAAGAAGGACTGACTACCAATGGAAGTATTGGCCTCTTCTTTTGCTATCGTTAGAAAGACCACCTTATCGTTCACAAGCTTTAAATGGGTGGTCTTCTACACTTCAAGTCACGTACTAATTATCGTATGTGCATTAAAAATGTCCTCTTTTACATGGGAAAGAACACATCCTTTCGCAGCAAGATTGCTGTACAGTTTCTGCATTATCTTGTTAGTTTTTACAGAAGTTCTTAAAATGGTTTTCTGGTGCATGATGGAAGGATGCCAATGGTTGGGTTTGGAGAAGGATAATTGTCTATAACTTTGTGGTCAGTGAAAAATCTCAGATCTCATCTTCCTTGATGAGATGTGTCTTTTCTTCTCATTGCTTAAAATTTATGGCACTGCTTGAGTTGCAAGTTCAATGCACTACTCCACTATACGTAGTTTATAGCCCATTAGTGTGTAGTACTCGTACATGCAATGTTTCAGAAATTGAGGTCCGTTTCAGTTTTTTAAAAAGAAAGTACTAATCTATCAAAAAAGTGCAGGTACAACATCGTGTAAAGACTACGAATTTTAATGTTAAATGTTGTATAGTGCATGACACGAGTACTAAATGTACATTACAAAATTCTCAGAATAATATATATAAACTCCAATTTTCTGAATTTCTGCATATCCGGAAATCATGGAGAACTGAGCTTTTTTTAAAATTGAATTCTTAATACAGAAAATTTGTCTTTTTATATAATGCTAATATAATATTCATTATTTCTCAGAAGAATTTTTTCATAATCATTTAGTAAGTATTAATTTTTAACCAAACATTTTTCACTAAGCTGGCATTTTTTTCTTTTCAAATCTAGTAAAAAAAATTCTCCTTAACATCATTGAAGATGGAGTATTCTTATCAATTGACGAACCACCCTGGTTTGCCCAGGTTTGTGTCAGTTTTGAAACGTTTGCTTTCATGTCCGGAGGAAAGAATCCAGAGAACTCACCTCAAGTCTCAGTTCTCTTCAAAGTGTGTAAAAAGATTGTAATTTTCCCCATTAAAAACATTATAATTAATTGTACGTACTTGAAATGGCGTTAAATGATCTATGCAAAAGCTATAATATTAAACATTGTCTAGAAAATAACAGAAAACTTTAACAATACCATTTGTTATGATGACGAATTAGATTTCTGTGCTTTCGATAACCATAGGCATATTAGCTTGTCACGTATAAGGGATGACTTCCCTTGGTGGCCACACTACCAGGGGAATTGAGGAAGTAGAGAGGAATGAGGAAGAGGAGAAGGGAGGAAGCGGTCTGGGACCATTATGTTAAGTAACATTTCAGCATTTGTCTGGTGTGAATGAGGAAAACTTCATTTCGGCATGACTGGTCTGAAAATAATTTTCACACTTTTTGGACCGACTGTTTCCACCTGGAATCCAATTCGGGACTGCACGTACCAAAGACGAGAATTTTACCAACTACACTACGTGGGGCTACCAATATATTATTCGTGTATAACGAAAGAAAATGTCCGAAGTTAAGACGTAAATCAATCGATATATCTCATGGATCGAAAAAAAAATGATATGGGAGAGTGTAAATCCCCATACACAGTTTTCAAAAAATTCGAAGAAAGCTAATTTTTGTGTCGCTAAAAATTGGGTTCGTTGCCAATAAATATTATTGTAGTCTACAAAAGTTTTCTATTCTCCTGGAACAGTTTGTTTATATTTTTTAAAGAGTTTGGTTTACCACTTTACTTGATGGGCCATCATCTTTTTTATTTTTTTCGTGATAAAGGATTGAAAGTGAGGAATCGATTTCGTTGTTGAAGATGGTATCGTATCCAAACTGGGTGTGGTAGAAATCAACCATTTACGGTTTCATCGCTGATCACTATAGAGCAGAAAGATAACACTAGTTAACAAAGATTTTGTTACATAAAAGGAAATACCTGTTCTTAAAGGAACTTTTTGCGCTGAATTCGAATATGCACTCGGTTTTTCTCCATCACTTACGATTTTCCCTAACAGAGGGATTTTCGGGAAAATCCCTCAAAAATTTCCCTTTTCGTTTATTTTACACCCCAAGATCTTGTCCCCTTGCATATACTAACATCGAAATTATACCTAAGTATACTTTGATTCATATTTAACAAACCCTCCAAGTTTCGTAATAATCGCTTTATTCTTTCTACAGAAATAAATATGTTTGTATGTATACTGTGTGTACTGTTTATTGCACCTTATAGTAATGCTTTCAGATCTCTTAAGTTGAGGTAAAACGTTTTGCTTTATTACCACAAACACATATATAAAATATAATACAATATAATTTACAAGTGTAACAATTTACAATAAACAATAATACAAATGTACCAAAAGGTCATGAAAAGACAATCAAAACTATCACAATATATGAAACTTCCATTGGGTTACAAAAACGTACACTACACTGTAACCAATAACCGTGAAAATAAGTGCCTCCTACCGTAAAAAATATACGGTTTACAATTTTTCTAAAATAATGGTAGGAGACCGTTTTCCTGTCAGATGCTTGTGTCGCGCATGCGCATTGGAGAGAAAAAGCACATGTTCGAAGCGAAGAGTTGATGGCGCGTAGGTTCGGATGTGTTGTGCTTTGTTTTGTTTCATTCTTTTGTTTGTTTGTTTGTTTGTTTGTTTAGTGTGTGGTTTTCTGGTGTGATATATAGGGGTATACAATAGGCCTACCACTGTTGAAGATATCCTAGAAATTCAACATTAAGCAAGGTAATGTATGGGAAAGCACCATGTTAATATTTGAACTTTGTTCGGTGACAAAAAAACTTTAGTTGGCTATCGTGGCAAGCAGATCGCACCAAAGTGCAACGATTCGAAACCAAGAAGCTGCTGGATGTATAAAGTCTTATGATAATGTAGCCAACTACGAGTGGTTTGTGAAGCTAGAATTAAAATCACAATGTTGAAATACTTTATAAAAAAAAAAAAAAAAAAAAAAAAAAAACATTAGGAAAAGTGCTTCGTAGTTTACCGTAACAGCATTACATAAATTGTATTGTATCAACTGGAATTTTTCATGTTACAGAAACAAAAGTATACTGTCACTCATGTGTGTCCGAAGGAGGGGCAGGGGGTCGCTCCCCTAGCTAGTGAAAACGTATTAAATTTCTTAATACAAATAAAAAATATCAGGGTATATAGTAACCAGGGAGTTGAGTCCCCTAGAAAATTTTCATCGGGCGCCCATGCTGTCATTATTTTTTCTGGATAAATAAATTGTTAGATTTGAAAAATATTTCTGTAAATGTTTTTATCTTTAATTTTGTTCTGAGTACCTATAATCTGTTCTGGTGTCTTGTTGATACATTTGAGCGTTTAATAGTCTAAATATGCAAAAGTTCGATACTCTGGAAGTTTGGTGACTTTTTTTTTTTTTTTTTTTTTTTTAGCATTGATGCCACTGTTACATAATTATGCAAACACGTATTTATTAATTTGAGATAGCGGATACTGGATACTGTAGGCAGTGTTGTGAGAAGTCATATGGTTTTAATTATGTTTAGTCGTACTTCTGGTCATTCTAAGCTATGTTGTCGAGTGCCTGCTTGGTTATCTGAAACCGTAATAATGCGACTAATCGAATGAATCGCAGATTAGAATATTTGAGGCCTATTAGTCTACTGGTACTCATAGCGAAAATACATGCAATAAAGCTAGTCTTAACACTGTAACAGAATATCGATTTATGAATATCTTAAAAGGGCAAGGTTGTTTGTTCCAACTACATCTTCAAAGCGTGCGAAAACTCAGCTATAAAATTCTTTTTTTTTTTTTTTTTTTTTTTTGTATGTAATATCGAATCCTCTTCTGGTGTTTTGTTCAATACATGACAAAATTAGTAATTTTGAAAAGAAAGAGCAATGTATGTTCAAGATGATATCAGAACAAGGGTTCGATATTACAAACTAAGAATTAATTTCAACTTTTATTCTTATGAATATTATGCACGTCGTAGGTGCAACGCTTCTTTCGTTCACTTTTGTTTTCTTTAGTTAAGTAGTCTTTAACAGCAGTGGAGCAGTGTGCACTCTAGTTGCATCCATCTAGCAAAAATTATTGCTAGCCAGTGTGTGTACTGATACAGTTTCCAGCAATTCGATGAAAATTGGGTCAATATATATTGACCAGCAAGAATTCTTACTGGATCTAGCAAGAGGGCACAGGTGTATTATTACCGTAAATCTTGTACGGTAATAACACACCTGTGCTCTTTTTTAAAAAAACGACCCCTAAATATTACGGTAAATTACCGTAAAATATACGGTACCAAATTTGTTTCTAAATAAGGTCAATATTATTTTGCTTCTAAATATACAGTCTGCCGTTTTTATGAAAAAACGGTGGTCCGTAAAATTTAGGGTAATCGGATGGCAGCGAGAGTTGACGGTAATCGGTCAGTAAATTTAAGGCGAAATTTTTTACAGTGTACTTCCTTCTTTTGTAAGAAATGTTGCATTCTCTAACAAGACCCCAACAATAGTCCCCCATCATTGAAGGATCCCATCGTCCCTGGTACCTTTTCTTCATTGCCGTTATATCTTGGTGGAATCATTCCCCCTGTTCGTCGCTGAGAGCACCTAGGTTAGCAGGAAAGAAGCTGAGGTGGGAGTGCAAAAAGTGGATTTTTAAAGACATCCTACAACCCAACTCTTTGTATTTCTGTATCATGTCCTGTACGATTTCTGTGTAACTCTCAGCTTTGTTATTGCCCAGAAAGTTGCGCACAACACACTTAAATGCTGTCCAGGCAGCTAGCTCAGCACTGTTTAACTTGCTGTCAAAGCTATCATCAAGCATTAATTTCCTAATTTGGGGACCAATGAACACTCCACTGAAATCTTAGCATCACTCAGGTTAGGGAACTTATCTCGCAAATACTTGAAACCTTCACCAGATGTGTCCATGGCTTTGACAAAGTTTTTCATAAGTCCTAACTTGATATGAAGTGGCGGTAGTAATATCTTATTAGGATCTACCAAAGGAGCGTATTTGACGTTGTATTCTCCAGGTACGTAATTCACTCTAGGTTCCCATTCCTTCACTTCATAATGTTTGTCATCAGCTCGGCTATCCCATAAACATAAAAAACATTGGTACTTCGTGTAACCGCACTGCAGTCCTAATAAAATACCAACTGCCTTGAGATCACAACATATTTGCCAACAATGGTCCTTGTAATTTATAAGATTTAGCAAAGTTGGCATGGTGTCATAGGATTCCTTAATCTTCACTGGGTGCGCAAGTGGTATAGAAGGTTTTTTATTTCCATTATGTAAAAGGACAGCTTTAAGGCTGACCTTTGACGCGTCGATAAATAACCTCCATTCTTCTGGAACGTAAGGAATTCCTAGCTCCGCCATCAACCCATTTATATACATACGCACACATTATCTTGCATTGAGAAATAGCTTGAAAATGGAACATGCCTTTTCCTGTACACTGATATGTTCGTTTCTGCATCCAATAAGTTCCACTGCTGGAGCCTTGATCCGCCTCTTGTTTTGTCAGGTGCAAATCACGGACTAGGTCATTAAGTTCACATTGCCGGATGAAATGTGGCTCGCGAACACAGTCAGGGATGAACGTTCGATCCTTGGATGTACATGTTGATGTCGATGGTTCATCAAGGTCATGATCATCATCAGAGTCTTTTGGCCATATCTCTTCCCAGTTGGTAGGGGGCTCGGGAAGTGGAAGTTCATCCCCGTGCGGAATAGGTCTAATTGCGAATTTAACGTTGGGATAACTTATTGTGTATTTGCTTTTTTTAGAATGTCCCTTAACTACTGTGAGACAAAAATAACAATCATCCAGATGGTTGGTTGGTTCTCTCCAAACCATTGGTACAGCAAATTTCATGAACCTCCGTTTCCCTTTGGCCCATGCAAGTAAAGTGACGTAGCACGACGCACAAATTATGTTGGGTGCCCAAGTTTTGTCCTGATCTCCCACACGACATCCGAAATATATATAATATGCTAGTTTCACCGATGGCGTAATGGATCTACACTGTCCTTTAACTACAAACTGGCCACACACATAACAAAAACTATTTGGTGAGTTAACACACGAACGCCGTCCTCTTGACGCCATTGTACTGATCACAAACTAAACTTCTGGTCTTAGTTGGGTATAATGCCGTTAAGATCAAACATGAAAGCACTCTTAGCAGCAAAGACAACTTTGAAAGTGAAGTAGTGTTAAACCACACGTCAATATAAAAATGTACAAAACTCCCTCACCAGGTGTCAAGAACACAAGAAAGAAAGAAATGCGCGGGGGGAGGGGGGAAACGATACCGTAGTGGAAAATTCAGACTGCATTAGTTCATTGTTGTCAACAATGAGTCTGTATTCCATTCTTTCTTTCTTTTGCATTCTGTTACATTTGATAACAAATATTGATAACCATTTCATGAACAAAACGAAAAAACTTGGAGAATTGTATATATATGTATTAAGATATACATATACTGTACGTTTAAAAAAAATATACGTTGGAAGTACATTCTATTTTTATACACGTTTCTAATTTACAGAGAGCAATACAAGTGTGTTGTTGACTATTGTAAATATTCATTTTTATGTCTGTGTTTGTAGTAATAAAGCAAATCGTTTTTACCCCAACTCAGGAGATCTGAAAGCATTACTATCAGGTGCAATAAACAGTGCACACAGTATACATACAAATATATTTATTTCTCTAGAAAGAACAAAGCGATTTTTACGAAACTTTTAGGGTTTATTAAATATAAATCAAGGTATACTTAGGTATAATTTCTATGTTACTATATGTAAGGGGACAGGAGCTAGGGGAATAAAATATCTGAAAAAGGGAAATTTTTGAGGGAATTTCCCGAAAATCCCTCTGTTAAGGGAAAACTGTACGTGATGGAGAGAAACCGACTGCATATTCGAATTCAGCGCAAAAAGTTCCTTTAAGATCAGGTGATTTTACTCATGTAAGAAACAAAAAGTTTAAATTTGTTAACTAGTGTATTCTTTTTCTCCACATCTTTTTTTTTTCGCTTCTTAAGTTTTGAGCTTTTTCAAATAAACTTGAAAACCTGTTACAAAAATGCCCTGGAAGCGTGTACAGTGCATGCATGAGGAACGTAAATTTATTCTCAGTAACATGTATAATCTATCCAGTAAACTTTGTAAGTAACAGTAACAGATGCAGTTTAACTACATTACATACTTTCCATCTTAAAACATTTTCATAACCAAATTTTTACACGTTATGATTTCCATCTCCCTTCCCCCGCCTGTCGCTGCACCCAACTATGCTTTTGATTTGTAGTATTCTTGTTTTTATTATTATTATTATTATTGCAGCATAATTTCTGTACCTGAGAGCATGAAGTGCGTAAATCCAATTTTGACGAAAATGAGTTAAAACTAGTTTTGCTTGTTTTCTATTCAATTATTGCTTGAACTAATGCGTCTATTTCAACACAAAACTGGCTACGTCGTTTTTCCTTTACACATGGCTCGACTACCAGTGTGAGCCACAACTGCTGATTGGATCTGAAAAATTCGCACACTTTAAAATGAAGACCTATTATTTTCAGCAACTTAGCTCTTTTTACTTTTTTCTTTTTTGTGTTTACAAATTTAACATAAGTTTTGTATCAGTTTCTTGGTTTATGGCACTTTTTTCTTACCGGACAGATTGCTTTAAGGAAAGCAGTAGAACACACATATCAAGGTGTATAACTTCCAGGAACTTCACAGTTAGATAACCAAAACGACATTTGGAGGTATGGTGGTTGCATAATATTCAATTGCTAGAAACAATTCCAATTCAGTTTGAAAACCAATCAAGACAGCCAGCCCTGGACTGAACATAAGACTCACAAGTGTTGGATGTTGTAAAAGCATTTTCTTAACTGCAGAATTCAATATAATGAATCAAAAATGGTACTTCAACAGAAAAAAAATATAATACTTCAAAATCGACCCATTACAGTTACTGGTTATTCTTTTGTTTCAATTCTATTTCATGTAGTGGTCTTGTAATCTTTAATTCTTATTCTTGTTGATAATTGTGTAATTTAGCTGTAATCTGTTCTTTTAACTATTTGACTGCAAAAGTATGTATGAGACAATATTGTAATGTAATATTATTATTATTATTTTGAGATTTTCGCTCTGAACTCTAAATTCATTACCGTTTCTTTTTCTTCTTAACTTATTTAACTTATTTTGTGAATTATATATATATATATATATATATATATATATATATATATATATATATCCCTTGAAGATATGATACACATACATAGCGTTACCACTTATATTAGATGTTATTATAATTTACTCTTCAGTATGATTTGGAATAATGTCTTTCCCTTTGAAGTGTTATATGTATATCCACTTCTTTTAGTGTGTTTCAGTTTATATATATGGGTAAAAAAATCTTTTGTAACTTCAAAACCAGAGCCATCGTATATTCAATGAGCAATGTTGTCGATCCCTCTTGGAATGATATATTTCTTAAAAGGCTTATGGAAGGCTGTGTTGATGTGATCCTATATGCATAAAAGCTATGTATATTTAACAAAATAAGTGTTATTCATATTGAGACATAATAAGTTAACTTATTATTGAAGTTACGAATAAATATCAACATAATATTCAATGAATTTAAAGTACAGCATGCTTCGAATTATGAAAATAATAAAATAGTCCGTGATTAAATGTAGTTTATATGAATCTAGGCCATTTATTATACATTGCATTATCGAGACGTTTTCTGAGAACTTTTCCCCCTGCAAATGATGTTCCTAATGTTGATATTTGTCTAGCTATAATGTTTGTCTGCCTATAATGTTTGTCTGCCTATAATGGTTGTTACCACTTATTTTTGCTCTTATTATAATTTACTCTTGCACGCGATATAAACTCGAACATACTAGACCTCCAATAAAACGACATTGGAATTATAGTCATCTTTCAGATACAGTTTGATACGATGAAGTGCGTAATATAAGTCTCGTTCCTTCAGGAGATATTCTCACTCGAGTCATGTGCCTCTTTCTCCTTGGAAGTTCGAAATACACTGTAAATATGATACAATAAAAAATAATGCATTACAAAGGTCAAAAAGTGAACATGTTTTTTTTTTCTCAAAAAAGGTGGTTTGTAATGGGAGAAAACCTCAGCAAAAAAAAAAAAAAAGGGATTTTTGCATCAATACTCAAGAATATATTTATCTTCATCCTTAACTCTTTACTAAAATCAAAAGTAATTGAAACCCATTATAAATTTCATTGTTATTAGGATTCAGGGGCGGATCCAGGACGGACTTCTGGGAGGGCGGTGGACTGTAATACTGCTACTTAGAGCTACTTTTAAGAGCTCCAAACTCTGGGATGAGTTTTATTTAATATAAAATAAGAAAGCTTCCTGTTCTGGGGAGGGGCAATCGCCCCGATCGCCTCCCTGAATCTGTCCCTGTTTGGATTAGGTCGACATATAGGAAAAACGCCAAAAGATAACAAAAAAACGACTTATTTGGAATCGATTTAGCGTCCTAAGAACAGGAACAAGTAATAGGGAGGTATAATCTTCTATAGAAACCGGAAGTAGCAGAACTCAAACACTTTCGGTTTTAACGCTAATCAGTATAGAGAAAAAATGGTGATAAATAGCGAGAAGCGTTTTATGCTATCAATTAAGGGTCCCAAGAATGTATTCCATCTCCACCTTGTCTACTAATACCAGAAATCTCCTAGAAATCTACTGCCACTTCCGATTTCAGTATTGAAAAAATACAGTACCACACCATAATTACCAAACTCCTTTACGTAGCGTACACGTGCCACAGCTACTTGTTATGTGGTGTATATCTAAAAATACACTGTTAATATAGGATGAAATATGGGAATCTCTCCTAGTGAAGTTAATAAAAAAAACTTAAAATTTGAAATTTTATCTATCGTTGCTCGAAAGTAAAGAAAATGACCTGATATTGAGTTCACTCTTACTACCAGGAACGCCTCATATACAGTGTCATAATTTGAAACTTACTGGGGACGGGAGCAAGAATTAATATTTGATTCCTCCTAGATAGAATAATATGACTTTGTCCCCCTTGAAAAATATGTGATTTGGAACCCATAGAATTTAAAACTTTAATAAGAAATTTTATTACTTCTAGTGATCCCTGTTACTGGATCTAGATTACATTTATGCTTTATCTTAGGATATTTTATGTTAATTTTGTTAATTTTATGTTAATAAAAGGTTTTAAAGTCCCAATTCCTAACAAAATCGATAAATGCACTTTCTTTGTTTTTGCAGTTCACACATGATACTATACGAATATCATAAAACTTAATAAAAGGAAGAAAATAATACTACGTTCTTTCACAACTTGAAAGCCTACTTATACGGAATCAAATATGATTTTCATAAAAAGGCTACTCTGTGCGATTTCTTGCAATGTATTCCTACTAGTGTACCAACCTCTGAGTCCTTGTCTGGGGGTTTGTCCTATAATGCACATTGGTTTACTTGACGCTTAAGTAATAAAAGAAACTATGGTGCGAATGGCCAGGTTGCCGTTTTTTTAGAAAATATAATTTATTCTGTTTAGTATTCTTAATACTGATTTTATGTTCGAGGTACTTGGTTGACAGATTCCAAATCTCTTTAAAGGAGAATTCTACTACAGCTCTTCAAGTTATTTAGTACGGCTATTTCCAACTTGATGCTCTGTAACGTCACAGATCTGATCATAATTTAAGTAAATCACACAGAAAGAACAAGGAGCAGACATTGGTTGATAAAGAAACAGTAGTAACATGCAAACAAGGGGGAAGCATTCTGTATCAGTCTTCGCAAAATTCGACGGACCGCAACGCAACGCAAAAATTGGAACAAACATTTATATGTAATTGCTATAGAATTATCGCAAACTAAAAGGCTTATTTCGCATTGCGTTGATACAAGCCTGTATGAAATGAGATCCAAGCAAATCGATAGTTCTACTGATATACGATAGTCGTCGATCCACAATTACTTGCACACTGGCAACACTTCTTTATTCCATTTTCTATCCCCACCCCTCCTATCCTTTGCGTTAGTTGTTATTTCTGTCCTTTGTCCGATCATTCTCTACTATCATATGATTCAAGGATTATAAACGCGTTTCTAATAAACACTTTATCAATGAACCATCTCCACATCATGATTTTATATATATATATACAGAGAGAAAGAGAGTTTTTAAGTGCATTTCTACTAGATTTATTTGAATTAAATTTCTAAGAATATACATATTCTAACAGAAATGATATGATCACTATTAAAGAAAAAAAAACCGACTTACGTGTACTTAAGGAAAGATTAGATAAATTTTCCTTTGAAATATCCGTTAATTATATTAACTTTATTTTCCAAAACTCTTATTTATCAAAGTAAATTCAGCAAAAACTCTGAAGAAAATATTGTTTCTAATATTGACAGTGAAAAAAAAATCTTACAATATAGCTTCATTATAAATATATATTTTGACTAGTTTTAATATTTTATTTTCCTTGTTACCAAAAAAAAGTGTAGAATGTTATACAAGAACCAAACAGCAGGTGGCATTCTTCATTGGAATTCTGTGATAATCGCCATTTTGTTGATCTTGTCCAGCTGTAGACGAGATGACCATTAGGAAGAGGAAAAACGAACAGTTTAGAAGACTTATTTTGTATTTTTACTTTTTACGTCTTCTTAAAAATTCAAAGAAGAATAATAAAAAGATTTAGAAGAAAATAAAACACTATTGCAAATGACCAGAACGGGTAACTACTACCATGTTGTCAATATTACTTTATTTTCTTTCCGATTTCTTTTCCTCTTTTTGCTTTATTTCCACCCCTCCACACATAATTTGTTCTTTCATTTATATCCATAAAACCTGCCACTACTTTTATCATCTTGTGGCTTGTGCCCTGTAGCACTATTCTTTCTTAACCAACCACCTTTACACACCGTCACGCTAATAAATAACTGATAAAACCCATATTTAAACTCTAGCACGAGAGCATAGCTAAAAAAAAAGTTTAGATACCCCATGCCATCATTATTCATTCTTGAATTTTCCTGTTCTATCTTATTTCGTTTATTATTTTTCTTTTCATCAGTCCTCAACATTATCGATAATACTAATACACACTATGTGATGTGTGTATAAAAGTGAGCGTGTGCATGCAAGGAAACCGAAAACAGATTTTAATGCAAATTTTTGTAAACAAGTATATGCTTGTACAGGTGCTACTGTTCATTAACAGATACCCGTGCCCGAATCTATGATAATAAACAAAGGAAGAAGAAAAATTAAGATGTTTATTTTTTTAGTATACAAAAATCGAGTTCATATAACAAAAGGAAAAAAATATATAGCCAAGATTATGAATACAAATATTCCACCTGCTCTGTTTCTGTATAAGTGAATATACGTATATGGCCATAGAGATATTTGTTCCATACTATTAAAAAGTGCAAGGAAAAAAAAAGAACGGAAAGTACTGATTATACGTCCATACTTAACAGATCTACTGCATTGCATTTACTGTTTTTGTGAAACTTTTGATTTTTTTTTTTTTTTTTTTTTTAGTAATAATAATGATAGAACAAAATTATTTCTTTAACGCTATCAGAATTCGTCGATTCGAATTTATGAAGAGTTTAACTACTATATGTACCTAAGTTTATAAATATATTAGTTTCTTTATGCACATAGATATATTTTTTAGCTTATATAAATAGTCTTTTGTGCACTTGTTTTACGTAACTGATTATACATATTATGAAGTGCCTGTTGCTTACAATTTCAGCTTCATTTTGCATTGTTTTATTATTTCGTTCATCTGTACTGTTGAAACATAAATTGCTTCAAACTGCAGTCAGCTTGAGTACTTCCATTTAAAAAAACAAGAAATAGAAAAGAAAACGTTTTTCTGTGTGCTTTTTTTTTTTTTTTTTTTTTTTTTTTTGTAAAGTATGTCTAACTACCTAGTAGGCATAAAAAACTGAATACAATTTGTTTTGGTAAAATTATGTACTTTGCACTTAGTAATGTGTAGAGGTATGCACTGAGGGATAAAAAGTTTGTGCTTTTCTAAGAAAAATATATACTACATGCTTTTTCTTGTACAAAGTCAATGTTACAAGAACAGACTTGTGTTAATACATGTATCATAACAGCAGGAGGTAATAGTAATGATTAAAACCCATTTATTCAGTGTTTCGGCGATCCTCATGCTTGTGTTAGAATGAGTTATAGTCTAGTACATATACGGTCTATTAGAGTAAGTTTTAGTATAAGAAATGTTACTGTACAACACAATTAATACCACATACTTTATTTCATTTTTCTATATGCCTGTCATATACCCTATAATTTGACACTAAGATGTCAGTAAATTAGATGCAGAATGTTCTTTATTTTCTCTTTTTCTTTCTTTTTTTTTGTTTCAGAATTGGAAAGAAATGAAAAGAAAATGAATATATGATATTCTAATGGTGGTTATTACTTATGCTAAAAGGTATTTTATTTTTGTTTTCATTTACATATGTTGCTACTTCTTATGTGTACAGAAACTAAAAGGTGAGTATAAAGTATGAATCTTCAGTTTGGGTCTAATTGGATTTTTGATACCACACATTCCATAATGATAGTTCTTTTTCTGTCTATAGTGCTGACAGGTGTTATTTCACTTCATTATAAGTTATTTATTAGAGCAGTTTACACTTTCTTCAGTAGTGCGATCAACCCAACAGAGATTGCTTCATAACTAGAATCCCTGCTAAATATATTTCTCAATACTATAGACCAGTGGTCAGGCGCGTAGCCAGGTCGGGGCTAGAGGAGGCACTGCCCCAATTAATTATTTTTTGCCTCCTCTACAAAATAACGCTAAAGAGAATTTTCAAACTGACTCAAAACCAATGAAATTCTTGCAAGTATATTTACCAAATTAAATTCAACTTTGCGAATTCTACTCATTTCTCTGTAAAAGTATGTGTTTCTTGCTAGATGCACCAAACATCTTTCATTGCCTTTACCCATTTCAAGAATTTCAAACTGTACCCTATTACTGCAACCATGATTAGCATCCAAGGATACCAGATACACTTCCAAATAACAGTATCATAGCCCACAGCGTTAGTTGTGAATATAATTAAACTGTAGTGTCTCGCTTATTTTGGAAGGTAGAAAATTGAGTGCAAACGTTGAATAAAACATATACTTCTATTTTGTATCGATATAATCTAGAATTGCTGCAATATAATTTTGTACTAATGTTTAAAAAATAAATACATCAATTTTAATTATTAATATGAAACAAAGTACCTCGCAAAGAGCTTGTATTAAGCACACAAAAATGGAACAAAAATTTACGGTTTTGATAATTCAAAAATATAATACAGATTCTGTAAATAATAAATATACAGTAGATACAATTTTATGGTATTTTTTGATGTCTTTGTCATTGCCGCCCCCCCCTAATAAATCAGGCTAGCTACAGGCTGCCAGTGGTTCTCAGTCTTTGTTGCCTGACGACACACTTTGCAGAACACCTGTGACATCGCGACAAACGTGTTTGATTTTTATCTATATATATAAAAGAGAACGTACAAATCCTTTGTCCGCTCATCACGCTAATACGGCTGAACCAATTTCTTTCATTTTTGGGGGGTTATTAGGATTTGGACCCTAGATGGTTTTTATCATATCACTTTAATTTTCAATTACCAGTGTCTTGAGATAATTGACCATTCAGGTGTCCATTACGTACAAATCCTTTGTTAGTTCATCATAGGTATAAAAATAAACGTATTTATATGCAACCCGCATGACCGTGTCACTCGGCGGGTTAACATAAATGACAGGCGTTATAATGGTTTTTATCATATCACTTGAAAGCGAAAAAGTAAAAATTATCTAAGTAACAAAGTTTATTGCGTTCGGGGGTGACCGCAGCGAAGCGGGGCGGGTTAACATAAATGACAGGCGATATAATGTTAACATTTACTGCAATCTTCTATGGTTTTTATCATATCACTTGAAAGCGAAAAAGTAAAAATTATCTAAGTAACAAAGTTTATTGCGTTCCGGGGTGACCGCAGCGAAGCGGGGTGAACGCTGCTAGTTAGTAATAACATAAATTATAATAGTGTAAGTCTATATGTTTTTATAAAGTACTAATCTTTGTAGTACTGAGCATTGTTGGTTGTGGCATTAACAGGAACGGTCTGTCTCAAAATTGATTTCTAACTAATCATTAAATGATTCATAATTTTTAAATTCTAAAATTTCATGACACACACATACACTATGGGACGGTACCTATAAACTGTGTAGCGACATATTGGTTGGAAACCTGTGCTACGTTTTCAAATACACCGGTAGTGTAACAGGTTCTGTAATAATAGTTCACATGATTGTAACTTGCCCTTACTAAGGGTTTTTGCAACTCTTGCGGGGAAAAAAAAAATATTTTGCAGTCATAGTTAAGGTTTTGTGATCATATAGGATTTGCTTCTGAAATTTCAGTTAGTGTTTTGAAGTGATATTGTTTGAAATCAATACTTAAAAAAGAGAAAGAAAGAAGGAAAATAGAAATAAAAAAGACTCCCAAGAAGTGTGTAGCTTATTATCTTAGAGTAAAGATGTGGTACGGTCTAATCTATAGGATAATATAGGCCTAGTAAAGCGAATAGTTCAGTTATAAAATCGTACCTGTTGTAAGGAACTTCTTACAGATTTAAAATCAATTTTCTTCTTAGTTTGATATCTTAGAATTATTTGTTGAATGAGTAATTCTAAGCTCTAAAATAAAGATGACTTCAAAAACCAACAATTTCCTAGATTGAACTTCGTCTTCCAGCGTCGTCGTCCGCCATCGTGACTGACTTCAAGTGACCACCAGAATAATCTCAAAGATTAATTAACAAACACCACATCTCGACTACTTGTCCTTCAATATTCCTTGTTTCTGTCTTTAAAAACAATAACAATAGTTAATCTAGCGCAAAGGGAATTTGTTTCAACATCAGGAAGGAATCTATGAAACTACAGTAGAAAGGTTCTTTTCCTATGAAAGAAAACAGACAATTTCTTACTTAAGTGAAAAGGTTGACAAGAAATAGAAGCAAAGAAATTATGGTAAAAAATTCTTTAACTCTAAGCTCTATTATGATGATTTTGTTAGCTTACGCGCCAAACTAGCAACAATCCCAAGTTCGATTCCCGATAAAAGCTCATGTGGTTCGAATCTCAATTGAAGCTGTAGATTCACATTCCTTATAGGATTGACTCTTTGGTGCTTAGAATATATCACGGAATTACTTCAGCAATTATTCTTAAATATATAAAAAAAAAATCCCTTTCTCTGAAACACATATTTGGAGATATAATACACCCACTGTAGTTCCTAATTTGCAGGAAGTACATATAACTGCAATACTTACGATTCACTTCATTTCCAACTTTTAGAATTTGTTCTTTTTACTTTCATGCTTTAACTATTGTCGATCATATACTACCGAACATATAAGCTGAGCAATTTATTTTTCATTAATATGGGAATAGTGACGTTGAACCCAGCTGAAACAAACACAGGACATTTTTCAAGCTTTTCTAAAGCCACCTGTATACTTGGGTGATTTCAACTCAATAGACGTAAATCTTAAACATAAAAAGGCAAAGTAATCATGTTTTATGAAAATCGGCAAATTTGCAGGAAGAGTATCATAGAATATTTTTTTTAGTTAATTTTGGCAATGTAAATCTTTTTTCTTGTGATACCAAATCTTAAGCTGTCCGAAATATATTAAACCTCAAAGGAAATATATGCCATGAGAATCGAAACATTTGAATAAAAGTTATCTTAAACTTTTAATTCCAAGCTCAAGTTGAAATCACGCTTTTAGTCTTCATCAGTATCAACCCCGAAAACCTCTAGTTCCATGGAATCGCCCTTTTTTTACTAATAGAGCAGGACAGGAGAAAATTCATTCTCTTATTCTTAAGTGATTTCAATTCCAAGCAAGGGTAGCTTCTTCAAGGTTACTAGAATCGAGGAGCTCGTGACTGGGATGTGTTCCCTCGGCTGAGATTCTACTGCATTTTCAAGATGCAAGTCCTTGTCAGTACGCTTGTAACGCGTTCATTTAAGCACACAGTTTGTAAACATGACAAGGAAGCAGAACACGAACTTGAAAATACAAAAATAAAATCTTGGGAACATCGGAATCAAAATTTATTATGCCTATTGTGGATTTCCAAGAAATTGTGTAAAAAGGTTCTTATTTTTTCATTTAAGAGCATCTGCGTGGTAAAAAAAGAGTGTTATTCAATACGAATCAATCCTTAAACTGTAATCTTGGGAAATTATGTACAGATAGTATTTTGTAAGCTAACAAAGCACGAAGTTCAGGGAAGTCTTTAACCATGACTACGTTTAAGTATACAGCTGAGTCTTGAGATAGTATTATGCAGAACATCATAAATACATCAAAATTATTATTGTAGCATCATTGTGGTGGTGTGTTACGGTTATTGAAAATGAACTTATACACAGGCATACGTTGTTCTATTCATTTTCGATAACAATTTCTCAGGAAATCAGGGAAATCAATGACATTTTTTTCCTTGTTGAATGATCTTCACTGTTTTCTGAATAAATACACATCACTGTGTTTGTTCTTTTGTCTCAGGCGACTAGTTACCAATGATTTTGCATCCCGCTCTCACAGTGTGGATGGAGTATGACATCACAGTATACATACTCAAAGGTTTTATAATGGCAGTCTTTGTTAACGAAGCTACCTTGGCACACGAGTGTAGTGTAAAACATGAAGTTTGACTGAAGTTGAAGCTTGTAATATGTTAACACAACAGAAACAACGAGTTCTAAGTAAATGTGCCAAAAATCATCAATTCGCATAAATGAAAAAAAGTCACAACGTCAATGTGCTCTAGAGTATTTTCGAATTGAATCGACTGTTGTTGTGGAATCCAGTCACGAAAAACTGTCTTCACCTTTTCATTCACGAACTTGAACTCATGATCAAATTGATATAATGTAATTGTAATTGTGCGGGCAGTTATTCGAGGTGGAGATTTGGCTGCAGAATCTGAATTGCAAATACCTTCTGATCAGTTAGTTGACGTGACACTGGTATCGTGGTTGCTGTTATTGTGATCGGATTCAGAAAGTTCACTTTCTCGCACCTTGAGTCTGGAGATGGGATTGCTTAAGTCACCAATAGCACTTCTGAATTTGTACTTCTAAGAGTAGTACTTCTAAGAACCTCGCACAACGTTTGAACATTTTCGAGTATCTGAAAGAGATTCTTTCGTAAAGGAACATTGGTTAGAATAATATGTCTTCAAGCCGTCGAACTAGAGACAAAGCAACGATACGGACAAAATCTCGCGGCCGAAACATCGCCGCCCAAAACCTCGCGTGGCGAAAACCTCGCCGCCCAAAATCTCGCGTGGCCAAAACCTCGCCGCCCAAAATCTCGCGGGACAAAACCTCGCCGCCCAAAACCTCGCCGGGCCAAAACCTCGCCACCCAAAACATTGCGTGTCCAAAACCTCGTGGATCCTGAGATCAAGCCAACGCTCAAGAATTATCCAAACTTCAACACTCCCTTACGAGGAGCATTTTGCAACATACCTTCTTATGGTACAAGGAGAAGATTTGTACCAAAACGTAAACGTTCTATGCTTAGTAGTTTTTTAGATCTGGAGAACGGCAAAATTCATTCAAGGCCTTCCATTCCATTCCTCCTTAGGGCATGCATTTCGCAAAATATTGTCTTATCTGAAGCTTGTGCCCTTGTGGAGCAAGAAGATTTATACAAAATGTCAAGTTTCAAAACCTAATAAGATTTGTAATTCTGGCGATAGAACATTCTACCTTGAAGAAATCGTCGTGAAGAGGTTTTATTCTGACTACATTTCTTCCCAGGCGACACTACGTCTCGCTTAATTTAGACCAGGCGAGCTTCTGTGTCGCGAGATCATTACAACGAGGCGAGATTTTGGGTATGGCGATATTTTGGGGCGCAAGGTTTTGGAAGACGAGGTTTTGGCAAGGCGAGGTTTTGGCCCGGCGAGATTTTGGCCCGCGAGGTTTTGGCCAGGCGAGGTTTTGGCCCCGCGAGATTTTGGCCCGCGACGTTTTGGGCGGCGAGGTTTTGGCCTGGCGAGATTTTGTCCCGCGAGCGGCGATATTTTGGCCAGGCGAGGTTTCGGCCCGCGAGGTTGTCGCCGCGAGGTTTGGCCGCGAGGTTTTGTACCTAAACCCAAAGCAACAAATGACATTTCGAGAGGCATCTCTTCATCACAGAGATCAATGACAACTTTCGGCAACGTCTTGTTTTAGGATGAGTAAACAGTCATACAGTAACAAACACTGGTCGGTATCTATCGTGGAGAGAAACTTTTATAATCTTTGCTCCACGTTCTAGTTATCAGAGGAATCATTATGGTATTATTAGGGAGTTGAGGACCAGTGTAGTCCGAGAAGTTAAACTCGAACAGCTGACATGCCCTTTCTATTTAATACTTAAACTTGCGCTTCGGAAATGTCACCAATCAGCTTAGCGACTTCGAAAACTACGGATTCGACACTGATATAAGTTGCTTTTGATTATTTTTAAATGTTACCTCCTAGGAGTGCTAAGGGTGTTGTGCCCTCAATGTATTTGTTTCCAAATTGTAAGTCATATATGTACACATTTACGCCAGGGTTTCAATGCTGTAATATATATATAGTTTGTTTCAATTTATTTCCTTTAAAAATGTATGGAATAGTTTTCCTTCAGACCTGGTACTTCTTTCCCTCCATTTGTGTACTAAATTCCAGCTCGATCAGCTGAATACTTTTTGTTGCAGCAAAGTCCAATCGCTACAATACCGATTCTCTGGAAATTCTCCAAGCAGTCGTATTAATTATTGTTATTGTTATTATTATTATTTTCCGTTTGTTCGTTCCATTTATGGTTATGAATCATTATAATTTGCATTAAGAGTTATTTAATGTTTTGTATGTGAAAGACTCTTAAATACTTTCATAGTTTTCTCTACTCTCTTCTTCTTCTTCCTGTTATTAGATTCCGAACTTTGCTACATGTATACCGTAGAACGACTACGTCCGTCTGTCGGTTAACAGGTATCAGAGGAAAAACGGTAAGATATATCAAGAAGCGGGTTCTTTTTAGTCAATTGAGCGTCCCAAGAATATGTTCCATCTCATCTGATATCTCTCTATTCAAACCGGAAGTGGTAATAACTAACCATTTCCTGTTTCAAGGCTGGTCGCCATAGAACATAAACGAAATAGGTAGCGATAAGCTGGATTTTGGAATCGATTCAGCGTTTCAAAGAAAGATACCATCTTTACCTGTATCTTTCTACTAAAACCAAAAACTGAATTTTCTACCACCAGTTTCAGTATTAAGTACGTATTCAGTATTAACTAGGTACGGGGTCACGATGGCTCAGTGGTACAGCGCTTACCTCTGGTGTGTGGAGTCTCTGGTTCGATCCCTGGTCAAGTAAGCTTGCGGTGAACACTAGGGATGGCCTGGAACCGGTTCCGAACCTGGATCCGAAAACCCGGTTCCAGAACCGGTTCTTGGGAACCGGTTCCAGACCTGTACCCGAAGAACCTGTTCCAGACCTGTACCCGAAGAACCTGTTCCAGACCTGGATCCGAAGAACCGGTTCCAGAATTGGATCCGAAAAACCGGTTCCGGACATGGGTCCGAAAAATCGGTTCCGGAACCGGATCTTCGAGAACCGGATCCGTTCAGACCCGAAAACCGGTTCCGGCAGGAACCGGTTCTGGCCATCCCTAGTGAACACCTCGTGTCCATAGGTTTTCTCGAGATACTCCTCTTTCCAGCCACATTATCATTCCATCAATTTTTACATCATCATTCACTCGTCTTAATCATCCATCTTCCTTACCCGAAACGAGCATAATTGCGAAACGTTAAATTGAAAAATTTCAAGATTTCACTTTGACCTGTATGTGTGTGTGTTTCTAGGTTTGTATTTATAGTTGAACGAGATTATCTTGAAACCAATTAGTCATATTTTGATGTGGTTTCCAGTAATCGAATAACCTATTCATAAGGAAGATTTATGCATGTAAAAATAATTAAAAAGTAATATTTAATTAAACAATTTTTTTAAAAAAAATCCTAGAACGCCTAAGAAAAACCTAAAATACATAGCTACCAGAAATTTAACAAAGTAAAACGGGTTGCATACAACAAAGGGGTGAGATTACTTTTCAGATAGCTTTGTCCGAATGGAAAAATGAAATGAAATCTTTAAGTATGAAGTCTTTAAGTTTAACATCCCACGGTTATGCCGGTTAGGCTAAAGGAGACGGTGATAATAAGAAATGGTGGAATGAAGAAAGTGGGAGGAAACAGAAGAACCCCGAGAAAACCCACGAGCATGGTGTTTGTCCACCACAAAGTTCACACGGTGCGAGCTGGGATCGAACCAAGGACCCCAAGCACCGGAGATGAACGCTCTACCAATTTCTCCGAATGATTTAATACTGGTGATGGGTGTTTAAATCGTTGTCGATGTCGTGATTGTTTACATGCTGGTCATGTTCAACATTCGCCAGAATATTATACAATTTTTCTGTGATTAGTTGTCCACTGCGAAAAGCATCTTGAAGTTCGAAATTTCCAGAACTGAAGCGACTGTTTACTGACTTTGTGTTACATTCACGCATCCAAGCTTAGAATTGGAGAAACAATTGATCGGACAGTATCCATATTCTGATGAAAACTGTGATTTCAGAAGGGTAATAAAAAATCATAGGTTCTCATTAAAACCTGTGACCATTACACCCTGAGTTGTCAAATTAAGGTGGAGAATTCTCTCTTTTTTTTTTTTTAACCATCACATGATAGTGCAGGAAGAGAAAGATTTTATCATATGGAGAACGGATTTTTTTTAAAAAATCACCGTTTTCGGAAACAGGTTCCGAAACAAGAACCTATCGGTTAAATCCATGACGTTAACCACCCACCCACAGAGAAGTCTACATGATAAACCATGATTATCTTGCATATCTTGAGAATGCCAATGCTTTCGAGACATGAAAATTGGAAACATACTCATTTTGTGTCTATATTTCCTGTTTGAAGTGCCTAAATATCTGCATGCTACTAACAGCGAACTTATAGGAAGTCACGATGACCCGTTGGTAGAGCGCTTATATTTGGTTTCAATAGTCGGAGTTTTGATCCCCGACCATGTGAGTTTGTGACGGACAACATTGAGAGAGACAGATTCAAATATTGGAACAGAGAGGGATACATTCACATTACAAGGTTGGAATTGGAGAAGTTAATGATCATACTGCATCATATTTTGAGGAATATTGTGATTTTTTGAAACATGTGAATCAAAGTTTCTTAGTCGAACCTGTGACCATCACACCCACAGTTGCTGAATTAAGATGGAGACTCTTTTAAAAGCATCAGATGATTGTGCAGAGAGAGAAAGGCCTTAACATTTGGATAATGTGGATTTTTTTTCAAATACAGCTTTCGAACTAAGAACCTCTCGGCTATGAAGCCACGACGTTAACCATTTACCAATAGAGAATGTTATTTGACGACTCATGTTCTTCTTACATATCTCAAAAATGCCATCACTTTCGAGTCATGAAAACTAGAAATACAGATGGTGATCAGAAAAATGCAAACACCTGAACGAAATTGCAACTTACCAGATTAATATGGTGTCGGGTCACTTTCGCTTTCAGAACAGCCTTGATGCGACGTGGGATAGAGGCATAGAGGTCGTGAATGGTAGCAAGTGGAATTTTACACCATTCCTCGTGCAGGGCATCGGCCAGTTCTGTGAGAGAGGATGGAGGTGGAAATCGTCGCCGGAGTCGTGTTTCCAAGACGGACCACAGATGTTCAATTATGTTGAGATCTAGGGATTGGGCATGCCAGGGGAGGTGTTGAACTTCATCCCGATTTTCCTCAAACCACGCTGCAACAACGCCAGCTGTGTGAATGGGTTCATTATCATCCTGGGAGATGGCGTCATTGTCCGGGAACAACATCCGGACCATAGGATGCAAGTGGTCTGCTAAAATTGCGACATAATCGTTGGCAGTGATTCGTCCGCTAAGTGTGACCACAGGACCCAATGAAAACCATGATATGGCGGCCCACAGCATCACCGAGCCGCCGCCATGTTTCACAGTTGGGCGGAGACACTGCAGATCATAAGCTTCTTTGGGCGTTCTCCACACATAAACACGGCCCGTGGTTGGGAATAGGGTGAAGGATGACTCATCCGACCATATCACACGTTTCCAGTCCTCAACGGTCCAAGTTGCATGGTCGCGGCACCATTTGCGGCGTGCGAAAGCGTTATGGTCCCTGATGAGCGGTTTGGCCCGTGCAACACAACCCCGTTAGTTCATGTCATGTAATTCGCGGCGGACTGTGATTGTCGAAACAGGGTGGGGGAGGTGCTGATTGAGTTCCTCCGTCACTTGCTCCGCAGTGGCACGACGGTTCTGCGTGACAATGCGCTTTAATACCCGGCGTGACCTGTCACTCATGATTTTCTTCCGCTACCCCGATGTGGTTTTCCCGTGTGTTGTGTAAGCCGTCATCACCTTCGACACTGTCCCACGCGACACACTTCACACAGTTGCCACTGCCGTCACACTCACTCCACATAACCGCGCACCAACAATTTGATCTCTTTGAAAATCTGAGAGGTCTCCCATTTCACACTACCTCCGTCTGCTGCAGCCACTGGACACTGTTGTTCCGTTGCGCCTGACGTAGTATGGAGACCGACCTAACACACCACCACCAGCAGTCCGGCGCTGCGGGCGCCACGACACCACTGCCAACCCATACATCTGACGTGTTGCCAACTAGAGGTGTTTCCATTTTTCTGATCACCATCTGTATATTCTTACTTTATTAGGAATATAGCATTTAATATCGTTAGTAGTAATGCCCTAATCGGAATTCGTACCGTTACTGAATTGGGCGTAATGGAAGTAATTAAACTAATTAAACGGAACACCACTCCAGGTTCAGATAATATTCCTTATTATGTAACGAAATGTTGTGCAACTAAACTTTCAATTAATTTGGCAAATATATTTAACGGTTGATCGCGCTCACGTATATATCCTTCTATGTGGAAGCAAATATATGTTGTTCCGATATACGAGTATAAATATGATGATTTGCAGAATGCCAGCAACTACAGGCCAATAACTCTTATCAAAGGATTCTCGAAGATATTTAAACTAATTGTTCATAAACTAATATATTTTAATGTAAGAAATATGTTAAATATGTCTCAACATGTGTTATTTTTTTATAAGGGCAAATGAATTGCAACAAATCTAATCCATTTTACAGACTTTACCTATCACGCACTGAAAAATAAATTGCAAGTCGATGTAGTATGTATAGATATCTCAAAAGTTCCTGATTCTGTCAGTCATAAGTATCTTACTAGCAAGTTATCGAATATTGGTTTATCACCTTTGTACTTTCGCTGGTTTGAAAGCTATCTGTTAAACAGAACATACGAAGTTAAAATTAGGCCTGTACATTCTCGTGTCAGCTATGTAAAAAACGAGATACTGCAGGTGTCGCCCTTGGGGACCTTATTTTCTTCATTTGTAAATGATCTCGTTGAAAAAAAAATCAAATACTCTAACATTATACTGACGATATAAAGTTGTTCATATTAGTCAACAATGGATTTGATAATTATTTACTACAGTAAGACTTAAATGCATAAACACGTGATGTAGAAACAATTTTCTAAAAATTAATGGCATGGAAACAATTTTGTTACACTCACCAATGAAATTCAATATTGTGTCAGTAAATATGAAGTCAATGGTGTACAAATAGAGAAACTAAGCACTATTAAAGTTCTAGGTATTACATTTGACTGTCAGTTAAAGGTTTCTAACCATATAAATTGTACACAAGGTGCCAGAAGAATAGTTGGTTTTATTTTAAAACAGTGGGCTGTATTTCAAAGAGTTAAAACATACACTATGTGATCAAAACTATCCGCGACTGGCTAAAAATGACTTACAAGTTCGTGGCGCCCTCTATCGGTACTGCTGGAATTCAATATGGTGTTGGCCCATTCTTAGCCTTGATGACAGCTTCCACTCTAGCTGGCATACTTTCAATCAGGTGCTGGAAGGTTTCTTGGCAGCCCATTCTTCACGGAGTGTTGAACTGAGGAGAAGTATCGATGTAGGTCGGTGAGGCCTGGCATGAAGTCGGCGCTCCAAAACATCCCAAAGGTGTTCTATAGGATTCAAGTCAGGACTCTGTGCAGACCAGTCCATTACAGGGATGTTATGGTCGTGTAACCACTCCGCCACAGGCCGTGCTGTATGAACAGGTGCTCGATCGTGTTGAAAGATGCAATCGCCATCCCCGAATTGCTCTTCAACAGTGGAAAGCAAGAAGGGCTTAAAACATCAATGTCGGCCTGCGCTGTAAGAGCGCCACGCAAAATAACAAGGGGTGCAAGCCCCCTCCAAGAAAAATACGACCACACCATAACATCACCACCTCCGAATTTTACTGTTGGCACTACACACGCTGACAGATGACGTTCACCGGGCATTCGCCATACCCACACCTTGCTATCGGATCGCCATATTGTGTACCGTGATTCGTCACTCAACATAACGTTTTTCCACTGTTCAATCGTCCAATGTTTACTCTCCTTACACCAAGCGAGGCGTCGTTTGGCATTTATATGCATGATGTGTGGCTTATCAGCAGCCGCTCGACCATGAAATCCAAGTTTTCTCAGCTCAAGCCCAACTGTCATAGTACTTGGAGTGGATCCTGATGCAGTTTGGAATTCCTGTGTGATGGTCTGGGTAGATGTCTGCCTATTACACTTTACGACCCTCTTCAACTGTCGGTGGTCTCTGTCAGTCAACAGACGAGGTCGGCCTGTACGTTTTTGTGCTGTACGTGTCCCTTTACGTTTCCACTTCACTATCACATCAGACACAGTGGACCTAGGTATGTTTATTAGTGTGGAAATCTCGCGTACAGACTTCTGGCACAAGTGTCACCCAATCACCTGACCACGTTCGAAGTCCGTGAGTTCCGCGGAACTCCCCATTCTGCTTTCTTACGATGTCTAATGACTACTGAGGTCGCTGATAATGAGTACCTGGCAGTAGGTGGCAGCACAATGCACCTAATATGAAAAACGAATATTTTTGGGGGTGTCCGGATACTTTTGATCACATAGTGTATGTATATTTATATAAATTAGATGTAAGACCAAACCTAGAATTCGGTTTGGTAATATGGAGCAGTGTTTCTAAAACTTTGAAAAACAAGATAGAATCTTTGCAAAAATGTTTTATTCGATTGCTGTATTTTAAAATGAAAATGAGCTACTATTTACATAGCTATGAATATTAGGGTTTAAAGAGTTTTACGAATAGAAGAAAAAATGTTGAGAAAATATGCATGCAAAAAATGCTAGATGATGTATACATCACTAAATTTTATTTACGAAACATAAGTTTTAATGTGCCAAATCATAGCATAAGAAATAGCAATTTTAGTTCTTCTTAATGTAAACGTGAAATTTTAAAAAGATTGACAGAAACTTTAAGTAGATAAATTTAGACAGACTTACTGTATTAAGCAAATGAAAATTTTGTGAGATTCTGATTGATAGTTTTTAAGCAATATTAAGCTAAAATACAATTTTAAGAGTACTGTTCTTAGCTTTTCTTTGTTTTAGATAGATAGATAGCTTGACAATTTTTGTAGCGTTAGCAAGAAATTGTTTCTACTTAACTGACTTTTATTTACATCATGTTCTCTATTAGTGCTCCTCTTTTAACGTTTTCTTATTTATTATTGTTATTAATATTCCATCATAATGTAGTGCTCTGATACTAAATAATATGTTTTGTTTTTGCCAACAAGCCGTTTGCGACACTAAAATAAAGATTATTATTATTATTATTATTATTATTATTATTATTATTATTATTATTATTATTATTATTATTATTATTATTATTATTGTCCCTTAGTGTTAAATATTTAGCAAAACATCACTGTAATTGATATGAATAATTCAAGCTAGCACAAAAGAATTATTTATAATGGATACAGAATTCTCACCTACGAGTACATCATTTGCCCTACAATATAGTACTTTTGCCTCAAGCCCCACAAATCGACAGAATTGCCCTATGAATAGGCATGATAAAGAAATAGTAAGTGAAAAACTGAGCTGTTATTGAATAACTCTACAGGATGAATTTGACATAAAAAATCCATCTTCATATGTGTCAATCGTTAGTGAACCATGCAACTATGTAATGCTATTTTGAGAAATTAAAGTGAGAATTTTCAAAAGTGTCATATTTCATTGTTGATGAGTTTCACTCTGATGCACCTTCAACAACACTGACCCAGAAAAGATTGATATAATCCATATGGCATGGCATTGCAGAATCGAAGATCTTTGATGAGTTATAGAAACTATTGACATTTCGTGTGAGGTTACAAACACTCTCTGAAGTGCTGGTCACATAAATCTGTGGCAGAGCATGAGTAAAATATTGGCTAGAGAGGATCCCAAATCTGAACGCTGAACACAATTGGCAGCGGGTTTCAGCGTTCTTTCCAGGTATACTTCTTTCCCTTTCTCACGCAATTGAAACATCACCCTACGCAGAAGCTAATACCTCAAATATTGTCGAAGTGTAGTCCCAACTCATTTTGGTTTCTCCCTGGTCAATTTTTTCTATATATATATTAGAGAAGTGTGCTAGCATATTTCTATGCCTTCACAATTTAAAATGATTGAAAATCAGACTGAAACGCCATAATCTATAGTGAAATGAAATCGCATTCTTAGTGTGTAATCAATTCCACTCTTAAAATCTCAAGATATCATATAGTCACATGAAACTCCGAGGTCTATTGGTAATAAAATTGCATTTTAATACAATGAAGGAAGTAATTAGGTGTTGATTTTGAATCGTACTGATATGTAATGTATTTAATAGACGTACATATAGTTATTTTCTGCTGAGAGTTTGTTTTCCTTTTGTTCAGTTAAGATTCATACTGCCTTCTACATGTTATCACACTTATAAGAATCTGTCAGCTCTAGAGTTTTCTCTAAGAAACAAAGTATATTTCTGAACAAGAAATCCTCTTGTTAAAAATACATAATATATTTCGAGGAACATAATTGGTTACAATATTTTTCAACCTACTAATTAGTATCTCAATAAAGCATTTGAAACTTATTTGAAAGTTTCTTAGCCACCCGTGCGAGGAAACGAAAAACAAAAAACAATCATTTTTTAAATATATTTTTATATACATAAATATTATGCCTTTAGTGCTATGCCACCATGCATCCGAGGAATTACGATCGGTAGCAAAAGCTTTGAGAGAATTAAGATGTACAGATACTAGTTCTCAGAAGATTTTATTAACAACTAACTTTTCATGAACATTGTTAAACAAGCATTTACTGATAATTTTAGATACATTAATGAAAGTAAATCTTTCGAAATTATAAAAATGTAATTATATCGTACCTAAACGTAGAACATGTTATGAGCAATTATATTTGTTGACCATTTTATATCTTAAGAGTTTCAAAAGTAGAATTTGCAGGGGAGGGGAAATAAAGAAATACATTGCTATAACGCAAAAAAAGAATCAATACGTATACTCCGTACTTTAAAGATGTTATTAACTAGATTTTATTTCCTATTTAATTATCCATAATGGAATCAATACTTGTTTAATGATTTTAAAGAAGATGTTGAGCCTTAAGATTTGCAGAAAATTACTAGTGTTACCCTATGATTTCAATAATTACTCCATTACAACTTAAGATTTCAGTTGAGGGCATTATAACTTTATTGGTTATTTTGGAAATAACAATACAAGTAATGGCGTGTGCTCAACATTCCGAAAAACATTTTGTTAAACATAATGATCCATCCACTACTTGGTAGGTAAATATTTCAATTTTTTAAATAATTTAAAAAAGAATAAATCTTATTACCTATTATTTTAACCCAAACTGCTAAAGCTGATGATCTTACACTTACAAACTTCAATGCTTAAGTATATTTTGCTAAAAATGAAGATGTAAATCTAAACATGTATCAAGTAGCAAAAGAATTAACTGTTGTGGAAACAATTCTTTACATAAAAGGGCAACGAAACCACATACTTTATCTCGTTTAGAGCGTGGCTGCAGTGTATGTCTAGAAAATATCTCTGAAATTCTAAAAGTTTCATTTTAGAAGTAATAGTTCTACCTTTAAAAAATATTTATATTTATATCAATTCTGAGTCCACGTATTCTTAGATCTATGTGTCTTGTCATTGAATGATGACACAATATACGGTATAGATCAATTTATGTACCAAAATTATTGTTTCCCCGTATATGGACATATCTATCTATATATCTATCTATCTATTTACCTATATACCATAACACAATTCTAATTAAATCATTTTTTAATGTTTCACAATTGGGTCTGAGTAAATATGGGGGTAATTTAGTTTCCGGAAATGGTTTGTTTCCAGCGATTGTACACATGCAACCTATATATCAATCAATTCCTCTTGACGAAAGAAAGCAATCGGAATAAGACAGTTCCGCTCACCAACTTCCCGTACACGGTCCCTAATTTAGTTAACGAAAGTGGGGTATTCCCAGTGATTGCACACGTACAAATTATAGGTATATAAATAAACACATGTTGACGAAAATAGACAATCAGTACTAGAATAGGACACTTTTCCTTCAACACGAATATATAGCGTCCAGAAAAACTAAATCATTCTCATAATGAAGACGAAATAATTTATAGAATACAGAGAATGCTCCAAGAAACCCTATTGACATTTTCAACAATAAGAACGCGTAGCTTGGGATCGAACCCTCAATACTTTCTACTAGAGTTGAGTAGTCCAACATTGATATAAATGTTGCGGGAATATATTTGAAATATTTTAATCACTTTTCTATATTATTAGACTTTTACAGAGAAATAGTTGGTTATTATTCTACCTAGTGCTTGACAAATGGCGAATTAGGTAATGAATTTCAAATTACTGTTGTCATGAAGGTGATGTTAGTTGATAATTAGTCAATCGCATGTTGGCACTATCGTAAAAATTTTACTAAGTTTCAATCCTTTGTTGCTATGCTTGCACAAATGTTTTAATGTAGTAAGCAAGTGAATTCTATTACGCTGAAGGTTGATCAGAATTCTTATCAAATGTGGTATCAGCATACATTATATATACTCAGCATTTTCTACTTCAATTGGATTTAGTTAAAATCTTATGAACCCTAGGTTATGGAACGGTTTTACATATAGTTGTTTCCTTAGTATAACGTTTGGAATTAAAGGTCTTTTCATTATCATTACAATTAGCACTTCAGACTGCATTCAATTGCACTGAAATATTTGAATTGTCTGAATTCACGCCAACTAAAAACAAAGCAACCTTCCATACCTCTTATCAGTCCAGGAGTCATTTAAGACATAGGATTGGTACAGTTTATCGAAATTTATTCTGGAATGAAACGTGACGGCTGATAATTGAAGAAACTTTAGTGAAATTAGTTTTCGCTGATTACAGCCTCATCCAGCACGAATTGAAAGAAATTTTCGATCAAAATATACTTATTTTTCCTGTAGAATCCGAATCTGCAATAGAGAATGTGAGTCCACATTTAATTTTTTAAATTTCAAGTTTACAAAAAATCTTTATATCAATAGTCAATACATCAATATCATTTGGGTCATATATAGTCTGGTTATAAGTATGGCTATTATGTTTGTATTTCACTCGAATTCGAAATCACCGTGTTGAATCCTAATTAGTAGATCTGAACTTCTGTTTATCTTTGTTTTTAAAAATAGTTTTGGGACTTTGGAAATAGAGGTACCCACAAATGCATGCAATGACGCAAAGCACAATATTGAAATTGTAGAATAGATCGATAAAAAGATACGTCGAAACATTGTAAACCACTTAAAATGTCTTTTAAAATTGTATAATTTATATAAACCATAAGGAAAAGAAAACACATTTTAACCGATGTCGTAACACAAAGGGTCTACTAGAGATCAGAACCATTGAGTAAGTTTAAAAGTAGTGTTACTTCTTCATAGGACTCGTCAATAAGGGTCATCTGGGTCATAGGCTATGGACTGGGAATAGCACTCCTTCTCGGAAGAGTCATTTGAGAATTTGATGAAGTTCTTTCATTATTTCATTGGCAATTTATCTTTATAATATTTGAATAACTTAGTATTGGACTCTTGGCATACATAAACTTATTTTTTAATGAGTTTGGTTTACCAAATCTCATTTGTATCATGTATATTTACTCCGTCCATGTCCATGTGTTTAGGAGACAAAATTCTTAAGAACTGCTTGATGGATTATCATCAATTTTTTGCCAGGCTATAACTGGTCAAAAGCTAGGAATTGAGTACGTTGAATGAGTTTATCCATTAAATGGGAGTGATAGAAATCAACCTTTTCAGGTTTTAACATTAATCGATATAGAGGAACAAGAGCAATAGACAGCGAGAAAGCGGTTTCCTGAAATCGATTTCCCGTCCCAAGAATACATTTCATCTCCATCTTTAATTTTCTACTTAATCCAGAAATGATGGAGATCCACTACAACTTCCGGTTTTTAATATTGATCTACATACAGTTAATATCATAAGTGATAGTGAAAAGCGGTTTTGTAGAAATGCTTTGGTGTTGCAAGAATAAGCACCATCTCTTTGAACACTCTATTCAAACAGGAAGTGGCAGAAATCAACCACTTGACGGTGATTGCTATAGAATAAAAACTGTAATAGATAGCGACAAGGGGTTTTTGTTTAATCAATTAACCGACAATATATTCCCTCTTCTCTCTAACCTCTCTAATAAAACTTCCAATATAATTGAGAAACTACCGTATCACACCATACAAACGTGATAAACGTATGAAATTCTTACTTATTTCTTTTTCTTTTTCAATCACATGCAATATTTGATTCCTTATAACTCTCTTCAATGTATAAGGATTCAGAGCAGTTACTGCAGCAACAATCCTCTTCCGCAAATATTCCAGGTAACAAGAATTTACAGCATATATTTAACATTAATGTTGCCTACGATACGAGACTGAATTTTCAGGACGAAGTACGTGAGGAGACATAGCTCTTCGAACAGAAACAATATATACTTTTCGAGATGAGAAAACTATTTCACGATACATTTTCGAAACGAGATAATCCCAAATTTAGTCTCGTGGGAAACACCACTTAACCTTCTCTATTCGACAAAGGCTACGGATGCATACAAAATATCGCATCCACATCTGCGTTCACAACTTCTCTATTCTTGTCCGTATACGCAGACAATTAAATAATAGATAAACAATTGGTATCTTACTTATTCTACAGCATTATGAGTTTAAAAAATAGTTTGTGACATAATGATGAAAAATATTTCATTTGCAGTTTTTCTAAGTTTTAATATATCAAATTCAAGCTAAACATTAAAAAACCCTTTCGATAATATGTTACCTAAGCGACATAAAATGCAATAAAGCCATTGTAGATACAATAAAACCAATGCAGATACTTCAAGATACATGTTTCTAATTTTTTCTATTTCGAAACTAGCTTTGCCAAACAAATTATAAATTTTTCCAGACAAAAATCGAGACAGCCACATTTTAGATTTCGAGATAAGACGAGAAGTAGGTCAATTTCCATCTGATAGGAAACACTAGTACACTCAAGTTTTAGATTTCAAACATTACTTTAGTGTTACATGATTAACAGTTAAGATACTATAATTTGGAAAAGTGATTATAAATACAGTGTTAAGAGCACTTATCGACATTTAAAGATACACACGTCACTACACAATAAATAAACTCCAAATAGATTGTATTCGTGGTCTATTGTCTTATATAATTTAACCTCATCTTAATATTAGTATATTTTGACGTGCCTGAAGTTGGCCCCCCCACCTCTCCCAACTTACATCAAACATTGCACATCGTTAGTGCATCGTTAGTGCACGTTAGTGCACTCAGAACTAACGTTAGTGCTATCAGCGATTACGAGATATTGAAGATTTTTGGTGGGGGTCCAACTTCATATGAAGTTAGCCCCCCACCCATCTTTATGCAGACAGATTTTCACAAAACTTAGCACATCGTTAGTGAATCGTTAGTGCACTTAAACACACTAAGCACCACCGTTAGTGCTAACATATTTTGAGATTTATTCAAGATTTTTGGTGGGGGGCTAACTTCAGAAATATCAAATTCTATACAAATAGAGGTAGAAACATAGAGTTAACGGCAATCGTTAGTGCATCGTTAGTGCACTTAAACGCACTAATTACTAACGTTAGTGCTACAATATTTTGGGATTTATTCAAGATTTGTGGTGGGGGGCCAACTTCAGAAATATCAAATTCTATACAAATAGAGGTAGAAACATAGAGTTAACGGCAATCGTTAGTTCATCGTTAGTGCACTTAATTGCACTAAGCACTAACGTTAGTGCTACCATATTTTGGGATTTATTCAAGATTTTTGGTGGGGGGCTAACTTCAGAAATATCAATTTCTATACAAATAGAGGTAGAAACATGGGGTTAACGGCAATCGTTAGTGCGTCGTTAGTGCACCTAAACGCACTAAGCACTAACGTTAGTGCTAACATATTTTGGGATTTATTCAAGATTTTTGGTGGGGCGGGGCAACTTCAGAAATTTCAAATTCTATACAAATAGAGGTAGAAACATGGTTTTAACGACAGCCGTTAGTGCATCGTTAGTGCACTTAAACGTACTAAGCACTATCGTTAGTGCTACCATATTTTGGAATTTATTCTAGATTTTTGGTGGAGTGGGCAACTTCAGTAATATCAATTTCTATACAAATAGAGATAGGAACATAGGATTAACGGCAATCGTTAGTGCATCGTTAGTGCACTTAAACGCAGTAAGCACTAATGTCAGTTCTACCGTATTTTGGGATTTATTCAAGATTTTTGGTTAGATGTCAACGTTAGAAATATCAAATTCCATACAAATTGATGTAGAAACATGGGGTTAACAGCAATCGTTAGTGCTTCGTTTGTGCACTTTAATGCAGTAAACACTAAAGTTAGCATTACCATATTTTGGGATTTATTCAAGATTTTTGTTGGGCGGGCCAACTTCAGAAATATCAAAGTCCATACAAACCTTTAGTGGTTTCTAGAAGCACTAACGATCCACTAACGAATGGCATCAATTTTTTGTTAGTGCTTGAAGTTGGGGCAAGTTCCCGTGCCCTCCAAAGATATTGTACTTGTAGTACCTACACTATTGAAGTACTAACGTTAGGGGTTGGTGCACTAAGAACCACTAACAATTGCACTAAAAGATATCATCAGTGCTTTTGACTTTGGCGGAAATTTGATGCAATTAAAAATTCCCAATAAATTTCTTATGGGAGTTTCGTGACATGTAATTGTCCATAGCTACCCTAATATTGAAGTACTAACGGAAGTGTTAGTATTTTCTAGAAGCACTAACGATTGCACTAGAAGAGATCATTAGTGCTCTTGAATTTGACGGAAATTTGATGCAATGTAAAATTTCCCATAAATTTATTATGTGAGTTTCGTAACATGTAATTAGCCATAACTAAATAGTGAAGTACTAACTAAACTTTTAGTGTTTTCTAGAAGCACTAACAATCCACTAACGAATGGCACTAAGTTTTTAGTTAGTGCTTGAAGTGGGGGCGCTAAGTTCACTCTGGCCTCAAAAGGTATTTTAATTGTAGCACCTATACTAATGAAGCACTAACCTTAGGTGTAGATGCACTAAGAAGCACTAACAATGCACTAAAGATTGCTCTAGAAGAGATCATTAGTGATTTTGAATTTGGCGGAAATACGATTCAATAAATAATTTGCCATAAATTTCTTGTGAGTCTCGTGATATATAATTGGCCATAACTACACTAATACTGATGCACTAATGAAATTGTTAGTGTTTTATAGAAGCACTAACGAACGGCACTATTTTTTCCGTTAGTGCTTAAAGTGTGGGTGCGAAATTCACGCTGACTTCCCCAAAGGTTTTTTTTACTTGTAACACCTACACTAATGAAGCACTAACGTTAGGTATTTGTGCTCTAAGAAGCACTTACAATGCACTAACAATTGCACTAACAGAGGTAATTAGTGCTTTTGAATGCGATGGGAATTTGATACAATGAATAATTCCCCATGTGTTTCTTATGGGAGTTTTCTGACTTATAATTGGCCATATTCACACTAATGATGAAACACTAACGAAACTACTTGTATCTTCTAAAGGTACTAACAATGCACTAACGAATAAAACTATTTTTTTCGTTAGTGCTTGTAGTGGGGCTAACTTCACGCTAATTTCGAAAGTTTTCTTTACTTGTAACATTAGTGCTTCCTAGTGCACCAACACCTAAGTTGAATACTTCATTAATGTAGGTGCTACAAGTAAAAAACCTTTGCGGGCCAGCGTAAACTTGGTTCCCACTTCAAGCACTAACGAAAAATAAGTCCATTCGTTAATGTATCGTTAGCGCTTCTGCAAAACACCCATAGTTCCGTTAATGCTTAACTATTGATGTAGATATGGCCAATTATATGCCACAAAAATCCCATAAGAAATTCATGCGGAATTTTTCATTGCGTCAAATTTCCGCCAAAATCAAAAGCACTAATGACCTCTTCTACTGAAATCGTTAGTGCTTCATACCGCACTAACAGCTAACGTTAGTTCTTCATTAATGTAGGTCCTACAAGTAAAAAAAAAACCTTCGGTAGTCTTCATGAACTTGGCGCCTCCACTTCAACCAATAACAAAAAATTAAAGCCGTTCGTTAGTGCATCGTTCGTGGTTCTAAAAAATACTTTCAGTTTCGTTAGTGCTCCACTATTAGTATAGTTATGACCAGTTACATCTCAGGAAACTCACATAAGAAATTTAAGGGGAGTTTTTCACTGTGTCAAATTTCTGCCAAATTAAAAAGTACTAATGATCACTTCTAGTACAATCCTCAGTGCATCGTTAGTGCTTCTTCGTGCACCAACCCCTAACATTCGTGCTTAATTAGTGTAGATGCTATTAGTAAAATATCTTTGGTGGTCAGCGTGAATTTGCGCCCACTTCAAGCATTAACAAAGTAATTGGTGCATTCGTTAGTGCTTCCTGAAAATACTGACACATTGTATGGAACTTGATATTTCTGAAGTTGAACCCCACCAAA
This sequence comes from Thermobia domestica, assembly GCF_964235325.1. Taxonomy (NCBI): domain Eukaryota; kingdom Metazoa; phylum Arthropoda; class Insecta; order Zygentoma; family Lepismatidae; genus Thermobia; species Thermobia domestica. The sequence continues at coordinate 165,610,785 of NC_137456.1, forward strand.
AATTTTGAATAAATCCCAAAATGTGGTAGCACTAACGTTAGTGCTTAGTGCGTTTAAGTGCACTAATCACGCTCTAACGATTGCCGTTAACCCCATGTTTCTACCTCTATTTGAATAAAATTTGATATTTCTGAAGTTGGCCCCCACCAAAGATCTTGAATAAATCCCAAAATATGGTAGCACTAACTTAGTGCTTAGTGCGTTTAAGTGCACTAACAATGCACTAACGATTGCCGTTAACCCCATATTTATACATCAATTGTATGGAATTTGATATTTCTGACGTTGACTCCTAACCAACAATCTTGAATAAATACCAAAATATTGTAGAACTGACATTAGTCCTTAGTGCGTTAAGTGCACTAAAGATGCACTAACGATTGCCGTTAACTCTATGTTTCTACCTCTATTTGTATAGAATTTGATATTTCTGAAGTTGGCCCCCCACCAAAAATGTTGAATAAATCCCAAAATATGGCAGCACTAACGTTAGTGCTTAGTGCGTTTAAGTGCACTAACGATGCAATAACGATTGCCATTAACTCTATGTTTCTACCTCTATTTGTATAGAATTTGATATTTCTGAAGTTAGCCCCCCACCAAATATCTTGAATAAATCCTAAAATATTGTAGCACTAACGTTAGTAATTAGTGCGTTTAAGTGCACTAACCACGCTCTAACGATTGCCGTTAACCCCATGTTTCTACCTCTATTTGAATAAAATTTGATATTTCTGAAGTTGGCCCCCACCAAAGATCTTGAATAAATCATAAAATATGGTAGCACTAACTTAGTGCTTAGTGCTTTAGGTGCACTAACGATGCACTAACGATTGCCGTTAACCCCATGTTTCTACCTCTATTTGTATAGAATTTGATATTTCTGAAGTTAGCCCCCCCACCAAAAATCTTGAATAAATCCCAAAATATGGTAGCACTAACGTTAGTGCTTAGTGCAATTAAGTACACTAACGATGCACTAACGATTGCCGTTAACTCTAAGTTTCTACCTCTATTTGTATAGAATTTGAAATTTCTGAAGTTGGCCCCCCACCAAAAATCTTGAATAAATCCCAAAATATGTTAGCACTAACGTTAGTGCTTAGTGCGTTTAGGTGCACTAACGACGCACTAACGATTGCCGTTAACTCTATGTTTCTACCTCTATTTGTATAGAATTTGATATTTCTGAAGTTAGCCCCCCCAACAAAAATCTTGAATAAATCCCAAAATATGGTAGCACTAACGTTAATGCTTAGTGCGTTTAGGTGCACTAACGATGCACTAACGATTGCCATTAACCTCGTGTTTCTACCTCTATTTGTATAGAATTTGATATTTCTGAAGTTGGCCCCCCACCAAAAATCTTGAATAAATCCCAAAATATGTTAGCACTAACGGTAGTGCTTAGTGTGTTTAAGTGCACTAACGATGCACTAACGATGTGCTAAGTTTTGTGAAAATCTGTCTGCATAAAGATGGGTGGGGGGCTAACTTCATATGAAGTTGCCCCCCCCCCACCAAAAATCTTCAATATCTCGTAAACGCTGATAGCACTAACGTTTTTTCTGAGTGCACCAACGTGCACTAACGATGTGCAATGTTTGATGTAATTTGGGAGAGGTGGGGGGAGGGCAACTTCAGGCACGTTATATTTTGAGTGTTTCATTACTTCCTATATTGATATATTAGATAAGAAATCATAATGGTCCGAAATTAGGGCCTAATATATCATTATATATTTTTAATATTTAGGACTTAATAATTTATAAAAAACGTTTTAAATTTTGCCCTCCCCACTGGTCTAGTGGCTACCGCATGTGTCTTTGGTGTACGTGATCCTGAGTTCAATTTCCAGTTCCGAGTTTAAAGTATTAATTTAATTTTGTTTTGTATGAAGTCACTATAATGTTTATACACTAGTGAAAAATATACATTACTTAAAATAATATAGTTCAGTACAATAATATCACACTGAACTATATAATCTCATTCTTTTATACTTGTGTCATTATTTTTTCATAACTTATGTATAATAGTACGTCTTTTAATAACTTTACTGGCCGCTTAATACTGTACATGGACATAAGTTTTCAAAGGCGCCTAGCATCAAAATCCGTCACATTCATTTTGCTTGGTTTCGAGTAATCTCGCAAAACGTGCAGTGATATTCCATATACACGCGTATAAAGTCCCATATTTGAACTAGTTTTTTAGTATGAAATATTAAGCTTTTAAACAAAATTCTGTTTCCATAGAATTCCTTTAGATCAAACATATAACAAGCTATATATAACTCAATTTCGAAAAAAAAAAAAAAAAAAATGGATTTGGTGGGTTTTGATACTGGGCGCTTCAATTATGAAAAACTACCAGGTTGTATATATGACTTAATAGCAATATATATAACTTGAGGAGGAAGAAAATACTATTTTGTAGGACCTTGAATAAAGAGTTGAGAAAAAGATTCAAAAATGCTTTGTGTGAAGTGCTGACGAAAATCGACTAGAAGCTTTCGAAATGTGGGTGTGGATTAGAATGGGGAGAATTAGCTGGGTAGAGCGGAAAACGAATGGAGGGTGCTAGAAGTGATTAGAGAGGAAAGAACAATTATTAAGAAGAGGAAGAGAAACTGCTTGGGGCATTGGCTAAGAAAGAGCTGTATCATGAGGGACGTGTTAGAGAGTATGGTGGCAGGAAAGAGAGAGTGGGAGCGAATGAGATGAAATTAAATGGACGATATCAAGATAGAAAAATCGTACGTGAAAACAAAAAGGTTTGCGGAATATCATGGAGCATGGAAGCTTCTCAATTGCGGCAGGTGACCTACCAATAATGGCAGAATACCTATGATGATGATGATGATGATGATGATTAATTTAATCAGTTAAATTTTGATGGAGTTAATTGTTAACTGATAATCGTTAAAACAATTTGTAACGATTAAGAATAATAGTTTTTACGAGAAACATGTGAAATGGATATTCTGTAAGAACTTATGATGTTTATTTTAAAAACTTTACGGGTGGTTCCATTACGGTTTAATGCAAACTTTTTTTTTTCAAAACGGTTTCCATTTGTCTTGAAATCTGGGTCTTGAACTGTGGCCTTACTAGCGATAAAAGCTCAATTACTGAAGATAAAAAAAATTTTGAAGCCCATATTTTCATTGATATATTTTTTGCAAAGGACACTTTACAAAAACATTCCATTTCCTCGTCTTTTCGAGTTGGGTGTGGGTGACTTTTTGGATATGTTGTAGCTGTGGACCTCCCGATCAACTGTTTATATGGGGCCAACTCCCATGATCAACCCTATGACCACCAGAGGTCACCAAAGGTCACATCGTACAAAGAGCGTTGCATTTCCTCGTCTGTCCGATTTGGGGTAATTTTTGGATATGTAGCTAAGGACCCCTCTGGACAATTGGTTATATGTGACCAACTCTCTATGACCAACCTTGTGACCTCCAAAGGTCACCAAAGGTGATAACCGGTGTTGGTAGAACGGGTTCAAACTTGGCATACAAAAAATAGTTGTATGTTGTACTGGGCTACGGCAAATGAGGATAGTCTACGTAACGGTGTGACATTTGGTGACCTCTGGAGGTCACAGGGTTGGTCATAGGGAGTTAACCCCATAAACAATTACGCAGGGGGTCCTCAGCTACAACATATCCAAAAATCACCCAACAACGACGACAGATGAGGAAATGCAATGCTTTATGTACGGTGTCCTTTCTGACATTTCTAGTTTTATTTTTATTAATATGAATTTTGTTTGAAATCAGTAACTTTGCGTAACAGTCGATTAATTTTCCCATGTCCTTACTGTTATGAATTAAAATTTACATTAACTTTCACAACTCAAAACAATCCTTATTTCATAATGGTCAAAACCACATTTTTTTAAATTTTAATTTTAATCTTTTAATTTTGAAGTTAATTTTAATTAAAACTGTTACCTGTTCTGACATTAATTTTAAATTAAATCAATTATATTTCTTTATGAAATTTTAAATTTGAATCCGTTTAACTTTTCATCAGCTTTTCCAACTACGTAAGCTCCGTCTTTCACAACCTTGATGAAATGAAATCTTCAAGCTTTACGTCTCACAGTTATGCCGGCTAGACTAAAAGAGACCGTGATGGTGAGAAATGAATGAAATGATGGAATGAAGAAAGTGAAAGGAAACGGGAGAACCCCGAGAAAACTCACGTACACTGTGTTCGTCCACCATGAAGTCCACTTGGCGCAGCTGTGATTGAATCAGGAACCTCGCGTACCAGAGGTGAATGCTCTACCATTGAGCCACCGCGGCCCCTCACAACGTTGATGTTCCATAAAGAGACGAAATGTGAAATTTTTAACTTGGCAAAACTAAACTATTTATTGCACTGTTAAAGTTCAAAATCTTTATACTATCAACAAACAAGGGAGCAACGACATACATAGCTAAAACAGTCTGTATTCCAAAAGTTTCAGGCGGCTAAAAGAAAAAGAAATATTTGTCTGAAAGGATATCAAGTGATAACACTAAAGAGGGAAAGACAGAGAAATAATAGTAATTCGGCAAACGTAGCATATTAAATACATTTGCTCCAAAATGAAGCGTTTACTCTCTTTTGAGGTACAACAATAAATCACGAACTGGGTGAATGGACCAAAGCCAGGCAGCACCCTAGATAATAAAATATGGACTATATAATACTGAGAGAAGCAATCATGTTAAGGGCAAAAAATAGGACCTGTCACGTAAAACAAGAAAGCATTTTAGCGGTACAAACAGAATCTAAAGGAACTTAAGACAAAAATTATGTCACGTAAAAATGGAGTTTATTTCAGTTCTTTTCTTCTTCTTCTTCTTCCCAGTCTGAGGTTTAGTATGTAAAGTAGTCACTTCTTCACAGTTGTTCTACTGGTAGCAAGCATCAGCCATTACCTCCGATAACTAAAACATCGTCACCTGTATATCTTGTAGACGCCAAAAACGGAACCAGTGTTGTTAATATATATGCTAACAGCGTTTCTAGCTTTGATATAAATTGGCCATCACGAGAGAAGTTACACGCTGAGGAAACATGCTTAAATCAAGGCAAAACTAACTGGACACGAGCTACTGTAACGTGTTCGCGGTCAATATACGTACATAGAACTACAGTAGTAACAAACTTACATTCTTTAGTATCTTGTCTTTGTCTTCTACTGTATAACATTCTGTAGTTGTTTGTATTACCGACATTATACGAATTTTGGAGGAATCACACAGACGATAACACCGTATTCAACATAGATTATATTTTTAAAAATGGGTAAAATGTTAACAATAAAAGGACAAGTTGAGATAATTATTTGACACCTGCTGGCATATTTATTTTTTTCAGTCTGTCAACATTTTGCGGAAAGTTATGTTAGAAATTTAGGAAAAGAAGAGGGACATCTACGTTGCCACGCGAAAGAATTTTCGCATTCTTTGATGCCATGGTTAGTTATATTCATGAAATGGCCAATTTTAAATTTTTAAATTAATTAGTTAAATTTTTCGAAAGAATAACCCAGCCATTTCCCTTTAATTTCTTAAACCTATCATTCAAGGTAGTTCCTTTAGGGAGAGAGTCTGTTTAAAACTGGAAGTTAATTTACATTTTATTCAAATCCGACAGTAAGGGTTAATGGCAAAGAGACATAATGAAGTAGCTGATTTCTTTTCTATGACTGGTAGAACATAATAATAATAATAATAATAATAATAATAATAATAATAATAATAATAATAATAATAATAATAATAATAATAATAATAATAATAATAATAATAATAATAATAATACCATGCCCAGAGACAGGGACGTGCGCAGGAGGGTCCAAAAAATTCAGAGGTTCCAATTTCAATATATGGATGAATTGTATTAAAATTTGTAAAATCATCCCTTAAATTAGGCTAAATTTACACAGAAGTCAGGATTTCGGGTGAAGGGGTACGGATCTCAAAAACATATCTTCTGCATACATCTCTCCCCATAGATGGTGCATATGGTAATCCATAGTTCTCATAGAGGTAAACAAAATTACATAAATGAGGGGTAAATCCTCATGCATGGTTTTCGAGAAAATTTGATTTAAGTTAATTTTCATAGCGCTAAACGTGTCATTCGTACTCAAGAACAGCAGAGTCAATAACACGTAGCATATTTAAATGATATCATACTATTCGTAAAACATATCCCATCAAATCTTATATTATGATACTAACAAAAGGCCAATACACTATGATTAGTGAGATAACTTTAAACCTTAATTTTAAATATCTTTTAATTAATGTTTTCAGAATTGTGCGTATTTCTTGTAATAAACTGTAAAAATATTTAGAGTAGATTCTAGGTTTTCAAACTCTTTTCTGCAATACAGTGAAACCTCTGAATAACGGACACCAATGGGGACATGAATTTTTGTCCGCTATTGAGAGGTGTCCGTTACAGAGAGGTTACAGAAATTTAATTTCTCTCAATGGTAATTGTATGCAGTAATATAAAGTAAATGCATTATGTATGAGCCTAGATACGTAAAATTCAATATAAAAATACTCTATTTAGTACGTATTTGAATTACTGGGACGGATGAAGAAGAAATTCATTTCTATTAAATAATATTATTCGGTTGGGAGATGTGTTAATATGTTCGTATACTGCAAATGATAATGCATGTTTGGTAATTTTCTTACGGACATGTCATCATCTTGTAAAAAATCCATTAATTCACATACCGTATACTAAAAGTAAAAATAGCTTTAAAAAGTATGCAATATTATTATTAAATACTGGAAATGTGGAGAAAAACTCACCAAATTTCGTGGGAAAAAAACTGCAGTAGTTGTCTGCCGTGTACGTACATCCTACGGACACTAGTTTCTGTTCGAATTTGCTTGCAACTGTTGGATCAATTGGAGAACTTCTGTTTCACCGCGATTAAGGCAAATTTCTTTGTCCAGCCGTTTGACACGCCAATTTGTACAAAAGAAAAAAATTTTGATTTTCAAAAAAAGAAAGAAAGAAAACATTGTTCGTTGAAAAATGTTATTACAAAACAAACAATGTTTCTTTTGTTATTTATGAAATTGTCGTTAAAGATGCAAGGCCCAGAGGAAAAAAACACCAAATTTGTTAGGGAAGGGAAGATCCGTATAGAATTCTTGACCATATCACTAACCCTGCATGAGTGTTTTTGCTTATTGAAGGTTTTCTAGGATTTCCACCAGAAAGCAATTTATTGCGGGAAGAAAAAAAGGATTTCAAGTTCAGCTTGAAGTTGTTCTGTTTAATGATAGATGCACTTGTGGAATTTGTGTGATACTTTCTGTCTCCTGTAATATATCGCAGAACCGAGAATAATTCCTGTCCGTTATGAAGAGGTTATTGAAACGTTTGAAAAAAAAAAAGACTGTCCGCGTCCGTGTCTGAGAGTGTCCGTAAAAGGGAGGGTTTTGTTCCGTAAGAGAACATATATTTTTGCCGGGACAAAAGAATCTGTCCGTATTATAGAGGTGTCCGTTACTGAGAGGTGTCCATTAAGGGAGGTTTCACTGTACCAGCAGAATATACGTTCTTAGCACGGGTAGAATAAGATATATGGAAAATATTTTAGAGATATACACACCTATTCCTAGTATTACGCGATTAATTCGGAACTATTCAGTGTGACTGCAAAATTACTGCTTAGTTTTCTCATTGTGTTTGTCTTCTTACCTAAATCGTGATCTAGCAAAAACGCATAAAGCGAGTTCGTGTATAACGAGTATGGACCTGAGGGGCTTGGGCTAGTTGAAGTTTCTTTGATACTCCAGGATCTGAATTTAAAGGAAAACATACCTGAGCGCCCGCTCCTCCTCAAAATTATACAAAAATTGATGCCGTTCAGCCGTTGATACCGAGGAATACAGGTATACAATTATCTTTTCTGATGATCTTTCCTCCTACTTTCTTCATTCCACCATTTCATTAATTTCTCATCATCACCATCTCTCTTAGCCTCGGTGCATAATCGTGGCACGTAAAACTAGATATTACATCATTTCAAAACATTAATGGTGTTGTTCTTCTAAAATTAAAGAGAAATGTAGTATTGAACATCGGTAATTCCGTACACCATAGGTGCTGGCTACATGGATATGGCCTTGGCTCCAAGGATCAAGCATCCGTTAGAAATTTTTAATGTGTGCTCAAAAAATTAATATCGAAATAACATTTTCATGACATTGACAAAAATTTGTGTATGTGACCGTAAGTGTGATTGCATTGGCGGGTGCTTATACGTTGAATAATTGTTACAAATATAACTTTTAGCCTCCTCAGGTATATTGCACACGAGGATTTAGCGATATAACATACAACAATAAATAATCCATATTTACAAGTGAGAGTGATTTTGTACAGTTATTTCAAATAAGTTGGAGGTTGATGCTGTGTTTTTGCATTTCTAATATAGGTCAAAAGTATTTGTATAAGTTGAGTTTACACAAAATACATGGACAGTTGAGTCGTTTTAAGTTTTTACTCAAGTCATACTAAAATATTAAGAGGCTTGATTATAATCTATGCTATTCTGCCATTATTGGCAGGTCACTTGATGCAACTGAGAAGCTTCGATATACGGTGGTCCTCAGTTAATCTTTTCGTCTTGACGTAGCAATTTTTTTGTTTTAATACCTTCCTTCAACTACAGTCTCCTTTGCTTCCTCCCTGTCTTTCCTTCCACCATACTCTCTAGCATGTCCCTCATAATAAAGTTCTTCCTTAGCCAATGTCCCAACAAGTTCCTTTTCCTCCTTTTAATTACATCTAAAATTCTTCTTTTCTCCTCTACTGCTACTATTTGTAACACCTTCTCATTTGTTATCCGTTCAACCCAGCTAATTCTCTCCTTTTATCGAAAACCTCCAATATTTTTTCATCGCTTTTGCGTAATGTCCATGTTTCTGTTCCATAGAGTACATATTGGAATAAGTAAAATAAAATCTCAATATTTAATTGGAAGTTTGTTCAATCTTAGTTGAAAATTAAAAAAAAATATCTGACGCCTATAGAGTGTAAAAATAATTTAGCAATTTATGGTATTTCAGTAAGCTATGCCGTCTTGATTTTCTTTCATGCGTCTCCCCAATTTGGGAACCAGTGGAGTATTGAATCTCTTTAAAAACATAAAAAGATAACGAAACATTGTAATTTATCTTACAAGTAGTGAAGCGTGGGGACCCATTGAAAAAAAAATAAAGGTTATCACCTATGTTGTATACTATCATCATACTTACACGAAGGTAAACTATATTTCATTTAGAAACATACATTGTATTTCCGTTACCATTGGCGCATTGTAGAATTTATCCAGAGTAAAATTTGCGTATGAAAAGCATAAGATTTCTTAAAAGCAAGACTTGCAAGACTCTTGCAGCAAGACCAAGACTGGATGTGCAAGACCAAGACCAAGTCCAAGACCACCCAGGTCTTGGTCTTGCTCTTGCATTTGCTCATCACTAACTCCGACTAATGATGCCCGATTAATGATCCTAACTCCGACAAAAGGATGCGTGATCACCACAGACAGCGTTTCATGAGCTTTAACGTGCTACTATGTTACTCACATAGTTGATAATGAGTTGTTGTGATACGGAGTCGCATTAATTCACCGGTACCGTTGACAACTTCAGAATGGTTCTTGGTGCATCTGGACGTGATGCAAGACGTCTTCCCATAGCATCCAAAACGTGATTGATGAGATTCGAGTCGGAAGAATAAACAGGACAGTTCATTCACCGAATATCCTCTCGTTCCAAAGAGCTCCACCACCTGCGTTGTACGATACAATCGTCCAGTAACATCCATAAAGCGGCAAACTGCACCTCTGGAAAGACAGACGTGAGGAAAGAGTGCAGTGTAACAATAACATTGACTGGTCAGTGTACCTCATTCAAAAATTTCAAGGTTGATATGTCCATGAAACATTATGCCTTCTCACACAAGAATACCTGGTTCACCAAAACGATAACATTCGGTCATGTCCCTGGGTTCATTGCGTGTTTCCACATCTCGCCAGATGAGTGTATGTCCAATGTCAGTACTCAGACTAAATCACCTCTCGCCTGAGAAAAGAACTTGACCCACTCAACCTGGATCCACTATTGAATGTTCTTGAAACCACCGCAGATAAGCAGGTGTCAACAAAATATAACGTAAGGCCGTCGGACAAAGATACCACCCCCACGCAGTCGTCATACCACTGTAGAGTGTGAGATTGGGCAACTCAGAGTCATCTTATATGTGTTTGCAATTGGCATATATCTCTTCTTGCCTGTTTCTAGAGGTCTGCAGGGCTCGGGCCTACAAAGTGTATATCACTTCGGACCCGGGCCAGGCTTGGACGGTAAATTTTTAAATATACAACCATATTTCTCTGACCTTTTCGGGCCTAACATTGTAAATATACTGTACAACGATATATATTGCACCTTTGTTTCTGGAGAACTTTTAAAGCACAACTGCAAAATTAAACCCTAATTGCTGTAAATACAAATACGATTTTCCGTTAATTATTACGTTTCTGAAATTCGGGCTTATTTCGGGCTCATTTGATTATCACACGAGCACGGGCCTAATTCTAAAACATATTTCGGAATCGGGTCGGGCCTCACATTGTAAATTCACGGCCTGGGCCGGGCATGGGCTAAAACTTTAGGTTCGTGCAGACCTCTACCTGTTTCACAATGTAGTCTTCGTCTTCTGCTGTAGCTGATCGTGGTCATTCACCATCTGTCCTTCTCAGGCATTGCCTGTAGTTTTGAAAGCTTTTGATGCACGTGAACTAATGCTAAACTCCTGAGCTACACTCGTTACATTTCGTCCTTCTTCCAGATCCCGACGATTCTTCCCGTTTGAAGTCACAGAAATGTTGTCTTCGGGTCATGTTGTTGTAACAGCACCACAACGCACCTTAACAACTCTGTGACCGACACACACTGCTTCGTGTTGGGAAGGCAGACTAATTGGGCGCTACAGTCATGCTACTCAACGTCTTGCTCCCTGTGCACAGGTGGGAACCTCATGCAAGATGCTGGCAGTATACTCTGGTCTTCTGATAACCTTTTCGTTTCGACGTAATATACTGTCTAGTCTCACCTATTAGATGTGCTCTTCTTATTTCCGTCCTATACTTTCTGCATACCTTCTATGGCATCCCTAATAAGACTATTTCTTCTCAAATAAAACTCTAAATTGAATTATATTTCCTTATTAACTATTTCCAATACCATTTCTCTCTCTCAATTTTTGCTAATATTTTTTCATTAGAAATGCGTTGCATCCAGCTACTTGGGCCAATTCTTTTCTACAACACATTTCAAAAGCTCCGACTCTTTTTTTCATTTTTCCTAATACCTGTGCTTTTGTCCCACACATATAATACAGAAAATATATGTATAAACACACAAAATACGCTTTACTTCTTCCCAAAGTCATCTTTTCCCATTTCTATCTTTATTTTGATTTCCCGTTCACACTAGATCTTTGTTAATAATGCTGACTAGTTAAAATATATGTAAAATAATGTTAATTTAAAACTTGTTAACCAGTGTTATTTTTGTTTTCAAAATACGGTATCCCCCGATTTACGTAAGTTATACGTTCCGTAAAACTTTACTTTACTTGAATTTTACGTGAGCCGAATTTGTAAATTACTCAAGTGTAACTTTCTAAAAAAAAAAGAAAAAAAAACTGCAACGTCAACATACACAGTATCATTTTATAAATTTTATAATTGAAACACCATCCAACGATATTTACTCGTTTATAAAGTATAAAAGTATGAAAAATTGTGTATATGAACTTAATATTATGTACACAGTGATGTAAAATTTCCCAAAAATTTGAACAACCGAAAAAAAAAATTCTTCGGTTGTTTCCGGAAATATTGGCTTTTTTTAAAAAAAAAATATTATTGTTATATCTGTTCTCTCTTATACATTATGTTTAATGGACTCTAGAATTTAATATTTTCTGATTCGAATATGACAGTTATGATGGTAGCAATGCTAGTCAATAATAATGAAACTGAATGAAGAAAGGAAGATATTAATTCAACTTTGAAATATCTAAGAGTAAATGTACTTAAATACTCATTCATTCACTCATTATTAGATCTCCAAAACAATTAGAAGTAGAAACTCAACATCTTGCAGAAATATTATCCTTGTATTCAAGGTTACAGATGAAACGGGAGTTTGTGAGATTTCGACTTCTTATAGGGGTCTAGAAGGATTTTTTCTTTGGCGATCTACAATTTTTGAAAGTATTACGGTACAACTTTAAAATTTTGTGCAAATAGTGCACTTATACCTTAGGCTGAAGATAAGTCTGGATTTTTTGAGATGTAAGCTATAAAGGGGAAAAGGAGCATTGAAAGTTTGCTTGCTACTTACTCTTCGAAACTATTAGGCCTAGAACTTTGAAATTTGTAAAAGCATTCCCCATGTAGTATAGGCTGATGATTAAATGGAGTTTCACGAAATACGTCCCCCCTAGGGTTGAGCATTTACACCAGTCAAATTCAACAACTATTTTGAAACCTCAGATATGTGTGTAAGTATTTTAAATATTTTCCTTAACTTTTCTTCTTCCCGTGGAAAGAACAAACATTCAGCTCCTTATTTTACAATTTGAACTAGATGTAAAGATCATCATGGAAAAAAAATACAGATTATTGGTTCGGGCTTGTAAGCGTTTCAGAGATTGATGTTTGCGACTGTGCTAGCCAGATAATAATCAATTATGAGAATTATTATAATATAATGAATAATCAAATATGGTTACTATTATAATATAATCAATAAAGAGAGACAAAGTGTAAAGAAAAAATAAGAAAATATGAAAATTAAAAGTCCAATATATATATATATATATATATATATATATATATATATATATATATATATATATATATATATATATATATATATATATATATATATATATATATATATATATATATACAAATTGAAAATTTTAAAGATGAAGTTTATATGTATAAATCATTTTACATTTATATACCGCGTATTCACTGACCTTTTTAAAGCATATTACACATAGGTTTACGCCAACGTTATGCAAACTGAACGTTACGAGCAGGTGTTTACGAACAAGAACTGTGCGGGTACCCCGGTAAAACAGTACATTTTTCAACAAAACCAATGTTGGTAAAATAAAAGCTGGTGTCCTTCAAAATATTGAAACAATAACAAGGTCCATGCTGAACTCGTGTTCAACGGAACAAAAATTCTAAGAAGTACGTATTATTAATAATAAGAGTAATTAAATATACAACATAGGTAACAGACCGCGCTTTTTCAAGTAGTTGAATGTTGATACTTCTCTTAAATATTCAACAAGTACTATTATTTCCGCCATTTGGAAATCATACATTACAAATCGTCCTGTCATTTGTTCACGACTATAGAATTAGGACATGTTCAACTTTGGAAGGTTGTCACCAGAGCTCCTGTCTCTATTATTGTGGAGCCTTCACAACAGCACCTTCAACACACCACGTGTTCTTTCCGATTGCCAGTCGTCAACTTTCCTTAATTGCACAGTAGCCAGCACCACTTTCCGCCAATGTTTGCCCCTCAGATTTAGTATTACCCAAGAGATGAGACGAGACTATAAATAAGGTTGTTTGATTCCGTATCCTAAATATTGTAGAAGTCTCGTTCTTGTCTTGATTATATTCGAAGAATTCTCTCTTGTATCATCTCGATTTTCTAGGAAAGTTTTTCCCTTCTCGTTTTGTAAATTTATGTAATATATCGGGTGTTCTAAACATGGCGTCCATGGAGAACAGAGAGCAATTATTCAGGTCAAAATAAAGCGAAAATGTTATATAAGCTCCGGGATCTCCTTCAGCCGCTATGGGGAATCAAATGAATCAAAATTTCATTATATGCCCACGTCGCAGATTTACTTGGAACCATTAGCATTACTTCTCAAATCTATCAAGCAGTTACATTGGTTGTTACCCTCATAAGTGGTGCTAGTGTCAACATCTGTCGACTTTAACTGCTATCTAGAAAGAATCGATGTAACTACTTGATGGATTGGTAGATCATCTCTAATATTCTTTATCTGCGATGTTGCCACATAGTGCAATTAGCGTCTCCAGACAAAAAACCGAAAGGTATACAATTATATATAAGTTTATTTTTTCGCTTTTTTTTAGAACAGTTTTAGAACACCCGATACATATGCCCTGATTCTTTCTTAGATCATCTCGATTTATCAGAATCCTTTCGTGTCAAAACAGTTTCACGAAAGGTATGATATAACAACATTTAGAAAATCATATTCATCATTGGAGGTTATTGTATAATGACTTGGGTATCTTGAACGTTGGTAAATACTCTTCATTGTGTTCGTACAATCCTTTTATGGATTTCTAGTTTTTATGCTGTGATTCATGCATGTAACACTAAAACAGTGTTTGAGATATAAGATTTCGGTGAAGTAGTATTACTCACGAGAAACGAGAAATCTCTAGTCTCGTCTCGCATACGAGACGAGAATTGTTCTCAAATTTAAAAAGGTGCTTCTCGTCTAATTTTCTAAACAAGAAGAGACATTTCTCATGTGATGGGCAACAGTACTTAGGTAGCCCCAGAAACTACAGGGGTTCAGTAAGCCTCTAAGCCAAATTGGAACAAAAGTAGGGAGAGAAAAGTTTCCTGCCCCTGCTGTGAATTGAATTCGAGCAACCCTGCTTGATAGGCAGACGTCTTACCGAGTACACTATCGCAACTCTGATATGTGGTTAAGCTACTATAAAAATATTCGACATTATAGAAACTATGTGGTATACATTGCACACCATTACAGAATGGGATTACCTTTTGCGGTGAATCCAGGCTCTATTATATCCAAGTTTCTCACTTGTCTTCTTTAGACTTCAGGAAATGCCATTGTCCAAACAAGAGATAATGACACTAGGTGAATCAGCAAAAGAAAGAAAAGAAAAGAAAAACACATTCCCATCTTCTTTTATTTTAGTTTTTACTCAGAAAAGTAAAAGAAAGAAAATTTGCAAGAATAAATAAAAAGAAAGAAAATAAGAGAGAATTATGATCAAACGTTAAGACTGGCTATTGCTTTCATGTAACCGCAGCAATGGTCATCTTTATTAAGTGCGAGATTCCATGTGGACTGCACGTAGCAGAGAAAAAAACTAATAAAGAAGAGAGAAAACAAGTTAAGAAGAACCTGAAAGGATAGTTGCAAAAGAAGACGAGGATACGCTCACAGAAAACTAAAATGGATGATGGTATCTTGTCGTTAAAAATGACCATTCGAAAAAAAAAAAACGTTCCCGCTCTACGTGTTGTAAGTGTGCTGGACAACTATTCTATACTGCATTGAACGACAGAATTCTAAATGTTTCTCGCAATAATTTGTTCTGGAATTGAAAGGTTCTAACATCAATTCCTTGTTTTGTTTCTGTTCCTGATTTGAAATCAAAGCTTTTGGAAATCAATGTTTTATGCATTTATTTCGCAGTTTTTCTTTTTCTTAACTTCAGATTTTTTTTTTCAACCTTCGTTTACCAAACTTCTAATAACGAGCTAACCAAATACGGAATGGAATGTCCACATATAACTAGTAATTGCCCACTGTTTGTACGAAGAGTTTTCAACTCTCACTTTTTTCCCCCTAATTGAACACATTCGTTTTCATTATTGATAAAATATGTATTTGAAAAATAATAAAACTTTATATTCATTAAAACTTTTTTTTTTCACTTTACATGATCGAACGTTACGCGTTAAATGTTTTGAAGTACAAGGTTATGACTCAATATCTTTCCACAAGGACGAATTCGCACCTTCCACTAACAAGCTGGTCCTTAGAGTTTGAACTTACCTCTATTAGAAGAGCACTTGTCCGATCTCAGGCTATAGAAGCCACCAGTGATAGAACTAACTAAATCTATGGCCTATGAAACCTGGAGCTTTCCTTTGAGCCCTGACCTTCGCCAATTGGATAAAGTTTCTCTTTGTATTTCTATTTCTTCGAGAGCCATCTTAATCTATTACCCTCCATTTGCGCCTAGATCTTCATAGGTCTAATGGTCGTTTTCCGATTGGGTTTCCAGTTACAATTTTGAAAGCGCTTCTACTTTCTTCAGTTTCGACACCCTGCCCACCTGACCCTCTTAGACTTAATGACGCTAACAATGTTAGGAAGCCGTAAAAACTATACAGTTCTTCATTATCAAGTATCCGCCATTTCCCATTCTATTCCTTCCTGTATCCGAATATTCGTCTCAGGATTTTATTTTCACTGCGTTTTTCCCTCAAAGTAAACGACTTTGTTTCGCAACTGTATAGTGCAACAGGCATAATTATCGTTTTATATATTTTAAGCTTCAAATTCTTCGACAGGATTCGCAAAGAAAAAACATTTTGGACTAAATAACATCACAGACATTTAATTTCTTCGTGGTCTGTTAATGTTGATTTCAGATATCTAAAATATCCACTTTGTAAAAAGTATTAGTTGATTTTTAATGTATTCATAATTTGCTGCATTATGGTCAATGCGAACTTCCATGTATTTAGTTTTCTCTGCATTTACTTCGAAGCCCATGTCCCTCAAGTGTTTAATAAAACATCTCTGGACTTCTTTCCATTGTCCTCATATCATCTCCTTAAAGGTTTACATTATCACCATAAGACATAATGTGCTGAGTCCCATTCAGCTCTAGACCCTGGTTGCTTTCTTTGACATTTCTTTAGCGTATTCTAGAATAAGACTGAATAATAACGGAGACAGCACATCTGCTTGTTTTAGGTTATTCTCGAAAGCTTGTGGACAAATATTCTCCCACTCGGACTTAATTTTGGGATTCATTTAAATATATCTCAATTCATGTAACTTGCTTTTCCGGTATTCCAAATTCAGTAAGAATGTTGTACAATGTTTCCTTCCTAACAGTTTTAGGCCTATCTGAAATCAACAAATAACTGATGTAGCAAAGTATTGTATTCACGTTTCTTTTGGAGTATTTGACAAATGGTAAATATGTGATCGATTGTTGATCAGCACTGATTATCTCCAATAATTTCATCTGCGTATAGGGTCAATCTTGCTAACAGTATGTTTGAGAGAATTTTATAGGATAGTGTCAAGAGAAAGATGTCTCGATAATTACTACAATAAATTTTGTCGCCTTTCTTGTAAATCTCATCAATGATTACAACGGTAACAAAATTATAGGACTAGAAGTGCTTAAAATCAGCACTAGCCCGAGTATAAAAAAGAAAGAAGAAAAACGTTATAAATATCAAGGATGTTATAAATAGAGGATCTGCCCATATGTATCTTCATCCTATTAAATCGATGAAGCCAAAAAACAACCGAGCATCGGCACGTCTGATTGGCTACTTTAGTTTGTGCCATCGTCTGATTGGATACTTTCGTTTCCGCCATGATTGTTGGCTCAAATTATTGCGATCCTATTGGGCGGAGTGGGCAGAGTAGGGGTGGCTAAACTGTGACGTATGGCTTCAAAATTTTGTTGTAAGGGCAAATCCTCTATTTTATAAGATCCTTGATAAATATATAAATACACACGTTGTTGTCGTAAGATCTGTGAATATACAATTATAAAATTAAACAGCATTAATGTGTAATAAAAGTATTTCAACGAAGGAATCCATCAAGTATTGATTTCATGAACCAGACAATATAGGTAGTAAATCTCATGTCCATTTTATCTTGCTGATGTCGTTCTAAGTTGTCCGTCCTACTCTGTGGTTTTTGAATGTTTCTGAACAATAATATTCTTTTTAAAGGATGAGGTTCTTAGTTCCGATCTGGAAGACCACCCCTTGTCGTCTGTATGGAACCACTTATTCAATATATTCGTAGCGAAACTTTATATGTAGAAGCATTCTTCTCGATCTACAACCTAAGGACTCGCCATGCTGCGGTGACAGGAATCAACATTATACGGCTTAGTGATAGTAGGATAACAAATAAATAAAAAAAAAAAGAGAAAGAAAATAATTAATATAGTTCAACATTAGCAACGCCCACAGGATGAGAGATGAGGACAAAGAACGATTTCCCTTCTCGCTTATAGATTTCGTAGCAGTCTTGTCTCAATAATAAAGAAATGCTTCTCTCGTCTCATTTTGTAAATTTAAATATTTGACTTTTCAAAGTAGTCTTGGTAGAATTTTGCACTTAGGCCTAACAGGAAATTCAAATGCTATGTAGGGATAATTGTAGAATAACTAGCATTAATTAAAAATATACCTTATCATCCAGGCTCCTTAATCAACCATCATATCCAAACGATCCAGGCTCCTTATTATCACATTACATTAAGTCGAAAGTAACTGATTTTTCAAAGGCAAAATTTCGTATGAAATACAAAGTTACTGACTGAATTTCTGGTATAACTATTATAACAGAACTAATAATATACAGTTAATCAAATATTAAACAAAAACATCCCATTGAAAAGTTAATTCATGCAGCAGGTAGGCTGCCTTACTTTTTTAACATGGAAATACAGTAATTTCCTTAACGTAAGATAACAAAATATCTCATACATAGTTTAAGCAGTTAAACAGTACTTCGTAATTAATTTAAATCTAAACCATTAAATCATGTGATGGCACGAGAAGCGAGGATTT